>NC_048590.1:1388872-1692604 GCF_013265735.2 Oncorhynchus mykiss | reverse complement strand
AGTATATCTTGCTGGTCTGTCATAATAAAATAGAGACAGTAGATTTAGCTGTTCTGTCATAATATAATAGAAACAGTATATCTTGCTGGTCTGTCATAATATAATAGAGACAGTAGATCTAGCTGGTCTATCATAATATAATAGAGACAGTATATCTTGCTGGTCTGTCATAATATAATAGAGACAGTAGATCTAGCTGGTCTGTCATATTATAATTGAGGCAGCAGATCTAGCTGGTCTGTCAAATTATAATAGAGACAGTAGATCTAGAAGGTATATTATAATATAATAGAGACTGTAGATCTAGCTGGTCTTTCATAATATAATAGAGACAGTAGATCTAGTTGGTCTGACATATTATAATTGAGGCAGTAGATCTAACTGGTCTGTCATTATATAATAGAGACAGTAGATCTAGCTGGTCTATCATAATATAATAGAGACAGGAGATCTAGCTGTTCTGTCATAATATAATAGAGACAGTAGATCTAGCTGGTCTGTCATAATATAATAGAGACAGTAGATCTAGCTGGTCTGTCAAATTATAATAGAGACAGTAGATCTAGATGGTCTATTATAATATAATAGAGACTGTAGATCTAGCTGGTCTGTCATAATATAATAGAGACAGTAGATCTAGCTGGTCTGTCAAATTATAATAGAGACAGTAGATCTAGAAGGTCTATTATAATATAATAGAGACTGTAGATCTAGCTGGTCTGTCATAATATAATAGAGACAGTAGATCTAGCTGGTCTGCCAGAATATAATAGAGACATTAGATCCTAGCTGGTCTGTCATAACATAATAGAGACAGTATATTGAGCTGGTGTGTTATAATATAATAGAGACAGTAGATCTATCTGGTCTGTCATAATATATTAGATACAGTAGATCTAGCTGGTCATTCATAATATAATAGAGACAGTAGATCTAGCTGGTCTGTCATATTATAATTGAGGCAGCAGATCTAGCTGGTCTGTCATAATATAATAGAGACAGGAGATCTAGCTGGTCTGTCATAATATAATAGAGACAGTATATTGAGCTGCTCTGTCATAATATAACTAGAGACAGTAGATCTAACATGGTCTGTCATATTATAATAGAGGCAGTAGATCTATCTGGTCTATCATAATATAATAGAGAGAGTAGATCTAGCTGGTCTGTCATAATATATAGAGACAGTAGATCTAGCTGGTCTGCCATAATATAATAGAGACAGTAGATCTAGCTGGTCTGTCATAATATAATAGAGACAGTAGATCTAGCTGGTCTGTCATACTATAATTGAGGCAGTAGATCTAGCTGGTCTGTCATACTATAATTGAGGCAGTAGATCTAGCTGGTCTGTCATAATATAATAGAGACACTAGAACTAGCTGGTCTGTCATATTATAATAGAGGCAGTAGATCTAGCTGGTCTGTCATAATATAATAGAGACAGGAGATACAGCTGGTCTGTCATAATATAATAGAGACAGTAGATCAAGCTGGTCTGTCATATTATAATTGAGGCAGTAGATCTAACTGGTCTGTCATAATATAATAGAGACAGTAGATCTAGCTGGTCTGTCATATTATAATTGAGGCAGTAGATCTAGCTGGTCTGTCATAATATAATAGAGACAGTAGATCTAGCTGGTCTGTCAAATTATAATAGAGACAGTAGATCTAGAAGGTCTATTATAATATAATAGAGACTGTAGATCTAGCTGGTCTGTCATAATATAATAGAGACAGTAGATCTAGCTGGTCTGCCATAATATAATAGAGACAGTAGATCTAGCTGGTCTGTCATAACACAATAGAGACAGTATATTGAGCTGGTGTTTTATAATATAATAGAGACAGTAGATCTATCTGGTCTGTCATAATATATTAGAGACAGTAGATCTAGCTGGTCATTCATAATATAATAGAGACAGTAGATCTAGCTGGTCTATCATAATATAATAGTTAAAGTATATCTTGCTGGTCTGTCATAATAAAATAGAGACAGTAGATTTAGCTGTTCTGTCATAATATAATAGAAACAGTATATCTTGCTGGTCTGTCATAATATAATAGAGACAGTAGATCTAGCTGGTCTATCATAATATAATAGAGACAGTATATCTTACTGGTCTGTCATAATATAATAGAGACAGTAGATCTAGCTGGTCTGTCGTATTATAATTGAGGCAGCAGATCTAGCTGGTCTGTCAAATTATAATAGAGACTGTAGATCTAGAAGGTATATTATAATATAATAGAGACTGTAGATCTAGCTGGTCTGTCATAATATAATAGAGACAGTAGATCTAGCTGGTCTGACATATTATAATTGAGGCATTAGATCTAACTGGTCTGTCATTATAAAATAGAGACAGTAGATCTAGCTGGTCTATCATAATATAATAGAGACAGGAGATCTAGCTGGTCTGTCATAATATAATAGAGACAGTAGATCTAGCTGGTCTGTCATAATATAATAGAGACAGTAGATCTAGCTGGTCTGTCATAATTATAATAGAGACAGTAGATCTAGATGGTCTATTATAATATAATAGAGACTGTAGATCTAGCTGGTCTGTCATAATATAATAGAGACAGTAGATCTAGCTGGTCTGTCAAATTATAATAGAGACAGTAGATCTAGAAGGTCTATTATAATATAATAGAGACTGTAGATCTAGCTGGTCTGTCATAATATAATAGAGACAGTAGATCTAGCTGGTCTGCCAGAATATAATAGAGACATTAGATCTAGCTGGTCTGTCATAACATAATAGAGACAGTATATTGAGCTGGTGTGTTATAATATAATAGAGACAGTAGATCTATCTGGTCTGTCATAATATATTAGATACAGTAGATCTAGCTGGTCATTCATAATATAATAGAGACAGTAGATCTAGCTGGTCTGTCATATTATAATTGAGGCAGCAGATCTAGCTGGTCTGTCATAATATAATAGAGACAGGAGATCTAGCTGGTCTGTCATAATATAATAGAGACAGTAGATCTAGCTGGTCTGTCATAATATTATAGAGACAGTATATCTTGCTGGTCTGTCATAATATAATAGAGACAGTAGATCTAGCTGGTCTGTCATATTATAATTGAGGCAGTAGATCTAACTGGTCTGTCATAATATAATAGAGACAGTAGATCTAGCTGGTCCATCATGATATAATAGAGACAGTAGATTTAGCTGGTCTGTCATAATATAATAGAGACAGTATATCTTGCTGGTCTGTCATAATATAATAGAGACAGTAGATCTAGAAGGTCTATTATAATATAATAGAGACTGTAGATCTAGCTGGTCTGTCATAATATAATAGAGACAGTAGATCTAGCTGGTCTGTCATAATATAATAGAGACAGTATATTGAGCTGGTGTGTTATAATATAATAGAGACAGTAGATCTAGCTGGTCTGTCATAACATAATAGAGACAGTATATTGAGCTGGTGTGTTATAATATAATAGAGACAGTAGATCTATCTGGTCTGTCATAATATATTAGAGACAGTAGATCTAGCTGGTCATTCATAATATAATAGAGACAGTAGATCTAGCTGTTCTGTCATAATATAATAGAGACAGTAGATCTAGCTGGTCTGTCATTATATAATAGAGACAGTAGATCTAGCTGGTCTATCATAATATAATAGTTAAAGTATATCTTGCTGGTCTGTCATAATAAAATAGAGACAGTAGATTTAGCTGGTCTATCATAATATAATAGAGACAGTATATCTTGCTGGTCTGTCATAATATAATAGAGACAGTAGATCTAGCTGGTCTGTCATATTATAATTGAGGCAGCAGATCTAGCTGGTCTGTCAAATTATAATAGAGACAGTAGATCTAGAAGGTATATTATAATATAATAGAGACTGTAGATCTAGCTGGTCTTTCATAATATAATAGAGACAGTAGATCTAGTTGGTCTGACATATTATAATTGAGGCAGTAGATCTAACTGGTCTGTCATTATATAATAGAGACAGTAGATCTAGCTGGTCTATCATAATATAATAGAGACAGGAGATCTAGCTGTTCTGTCATAATATAATAGAGACAGTAGATCTAGCTGGTCTGTCATAATATAATAGAGACAGTAGATCTAGCTGGTCTGTCAAATTATAATAGAGACAGTAGATCTAGATGGTCTATTATAATATAATAGAGACTGTAGATCTAGCTGGTCTGTCATAATATAATAGAGACAGTAGATCTAGCTGGTCTGCCAGAATATAATAGAGACATTAGATCTAGCTGGTCTGTCATAACATAATAGAGACAGTATATTGAGCTGGTGTGTTATAATATAATAGAGACAGTAGATCTATCTGGTCTGTCATAATATATTAGATACAGTAGATCTAGCTGGTCATTCATAATATAATAGAGACAGTAGATCTAGCTGGTCTGTCATATTATAATTGAGGCAGCAGATCTAGCTGGTCTGTCATAATATAATAGAGACAGGAGATCTAGCTGGTCTGTCATAATATAATAGAGACAGTAGATCTAGCTGGTCTGTCATAATATTATAGAGACAGTATATCTTGCTGGTCTGTCATAATATAATAGAGACAGTAGATCTAGCTGGTCTGTCATATTATAATTGAGGCAGTAGATCTAACTGGTCTGTCATAATATAATAGAGACAGTAGATCTAGCTGGTCCATCATGATATAATAGAGACAGTAGATTTAGCTGGTCTGTCATAATATAATAGAGACAGTATATCTTGCTGGTCTGTCATAATATAATAGAGACAGTAGATCTAGAAGGTCTATTATAATATAATAGAGACTGTAGATCTAGCTGGTCTGTCATAATATAATAGAGACAGTAGATCTAGCTGGTCTGTCATAATATAATAGAGACAGTATATTGAGCTGGTGTGTTATAATATAATAGAGACAGTAGATCTAGCTGGTCTGTCATAACATAATAGAGACAGTATATTGAGCTGGTGTGTTATAATATAATAGAGACAGTAGATCTATCTGGTCTGTCATAATATATTAGAGACAGTAGATCTAGCTGGTCATTCATAATATAATAGAGACAGTAGATCTAGCTGTTCTGTCATAATATAATAGAGACAGTAGATCTAGCTGGTCTGTCATTATATAATAGAGACAGTAGATCTAGCTGGTCTATCATAATATAATAGTTAAAGTATATCTTGCTGGTCTGTCATAATAAAATAGAGACAGTAGATTTAGCTGGTCTATCATAATATAATAGAGACAGTATATCTTGCTGGTCTGTCATAATATAATAGAGACAGTAGATCTAGCTGGTCTGTCATATTATAATTGAGGCAGCAGATCTAGCTGGTCTGTCAAATTATAATAGAGACAGTAGATCTAGAAGGTATATTATAATATAATAGAGACTGTAGATCTAGCTGGTCTTTCATAATATAATAGAGACAGTAGATCTAGTTGGTCTGACATATTATAATTGAGGCAGTAGATCTAACTGGTCTGTCATTATATAATAGAGACAGTAGATCTAGCTGGTCTATCATAATATAATAGAGACAGGAGATCTAGCTGTTCTGTCATAATATAATAGAGACAGTAGATCTAGCTGGTCTGTCATAATATAATAGAGACAGTAGATCTAGCTGGTCTGTCAAATTATAATAGAGACAGTAGATCTAGATGGTCTATTATAATATAATAGAGACTGTAGATCTAGCTGGTCTGTCATAATATAATAGAGACAGTAGATCTAGCTGGTCTGTCAAATTATAAAGAGACAGTAGATCTAGAAGGTCTATTATAATATAATAGAGACTGTAGATCTAGCTGGTCTGTCATAATATAATAGAGACAGTAGATCTAGCTGGTCTACCAGAATATAATAGAGACATTAGATCCAGCTGGTCTGTCATAACATAATAGAGACAGTATATTGAGCTGGTGTGTTATAATATAATAGAGACAGTAGATCTATCTGGTCTGTCATAATATATTAGATACAGTAGATCTAGCTGGTCATTCATAATATAATAGAGACAGTAGATCTAGCTGGTCTGTCATATTATAATTGAGGCAGCAGATCTAGCTGGTCTGTCATAATATAATAGAGACAGGAGATCTACCTGGTCTGTCATACTATAATAGAGATAGTATTTATTGCTGGTCTGTCATAATATAATAGAGACAGTAGATCTAGCTGGTCTGTCATATTATAATTGAGGCAGTAGATCTAACTGGTCTGTAATAATATAATAGATACAGTAGATCTAGCTGGTCTATCATAATATAATAGAGACAGTATATTGAGCTGCTCTGTCATAATATAACTGAGACAGTAGATCTAACAGGTCTGTCATATTATAATAGAGGCAGTAGATCTATCTGGTCTATCATAATATAATAGAGACAGTAGATCTAGCTGGTCTGTCATAATATATTAGAGACAGTAGATCTAGCTGGTCTGCCATAATATAATAGAGACAGTAGATCTAGCTGGTCTGTCATAATATAATAGAGACAGTAGATCTAGCTGGTCTGTCATACTATAATTGAGGCAGTAGATCTAGCTGGTCTGTCATACTATAATTGAGGCAGTAGATCTAGCTGGTCTGTCATAATGTAATAGAGACACTAGAACTAGCTGGTCTGTCATATTATAATAGAGGCAGTAGATCTAGCTGGTCTGTCATAATATAATAGAGACAGTAGATCTAGCTGGTCTGTCATAATATAATAGAGACAGGAGATACAGCTGGTCTGTCATAATATAATAGAGACAGTAGATCAAGCTGGTCTGTCATATTATAATTGAGGCAGTAGATCTAACTGGTCTGTCATAATATAATAGAGACAGTAGATCTAGCTGGTCTGTCATATTATAATTGAGGCAGTAGATCTAGCTGGTCTGTCATTATATAATAGAGACAGTAGATCTAGCTGGTCTATCATAATATAATAGTTAAAGTATATCTTGCTGGTCTGTCATAATAAAATAGAGACAGTAGATATAGCTGGTCTGTCATACAATAATTGAGGCAGTAGATCTAGCTGGTCTATCATAATATAATAGAGACAGTAGATCTAGCTGATCTGTCATAATATAATAGAGACAGGAGATCTAGCTGGTCTGTCATAATATAATAGAGACAGTAGATCTAGCTGGTCTGTCGTAATATAATAGAGACAGTATATCTTGCTGGTCTGTCATAATATAATAGAGACAGTAGATCTTACGGTCTGTCATATTATAATAGAGGCAGTATATCTAGCTGGTCTGTCATAATATAATAGAGACAGTATATCTTGTTGGTCTGTCATAATATAATAGAGACAGTAGATCAAGCTGGTCTGTCATATTGAGGCAGTAGATCTAGCTGGTCTATCATAATATAATAGAGACAGTAGATCTAGCTGGTCTGTCATAATATAATAGAGACAGGCGATCTAGCTTGTCTGTCATAATATAATAGAGACAGTAAATCTAGCTGGTCTGTCATAATATAATAGAGACAGTAGATCTAGCTGGTCTGTCATAATATAATAGAGACAGTAGATCTAGCTGGTCTATCATAATATAATTGAGACAGTAGATCTAGCTGGTCTGTCATAATATAATAGAGACAGTAGATCTATCTGGTCTGTCATAATATATTAGAGACAGTAGATCTAGCTGGTCTGTCATAATATAATAGAGACAGGAGATCTACCTGGTCTGTCATACTATAATAGAGATAGTATTTCTTGCTGGTCTGTCATAATATAATAGAGACAGTAGATCTAGCTGGTCTGTCATATTATAATTGAGGCAGTAGATCTAACTGGTCTGTAATAATATAATAGATACAGTAGATCTAGCTGGTCTATCATAATATAATAGAGACAGTATATTGAGCTGCTCTGTCATAATATAACTGAGACAGTAGATCTAACAGGTCTGTCATATTATAATAGAGGCAGTAGATCTATCTGGTCTATCATAATATAATAGAGACAGTAGATCTAGCTGGTCTGTCATAATATATTAGAGACAGTAGATCTAGCTGGTCTGCCATAATATAATAGAGACAGTAGATCTAGCTGGTCTGTCATAATATAATAGAGACAGTAGATCTAGCTGGTCTGTCATACTATAATTGAGGCAGTAGATCTAGCTGGTCTGTCATACTATAATTGAGGCAGTAGATCTAGCTGGTCTGTCATAATATAATAGAGACACTAGAACTAGCTGGTCTGTCATATTATAATAGAGGCAGTAGATCTAGCTGGTCTGTCATAATATAATAGAGACAGGAGATACAGCTGGTCTGTCATAATATAATAGAGACAGTAGATCAAGCTGGTCTGTCATATTATAATTGAGGCAGTAGATCTAACTGGTCTGTCATAATATAATAGAGACAGTAGATCTAGCTGGTCTGTCATATTATAATTGAGGCAGTAGATCTAGCTGGTCTGTCATAATATAATAGAGACAGTAGATCTAGCTGGTCTGTCAAATTATAATAGAGACAGTAGATCTAGAAGGTCTATTATAATATAATAGAGACTGTAGATCTAGCTGGTCTGTCATAATATAATAGAGACAGTAGATCTAGCTGGTCTGCCATAATATAATAGAGACAGTAGATCTAGCTGGTCTGTCATAACACAATAGAGACAGTATATTGAGCTGGTGTGTTATAATATAATAGAGACAGTAGATCTATCTGGTCTGTCATAATATATTAGAGACAGTAGATCTAACTGGTCATTCATAATATAATAGAGACAGTAGATCTAGCTGGTCTATCATAATATAATAGTTAAAGTATATCTTGCTGGTCTGTCATAATAAAATAGAGACAGTAGATTTAGCTGTTCTGTCATAATATAATAGAAACAGTATATCTTGCTGGTCTGTCATAATATAATAGAGACAGTAGATCTAGCTGGTCTATCATAATATAATAGAGACAGTATATCTTGCTGGTCTGTCATAATATAATAGAGACAGTAGATCTAGCTGGTCTGTCATATTATAATTGAGGCAGCAGATCTAGCTGGTCTGTCAAATTATAATAGAGACTGTAGATCTAGAAGGTATATTATAATATAATAGAGACTGTAGATCTAGCTGGTCTGTCATAATATAATAGAGACAGTAGATCTAGCTGGTCTGACATATTATAATTGAGGCATTAGATCTAACTGGTCTGTCATTATAAAATAGAGACAGTAGATCTAGCTGGTCTATCATAATATAATAGAGACAGGAGATCTAGCTGGTCTGTCATAATATAATAGAGACAGTAGATCTAGCTGGTCTGTCATAATATAATAGAGACAGTAGATCTAGCTGGTCTGTCAAATTATAATAGAGACAGTAGATCTAGATGGTCTATTATAATATAATAGAGACTGTAGATCTAGCTGGTCTGTCATAATATAATAGAGACAGTAGATCTAGCTGGTCTGTCAAATTATAATAGAGACAGTAGATCTAGAAGGTCTATTATAATATAATAGAGACTGTAGATCTAGCTGGTCTGTCATAATATAATAGAGACAGTAGATCTAGCTGGTCTGCCAGAATATAATAGAGACATTAGATCTAGCTGGTCTGTCATAACATAATAGAGACAGTATATTGAGCTGGTGTGTTATAATATAATAGAGACAGTAGATCTATCTGGTCTGTCATAATATATTAGATACAGTAGATCTAGCTGGTCATCCATAATATAATAGAGACAGTAGATCTAGCTGGTCTGTCATATTATAATTGAGGCAGCAGATCTAGCTGGTCTGTCATAATATAATAGAGACAGGAGATCTAGCTGGTCTGTCATAATATAATAGAGACAGTAGATCTAGCTGGTCTGTCATAATATTATAGAGACAGTATATCTTGCTGGTCTGTCATAATATAATAGAGACAGTAGATCTAGCTGGTCTGTCATATTATAATTGAGGCAGTAGATCTAACTGGTCTGTCATAATATAATAGAGACAGTAGATCTAGCTGGTCCATCATGATATAATAGAGACAGTAGATTTAGCTGGTCTGTCATAATATAATAGAGACAGTATATCTTGCTGGTCTGTCATAATATAATAGAGACAGTAGATCTAGAAGGTCTATTATAATATAATAGAGACTGTAGATCTAGCTGGTCTGTCATAATATAATAGAGACAGTAGATCTAGCTGGTCTGTCATAACATAATAGAGACAGTATATTGAGCTGGTGTGTTATAATATAATAGAGACAGTAGATCTAGCTGGTCTGTCATAACATAATAGAGACAGTATATTGAGCTGGTGTGTTATAATATAATAGAGACAGTAGATCTATCTGGTCTGTCATAATATATTAGAGACAGTAGATCTAGCTGGTCATTCATAATATAATAGAGACAGTAGATCTAGCTGTTCTGTCATAATATAATAGAGACAGTAGATCTAGCTGGTCTGTCATTATATAATAGAGACAGTAGATCTAGCTGGTCTATCATAATATAATAGTTAAAGTATATCTTGCTGGTCTGTCATAATAAAATAGAGACAGTAGATTTAGCTGGTCTATCATAATATAATAGAGACAGTATATCTTGCTGGTCTGTCATAATATAATAGAGACAGTAGATCTAGCTGGTCTGTCATATTATAATTGAGGCAGCAGATCTAGCTGGTCTGTCAAATTATAATAGAGACAGTAGATCTAGAAGGTATATTATAATATAATAGAGACTGTAGATCTAGCTGGTCTTTCATAATATAATAGAGACAGTAGATCTAGTTGGTCTGACATATTATAATTGAGGCAGTAGATCTAACTGGTCTGTCATTATATAATAGAGACAGTAGATCTAGCTGGTCTATCATAATATAATAGAGACAGGAGATCTAGCTGTTCTGTCATAATATAATAGAGACAGTAGATCTAGCTGGTCTGTCATAATATAATAGAGACAGTAGATCTAGCTGGTCTGTCAAATTATAATAGAGACAGTAGATCTAGATGGTCTATTATAATATAATAGAGACTGTAGATCTAGCTGGTCTGTCATAATATAATAGAGACAGTAGATCTAGCTGGTCTGTCAAATTATAATAGAGACAGTAGATCTAGAAGGTCTATTATAATATAATAGAGACTGTAGATCTAGCTGGTCTGTCATAATATAATAGAGACAGTAGATCTAGCTGGTCTACCAGAATATAATAGAGACATTAGATCCTAGCTGGTCTGTCATAACATAATAGAGACAGTATATTGAGCTGGTGTGTTATAATATAATAGAAACAGTAGATCTATCTGGTCTGTCATAATATATTAGATACAGTAGATCTAGCTGGTCATTCATAATATAATAGAGACAGTAGATCTAGCTGGTCTGTCATATTATAATTGAGGCAGCAGATCTAGCTGGTCTGTCATAATATAATAGAGACAGGAGATCTACCTGGTCTGTCATACTATAATAGAGATAGTATTTCTTGCTGGTCTGTCATAATATAATAGAGACAGTAGATCTAGCTGGTCTGTCATATTATAATTGAGGCAGTAGATCTAACTGGTCTGTAATAATATAATAGATACAGTAGATCTAGCTGGTCTATCATAATATAATAGAGACAGTATATTGAGCTGCTCTGTCATAATATAACTGAGACAGTAGATCTAACAGGTCTGTCATATTATAATAGAGGCAGTAGATCTATCTGGTCTATCATAATATAATAGAGACAGTAGATCTAGCTGGTCTGTCATAATATATTAGAGACAGTAGATCTAGCTGGTCTGCCATAATATAATAGAGACAGTAGATCTAGCTGGTCTGTCATAATATAATAGAGACAGTAGATCTAGCTGGTCTGTCATACTATAATTGAGGCAGTAGATCTAGCTGGTCTGTCATACTATAATTGAGGCAGTAGATCTAGCTGGTCTGTCATAATATAATAGAGACACTAGAACTAGCTGGTCTGTCATATTATAATAGAGGCAGTAGATCTAGCTGGTCTGTCATAATATAATAGAGACAGTAGATCTAGCTGGTCTGTCATAATATAATAGAGACAGGAGATACAGCTGGTCTGTCATAATATAATAGAGACAGTAGATCAAGCTGGTCTGTCATATTATAATTGAGGCAGTAGATCTAACTGGTCTGTCATAATATAATAGAGACAGTAGATCTAGCTGGTCTGTCATATTATAATTGAGGCAGTAGATCTAGCTGGTCTGTCATTATATAATAGAGACAGTAGATCTAGCTGGTCTATCATAATATAATAGTTAAAGTATATCTTGCTGGTCTGTCATAATAAAATAGAGACAGTATATATAGCTGGTCTGTCATACAATAATTGAGGCAGTAGATCTAGCTGGTCTATCATAATATAATAGAGACAGTAGATCTAGCTGATCTGTCATAATATAATAGAGACAGGAGATCTAGCTGGTCTGTCATAATATAATAGAGACAGTAGATCTAGCTGGTCTGTCGTAATATAATAGAGACAGTATATCTTGCTGGTCTGTCATAATATAATAGAGACAGTAGATCTTACGGTCTGTCATATTATAATAGAGGCAGTGTATCTAGCTGGTATATCATAATATAATAGAGACAGTAGATCTTACGGTCTGTCATATTATAATAGAGGCAGTATATCTAGCTGGTCTGTCATAATATAATAGAGACAGTATATCTTGTTGGTCTGTCATAATATAATAGAGACAGTAGATCAAGCTGGTCTGTCATATTGAGGCAGTAGATCTAGCTGGTCTATCATAATATAATAGAGACAGTAGATCTAGCTGGTCTGTCATAATATAATAGAGACAGGCGATCTAGCTTGTCTGTCATAATATAATAGAGACAGTAAATCTAGCTGGTCTGTCATAATATAATAGAGACAGTAGATCTAGCTGGTCTGTCATAATATAATAGAGACAGTAGATCTAGCTGGTCTATCATAATATAATTGAGACAGTAGATCTAGCTGGTCTGTCATAATATAATAGAGACAGTAGATCTATCTGGTCTGTCATAATATATTAGAGACAGTAGATCTAGCTGGTCTGTCATAACATAATAGAGACAGTATATTGAGCTGGTCTGTCATAATATAATAGAGACAGTAGATCTATCTGGTCTGTCATAATATATTAGAGACAGTAGATCTAGCTGGTCTGTCATACTATAATTGAGACAGTAGATCTAGCTGGGCTGTCATAATATAATAGAGACAGGAGATCTAGCTGGTCTGTCATAATGTAATAGTGACAGTAGATCTAGCTGGTCTGTCATAATATAATAGAGACAGTATATCTTGCTGGTCTGTCATAATATAATAGAGACAGTAGATCTAGCTGGTCTGTCATATTATAATTGAGGCAGTAGATCTAACTGGTCTGTCATAATATAATAGAGACAGTAGATCTAGCTGGTCCATCATGATATAATAGAGACAGTAGATTTAGCTGGTCTGTCATAATATAATAGAGACAGTTCTTCTTGCTGGTCTGTCATAATATAATAGAGACAGTAGATCTAGCTGGTCTGTCAAATTATAATAGAGACAGTAGATCTAGAAGGTCTATTATAATATAATAGAGACTGTAGATCTAGCTGGTCTGTCATAATATAATAGAGACAGTAGATCTAGCTGGTCTGCCATAATATAATAGAGACAGTAGATCTAGCTGGTCTGTCATAACACAATAGAGACAGTATATTGAGCTGGTGTGTTATAATATAATAGAGACAGTAGATCTATCTGGTCTGTCATAATATATTAGAGACAGTAGATCTAGCTGGTCATTCATAATATAATAGAGACAGTATATCTTGCTGGTCTGTCATAATATAATAGAGACAGTAGATCTAGCTGGTCTGTCATATTATAATTGAGGCAGCAGATCTAGCTGGTCTGTCAAATTATAATAGAGACAGTAGATCTAGATGGTCTATTATAATATAATAGAGACTGTAGATCTAGCTGGTCTGTCATAATATAATAGAGACAGTAGATCTAGCTGGTCTGTCAGAATATAATAGAGACAGTATATTGAGCTGGTGTGTTATAATATAATAGAGACAGTAGATCTAGAAGGTATATTATAATATAATAGAGACTGTAGATCTAGCTGGTCTGTCATAATATAATAGAGACAGTAGATCTAGCTGGTCTGACATATTATAATTGAGGCATTAGATCTAACTGGTCTGTCATTATATAATAGAGACAGTAGATCTAGCTGGTCTATCATAATATAATAGAGACAGGAGATCTAGCTGGTCTGTCATAATATAATAGAGACAGTATATTGAGCTGGTGTGTTATAATATAATAGAGACAGTAGATCTATCTGGTCTGTCATAATATATTAGAGACAGTAGATCTAGCTGGTCATTCATAATATAATAGAGACAGTATATCTTGCTGGTCTGTCATAATATAATAGAGACAGTAGATCTAGCTGGTCTGTCATATTATAATTGAGGCAGCAGATCTAGCTGGTCTGTCAAATTATAATAGAGACAGTAGATCTAGATGGTCTATTATAATATAATAGAGACTGTAGATCTAGCTGGTCTGTCATAATATAATAGAGACAGTATATCTTGTTGGTCTGTCATAATATAATAGAGACAGTAGATCAAGCTGGTCTGTCATATTGAGGCAGTAGATCTAGCTGGTCTATCATAATATAATAGAGACAGTAGATCTAGCTGGTCTGTCATAATATAATAGAGACAGGCGATCTAGCTTGTCTGTCATAATATAATAGAGACAGTAAATCTAGCTGGTCTGTCATAATATAATAGAGACAGTAGATCTAGCTGGTCTATCATAATATAATTGAGACAGTAGATCTAGCTGGTCTGTCATAATATAATAGAGACAGTAGATCTATCTGGTCTGTCATAATATATTAGAGACAGTAGATCTAGCTGGTCTGTCATAACATAATAGAGACAGTATATTGAGCTGGTCTGTCATAATATAATAGAGACAGTAGATCTATCTGGTCTGTCATAATATATTAGAGACAGTAGATCTAGCTGGTCTGTCATACTATAATTGAGACAGTAGAGCTAGCTGGGCTGTCATAATATAATAGAGACAGGAGATCTAGCTGGTCTGTCATAATGTAATAGTGACAGTAGATCTAGCTGGTCTGTCATAATATAATAGAGACAGTATATCTTGCTGGTCTGTCATAATATAATAGAGACAGTAGATCTAGCTGGTCTGTCATATTATAATTGAGGCAGTAGATCTAACTGGTCTGTCATAATATAATAGAGACAGTAGATCTAGCTGGTCCATCATGATATAATAGAGACAGTAGATTTAGCTGGTCTGTCATAATATAATAGAGACAGTTCTTCTTGCTGGTCTGTCATAATATAATAGAGACAGTAGATCTAGCTGGTCTGTCAAATTATAATAGAGACAGTAGATCTAGAAGGTCTATTATAATATAATAGAGACTGTAGATCTAGCTGGTCTGTCATAATATAATAGAGACAGTAGATCTAGCTGGTCTGCCATAATATAATAGAGACAGTAGATCTAGCTGGTCTGTCATAACACAATAGAGACAGTATATTGAGCTGGTGTGTTATAATATAATAGAGACAGTAGATCTATCTGGTCTGTCATAATATATTAGAGACAGTAGATCTAGCTGGTCATTCATAATATAATAGAGACAGTATATCTTGCTGGTCTGTCATAATATAATAGAGACAGTAGATCTAGCTGGTCTGTCATATTATAATTGAGGCAGCAGATCTAGCTGGTCTGTCAAATTATAATAGAGACAGTAGATCTAGATGGTCTATTATAATATAATAGAGACTGTAGATCTAGCTGGTCTGTCATAATATAATAGAGACAGTAGATCTAGCTGGTCTGTCAGAATATAATAGAGACAGTATATTGAGCTGGTGTGTTATAATATAATAGAGACAGTAGATCTAGAAGGTATATTATAATATAATAGAGACTGTAGATCTAGCTGGTCTGTCATAATATAATAGAGACAGTAGATCTAGCTGGTCTGACATATTATAATTGAGGCATTAGATCTAACTGGTCTGTCATTATATAATAGAGACAGTAGATCTAGCTGGTCTATCATAATATAATAGAGACAGGAGATCTAGCTGGTCTGTCATAATATAATAGAGACAGTATATTGAGCTGGTGTGTTATAATATAATAGAGACAGTAGATCTATCTGGTCTGTCATAATATATTAGAGACAGTAGATCTAGCTGGTCATTCATAATATAATAGAGACAGTATATCTTGCTGGTCTGTCATAATATAATAGAGACAGTAGATCTAGCTGGTCTGTCATATTATAATTGAGGCAGCAGATCTAGCTGGTCTGTCAAATTATAATAGAGACAGTAGATCTAGATGGTCTATTATAATATAATAGAGACTGTAGATCTAGCTGGTCTGTCATAATATAATAGAGACAGTAGATCTAGCTGGTCTGTCAGAATATAATAGAGACAGTATATTGAGCTGGTGTGTTATAATATAATAGAGACAGTAGATCTAGAAGGTATATTATAATATAATAGAGACTGTAGATCTAGCTGGTCTGTCATAATATAATAGAGACAGTAGATCTAGCTGGTCTGACATATTATAATTGAGGCATTAGATCTAACTGGTCTGTCATTATATAATAGAGACAGTAGATCTAGCTGGTCTATCATAATATAATAGAGACAGGAGATCTAGCTGGTCTGTCATAATATAATAGAGACAGTAGATCTAGCTGGTCTGTCATAATATAATAGAGACAGTAGATCTAGCTGGTCTGTCAAATTATAATAGAGAGAGTAGATCTAGATGGTCTATTATAATGTAATAGAGACTGTAGATCTAGCTGGTCTGTCATAATATAATAGAGACAGTAGATCTAGCTGGTCTGTCAAATTATAATAGAGACAGTAGATCTAGAAGGTCTATTATAATATAATAGAGACTGTAGATCTAGCTGGTCTGTCATAATATAATAGAGACAGTAGATCTAGCTGGTCTGCCAGAATATAATAGAGACATTAGATCTAGCTGGTCTGTCATAACATAATAGAGACAGTATATTGAGCTGGTGTGTTATAATATAATAGAGACAGTAGATCTATCTGGTCTGTCATAATATATTAGATACAGTAGATCTAGCTGGTCATTCATAATATAATAGTGACAGTAGATCTAGCTGGTCTGTCATATTATAATTGAGGCAGCAGATCTAGCTGGTCTGTCATAATATAATAGAGACAGGAGATCTACCTGGTCTGTCATACTATAATAGAGATAGTATTTCTTGCTGGTCTGTCATAATATAATAGAGACAGTAGATCTAGCTGGTCTGTCATATTATAATTGAGGCAGTAGATCTAACTGGTCTGTCATAATATAATAGATACAGTAGATCTAGCTGGTCTATCATAATATAATAGAGACAGTATATTGAGCTGCTCTGTCATAATATAACTGAGACAGTAGATCTAACAGGTCTGTCATATTATAATAGAGGCAGTAGATCTATCTGGTCTATCATAATATAATAGAGACAGTAGATCTAGCTGGTCTGCCATAATATATTAGAGACAGTAGATCTAGCTGGTCTGCCATAATATAATAGAGACAGTAGATCTAGCTGGTCTGTCATAATATAATAGAGACAGTAGATCTAGCTGGTCTATCATAATATAATAGAGACAGTAGATTTAGCTGGTCTGTCATAATATAATAGAGACAGTAGATCTAGCTGGTCTGTCATGCTATAATTGAGGCAGTAGATCTAGCTGGTCTGTCATTATATAATATAGACATTTGATCTACCTGGTCTATCATAGTATAATAGAGACAGTAGATCTAGCTGGTGTATCATAATATAATAGAGACAGTAGATCTAGCTGGTCTGACATAATAAAATAGAGACAGAATATCTTGCTGGTCTGTCATAATATAATAGAGACTGTTGTTCTAGCTGGACTGTCATATTATAATTGAGGCAGTAGATCTAGCTGGTCTGTCATAATATAATAGAGATAGGAGATCTAGCTGGTCTGTCATACTATAATAGAGACAGTATATCTTGCTGGTCTGTCATAATATAATATAGACAGTAGATCTAGCTGGTCTGTCATAATATAATAGAGAAAGTAGATCTAGCTGGTCTGTCATAATATAATAGAGACAAGAGATCTTGCTGGTCTGTCATAATATAATATAGACAGTAGATGTACCTTGTCTATCATAATATAATAGAGACAGTATATCTAGCTGGTATATCATAATATAACAGAGACATTAGATCTAACAGGTCTGTCACATTATAATAGAGGAAGTAGATCTAGCTGGTCTGTCATAATATAATAGAGACAGTAGATCTAGCTGGTCTGTCATAATATAATAGAGACAGTAGATATATCTGGTCTGTCATATTATAATAGAGGCAGTAGATCTAGCTGGTCTGTCATAATATAATAGAGACAGTAGATCTAGCTGGTCTGTCATAATATAATAGAGACAGGCGATCTAGCTGGTCTGTCATAATATAATAGAGACAGTATATCTAGCTGGTCTATCATAATATAATAGAGACAGTAGATCTAGCTGATCTGTCATAATATAATAGAGACAGTAGATCTAGCTGGTCTGTCATAATATAATAGAGACAGGCGATCTAGCTGGTCTGTCATAATATAATAGAGACAGTAGATCTAGCTTGTCTGTCATAATATAATAGAGACAGTAGATCTAGCTGGTCTGTCATAATATAATAGAGACAGTAGATCTAGCTGGTCTATCATAATATAATTGAGACAGTAGATCTAGCTGGTCTGTCATGATATAATAGAGACAGTAGATCTATCTGGTCTGTCATAATATATTAGAGACAGTAGATCTAGCTGGTCTGTCATAACATAATAGAGACAGTATATTGAGCTGGTCTGTCATAATATAATAGAGACAGTAGATCTATCTGGTCTGTCATAATATATTAGAGACAGTAGATCTAGCTGGTAAGTCATACTATAATTGAGACAGTAGATCTAGCTGGTCTGTCATAATATAATAGAGACAGGAGATCTAGCTGGTCTGTCATAATATAATAGAGACAGTAGATCTAGCTGGTCTGTCATAATATAATAGAGACAGTATATCTTGCTGGTCTGTCATAATATAATAGAGACAGTAGATCTAGCTGGTCTGTCATATTATAATTGAGGCAGTAGATCTAACTGGTCTGTCATAATATAATAGAGACAGTAGATCTAGCTGGTCCATCATGATATAATGGAGACAGTAGATTTAGCTGGTCTGTCATAATATAATAGAGACAGTATATCTTGCTGGTCTGTCATAATATAATAGAGACAGTAGATCTAGCTGGTCTGTCAAATTATAATAGAGACAGTAGATCTAGAAGGTCTATTATAATATAATAGAGACTGTAGATCTAGCTGGTCTGTCATAATATAATAGAGGCAGTAGATCTAGCTGGTCTGCCATAATATAATAGAGACAGTAGATCTAGCTGGTCTGTCATAACATAATAGAGACAGTATATTGAGCTGGTGTGTTATAATATAATAGAGACAGTAGATCTATCTGGTCTGTCATAATATATTAGAGACAGTAGATCTAGCTGGTCATTCCTAATTTAATAGAGACTGTAGATCTAGCTGTTCTGTCATAATATAAGAGACAGTAGATCTAGCTGGTCTGTCATAACATAATAGAGACATGAGATCTAGCTGGTCTGTCATTATATAATAGAGACAGTAGATCTAGCTGGTCTATCATAATATAATAGTTAAAGTATATCTTGCTGGTCTGTCATAATAAAATAGAGACAGTAGATTTAGCTGTTATGTCATAATATAATAGAAACAGTATATCTTGCTGGTCTGTCATAATATAATAGAGACAGTAGATCTAGCTGGTCTATCATAATATAATAGAAACAGTATATCTTGCTGGTCTGTCATAATATAATAGAGACAGTAGATCTAGCTGGTCTGTCATATTATAATTGAGGCAGCAGATCTAGCTGGTCTGTCAAATTATAATAGAGACAGTAGATCTAGAAGGTATATTATAATATAATAGAGACTGTAGATCTAGCTGGTCTGTCATAATATAATAGAGACAGTAGATCTAGCTGGTCTGTCAAATTATAATAGAGACAGTAGATCTAGAAGGTCTATTATAATATAATAGAGACCTTAGATCTAGCTGGTCTGTCATAATATAATAGAGACAGTAGATCTAGCTGGTCTGCCAGAATATAATAGAGACATTAGATCTAGCTGGTCTGTCATAACATAATAGAGACAGTATATTGAGCTGGTGTGTTATAATATAATAGAGACAGTAGATCTATCTGGTCTGTCATAATATATTAGATACAGTAGATCTAGCTGGTCATTCATAATATAATAGAGACAGTAGATCTAGCTGGTCTGTCATATTATAATTGAGGCAGCAGATCTAGCTGGTCTGTCATACTATAATAGAGACAGGAGATCTACCTGGTCTGTCATACTATAATAGAGATAGTATTTCTTGCTGGTCTGTCATAATATAATAGAGACAGTAGATCTAGCTGGTCTGTCATATTATAATTGAGGCAGTAGATCTAACTGGTCTGTCATAATATAATAGATACAGTAGATCTAGCTGGTCTATCATAATATAATAGAGACAGTATATTGAGCTGCTCTGTCATAATATAACTGAGACAGTAGATCTAACAGGTCTGTCATATTATAATAGAGGCAGTAGATCTATCTGGTCTATCATAATATAATAGAGACAGTAGATCTAGCTGGTCTGTCATAATATATTAGAGACAGTAGATCTAGCTGGTCTGCCATAATATAATAGAGACAGTAGATCTAGCTGGTCTGTCATAATATAATAGAGACAGTAGATCTAGCTGGTCTATCATAATATAATAGAGACAGTAGATTTAGCTGGTCTGTCATAATATAATAGAGACAGTAGATCTAGCTGGTCTGTCATGCTATAATTGAGGCAGTAGATCTAGCTGGTCTGTCATTATATAATATAGACATTTGATCTACCTGGTCTATCATAGTATAATAGAGACAGTAGATCTAGCTGGTGTATCATAATATAATAGAGACAGTAGATCTAGCTGGTCTGACATAATAAAATAGAGACAGAATATCTTGCTGGTCTGTCATAATATAATAGAGACTGTTGTTCTAGCTGGACTGTCATATTATAATTGAGGCAGTAGATCTAGCTGGTCTGTCATAATATAATAGAGATAGGAGATCTAGCTGGTCTGTCATACTATAATAGAGACAGTATATCTTGCTGGTATGTCATAATATAATAGAGAAAGTAGATCTAGCTGGTCTGTCATAATATAATAGAGACAAGAGATCTTGCTGGTCTGTCATAATATAATATAGACAGTAGATGTACCTTGTCTATCATAATATAATAGAGACAGTATATCTAGCTGGTGTATCATAATATAACAGAGACATTAGATCTAACAGGTCTGTCATATTATAATAGAGGAAGTAGATCTAGCTGGTCTGTCATAATATAATAGAGACAGTAGATCTAGCTGGTCTGTCATAATATAATAGAGACAGTAGATATATCTGGTCTGTCATATTATAATAGAGGCAGTAGATCTAGCTGGTCTGTCATAATATAACAGAGACATTAGATCAAACAGGTCTGTCATATTATAATAGAGGCAGTAGATCTAGCTGGTCTGTCATAATATAATAGAGACAGTAGATCTAGCTGGTCTGTCATAATATAATAGAGACAGTATATCTAGCTGGTCTATCATAATATAATAGAGACAGTAGATCTAGCTGATCTGTCATAATATAATAGAGACAGTAGATCTAGCTGGTCTGTCATAATATATTAGAGACAGTAGATCTAGCTGGTCTGTCATAACATAATAGAGACAGTATATTGAGCTGGTCTGTCATAATATAATAGAGACAGTAGATCTAGCTGGTCTGTCATAACATAATAGAGACAATATATTGAGCTGGTCTGTCATAATATAATAGAGACAGTAGATCTATCTGGTCTGTCATAATATATAAGAGACAGTAGATCTAGCTGGTAAGTCATAATATAATAGAGACAGTAGATCTAGCTGGTCTGTCATATTATAATTGAGGCAGTAGATCTAACTGGTCTGTCATAATATAATAGAGACAGTAGATCTAGCTGGTCCATCATGATATAATAGAGACAGTAGATTTAGCTGGTCTGTCATAATATAATAGAGACAGTATATCTTGCTGGTCTGTCATAATATAATAGAGACAGTAGATCTAGCTGGTCTGTCAAATTATAATAGAGACAGTAGATCTAGAAGGTCTATTATAATATAATAGAGACTGTAGATCTAGCTGGTCTGTCATAATATAATAGAGACAGTAGATCTAGCTGGTCTGCCATAATATAATAGAGACAGTAGATCTAGCTGGTCTGTCATAACATAATAGAGACAGTATATTGAGCTGGTGTGTTATAATATAATAGAGACAGTAGATCTATCTAGTCTGTCATAATATATTAGAGACAGTAGATCTAGCTGGTCATTCATAATATAATAGAGACAGTAGATCTAGCTGTTCTGTCATAATATAAGAGACAGTAGATCTAGCTGGTCTGTCATAACATAATAGAGACATGAGATCTAGCTGGTCTGTCATTATATAATAGAGACAGTAGATCTAGCTGGTCTATCATAATATAATAGTTAAAGTATATCTTGCTGGTCTGTCATAATAAAATAGAGACAGTAGATTTAGCTGTTCTGTCATAATATAATAGAAACAGTATATCTTGCTGGTCTGTCATAATATAATAGAGACAGTAGATCTAGCTGGTCTATCATAATATAATAGAAACAGTATATCTTGCTGGTCTGTCATAATATAATAGAGACAGTAGATCTAGCTGGTCTGTCATATTATAATTGAGGCAGCAGATATAGCTGGTCTGTCAAATTATAATAGAGACAGTAGATCTAGAAGGTATATTATAATATAATAGAGACTGTAGATCTAGCTGGTATGTCATAATATAATAGAGACAGTAGATCTAGCTGGTCTGACATATTATAATTGAGGCAGTAGATCTAACTTGTCTGTCATTATATAATAGAGACAGTAGATCTAGCTGGTCTATCATAAAATAATAGAGACAGGAGATCTAGCTGGTCTGTCATAATATAATAGAGACAGTAGATCTAGCTGGTCTGTCATAATATAATAGAGACATTAGATCTAGCTGGTCTGTCAAATTATAATAGAGACAGTAGATCTAGATGGTCTATTATAATATAATAGAGACTGTAGATCTAGCTGGTCTGTCATAGTATAATAGAGACAGTAGATCTAGCTGGTCTGTCAAATTATAATAGAGAGAGTAGATCTAGAAGGTCTATTATAATATAATAGACACTGTAGATCTAGCTGGTCTGTCATAATATAATAGAGACAGTAGATCTAGCTGGTCTGCCAGAATATAATACACACATTAGATCTAGCTGGTCTGTCATAACATAATAGAGACAGTATATTGAGCTGGTGTGTTATAATATAATAGAGACAGTAGATCTATCTGGTCTGTCATAATACATTAGATACAGTAGATCTAGCTGGTCATTCATAATATAATAGAGACAGTAGATCTAGCTGGTCTGTCATATTATAATTGAGGCAGCAGATCTAGCTGGTCTGTCATAATATAATAGAGACAGGAGATCTACCTGGTCTGTCATACTATAATAGAGATAGTATTTCTTGCTGGTCTGTCATAATATAATAGAGACAGTAGATCTAGCTGGTCTGTCATATTATAATTGAGGCGGTAGATCTAGCTGGTCTGTCATAATATAATAGAGATAGGAGATCTAGCTGGTCTGTCATACTATAATAGAGACAGTATATCTTGCTGGTCTGTCATAATATAATAGAGACAGTAGATCTAGCTGGTCTGTCATAATATAATAGAGAAAGTAGATCTAGCTGGTCTGTCATAATATAATAGAGACAAGAGATCTTGCTGGTCTGTCATAATATACAATAGACAGTAGATGTACCTTGTCTATCATAATATAATAGAGACAGTATATCTAGCTGGTATATCATAATATTACAGAGACATTAGATCTAACAGGTCTGTCATATTATAATAGAGGCAGTAGATCTAGCTGGTCTGTCATAATATAATAGAGACAGTAGATCTAGCTGGTCTGTCATAATATAATAGAGACAGTAGATATATCTGGTCTGTCATATTATAATAGAGGCAGTAGATCTAGCTGGTCTGTCATAATATAATAGAGACATTAGATCTAGCTGGTCTGTCATAATATAGTAGAGACAGTAGATCTAGCTGGTCTGTCATAATATAATAGAGACAGTAGATCTAGCTGGTCTGTCATAATATAATAGAGACAGGAGATATAGCTGGTCTGTCAAAATATAATAGAGACAGTAGATCTAGCTGGTCTGTCATAATATAATAGAGACAGGAGATACAGCTGGTCTGTCATAATATAATAGAGCCAGTAGATATAGCTGTTCTGTCATAATATAATAGAGACAGTAGATCTAGCTGGTCTGTCATAATATAATAGAGACAGTATATCTAGCTGGTCTATCATAATATAATAGAGACAGTAGATATATCTGGTCTGTTATAATATAATAGAGGCAGTAGATCTAGCTGGTCTGTCATAATATAATAGAGACAGTAGATCTAGCTGGTCTGTCATAATATAGTAGAGACAGTATATCTTGCTGGTCTGTCATAATATAATAGAGACAGTAGATATAGCTAGTCTGTCATTATATAATAGAGACAGTAGATCTAGCTGGTCTATCAAAATATAATGGAGACAGTAGATCTAGCTGGTCTGTCATAATATAATAGAGACAGTATATCTTGCTGGTCTGTCATATTATAATTGATGCAGTAGATCTAACTGGTCTGTCATAATATAATAGAGACAGTAGATCTAGCTGGTCTGCCATATTATAATTGAGGCAGTAGATCTAGCTGGTCTGTCATAATATAATAGAGAGTAGATTTAGCTGGTCTGTCATATTATAATAGAGACAGTAGATCTTGCTGGTCTGTCATAACATAATAGAGACAGTAGATCTAGCTGGTCTGTCATAATATAATAGAGACAGTAGACCTAGCTGGTCTATCATAATATAATAGAGACAGTATATCTAGCAGGTCTGTCATAATATAATAGAGACAATAGATCTAGCTGGTCTGTCATATTATAATTGAGGCAGCAGATCTAGCTGGTCTGTCATAATATAATAGAGACAGGAGATCTAGATGGTCTGTCATTCTATAATAGAGATAGTATATCTTGCTGGTCTGTCATAATATAATAGAGACAGGAGATCTAGATGGTCTGTCATTCTATAATAGAGATAGTATATCTTGATGGTCTGTCATAATATAATAGAGACAGTAGATCTAGCTGGTCTGTCATATTATAATTGAGGCAGTCGATCTAGCTGGTCTGTCATAATATAATAGAGACAGTAGATCTAGCTGGTCTGTCATAATATAATAGAGACAGTAGATCTAGCTAGTCTGTCATTATATAATAGAGACAGTAGATCTAGCTGGTCTATCATAATATAGTAGAGACAGTAGATCTAGCTGGTCTGTCATAAGATAATAGAGACAGTATATCTTGATGGTCTGTCATAATATAATAGAGACAGTATATTGAGCTGCTCTGTCATAATATAACTGATACAGTAGATCTTACAGGTCTGTCATATTATAATAGAGGCAGTAGATCTAGCTGGTCTGTCATAATATAATAGAGACAGTAGATCTAGCTGGTCTGTCATAATATAATAGAGACAGTAGATCTAGCTGGTCATCATAATATAATAGAGACAGTAGATCAAGCTGGTCTGTCATATTATAATTGAGGCAGTAGATCTAACTGGTCTGTCATAATATAATAGAGACAGTAGATCTAGCTGGTCTGCCATATTATAATTGAGGCAGTAGATCTAACTGGTCTGTCATAATATAATAGAGACAGGAGATCTAACTGGTCTGTCATACTATAATAGAGATAGTATATCTTGCTGGTCTGTCATAATATAATAGAGACAGTAGATCTAGCTGGTCTGTCATATTATAATTGAGGCAGTAGATCTAACTGGTCTGTCATAATATAATAGAGACAGTAGATCTAGCTGGTCTATCATAATATAATAGAGACAGTATATTGAGCTGCTCTGTCATAATATAACTGAGACAGTAGATCTAACAGGTCTGTCATATTATAATAGAGGCAGTAGATCTAGCTGGTCTGTCATAATATAATAGAGACAGTAGATCTAGCTGGTCTATCATAATATAATAGAGACAGTATATTGAGCTGCTCTGTCATAATATAACTGAGACAGTAGATCTAACAGGTCTGTCATATTATAATAGAGGCAGTAGATCTAGCTGGTCTGTCATAATATAATAGAGACAGTAGATCTAGCTGGTCTGTCATAATATATTAGAGACAGTAGATCTAGCTGGTGTGCCATAATATAATAGAGACAATAAATCTAGCTGGTCTGTCATAATATAATAGAGACAGTAAATCTAGCTGGTGTATCATAATATAATAGAGACAGTAGATCTAGCTGGTCTGTCATAATTTAATGGAGACAGTATATGTAGCTGGTCTGTCATAATATAACATTGGCAGTAGATCTTGCTGGTCTGTCATAATTTAATAGAGATTGTAGATGTAGCTGGTCTGCCATAATACAATAGAGACAGTAGATTTAGCTGGTCTGTCATAAAATTATTGAGACAGTAGATCTAGCTTGTCTGTCATAATATAATAGAGACAGTAGATTTAGCTTGTCTGTCATAATATAATAGAGATAGGAGATCTAGCTGGTCTGTCATATTATAATAGAGACAGTATATCTTGCTGGTCTGTCATAATATAATAGAGACAGTAGATCTAGCTGGTCTGTCATAATATAATAGAGAAAGTAGATCTAGCTGGTCTGTCATAATATAATAGAGACAAGAGATCTTGCTGGTCTGTCATAATATACAATAGACAGTAGATGTACCTTGTCTATCATAATATAATAGAGACAGTATATCTAGCTGGTATATCATAATATTACAGAGACATTAGATCTAACAGGTCTGTCATATTATAATAGAGGCAGTAGATCTAGCTGGTCTGTCATAATATAATAGAGACAGTAGATCTAGCTGGTCTGTCATAATATAATAGAGACAGTAGATATATCTGGTCTGTCATATTATAATAGAGGCAGTAGATCTAGCTGGTCTGTCATAATATAATAGAGACATTAGATCTAGCTGGTCTGTCATAATATAGTAGAGACAGTAGATCTAGCTGGTCTGTCATAATATAATAGAGACAGTAGATCTAGCTGGTCTGTCATAATATAATAGAGACAGGAGATATAGCTGGTCTGTCAAAATATAATAGAGACAGTAGATCTAGCTGGTCTGTCATAATATAATAGAGACAGGAGATACAGCTGGTCTGTCATAATATAATAGAGCCAGTAGATATAGCTGTTCTGTCATAATATAATAGAGACAGTAGATCTAGCTGGTCTGTCATAATATAATAGAGACAGTATATCTAGCTGGTCTATCATAATATAATAGAGACAGTAGATATATCTGGTCTGTTATAATATAATAGAGGCAGTAGATCTAGCTGGTCTGTCATAATATAATAGAGACAGTAGATCTAGCTGGTCTGTCATAATATAGTAGAGACAGTATATCTTGCTGGTCTGACATAATATAATAGAGACAGTAGATATAGCTAGTCTGTCATTATATAATAGAGACAGTAGATCTAGCTGGTCTATCAAAATATAATAGAGACAGTAGATCTAGCTGGTCTGTCATAATATAATAGAGACAGTATATCTTGCTGGTCTGTCATAAAATAATAGAGACAGTAGATCAAGCTGGTCTTTCATATTATAATTGATGCAGTAGATCTAACTGGTCTGTCATAATATAATAGAGACAGTAGATCTAGCTGGTCTGCCATATTATAATTGAGGCAGTAGATCTAGCTGGTCTGTCATAATATAATAGAGAGTAGATTTAGCTGGTCTGTCATATTATAATAGAGACAGTAGATCTTGCTGGTCTGTCATAACATAATAGAGACAGTAGATCTAGCTGGTCTGTCATAATATAATAGAGACAGTAGACCTAGCTGGTCTATCATAATATAATAGAGACAGTAGATCTAGCAGGTCTGTCATAATATAATAGAGACAATAGATCTAGCTGGTCTGTCATATTATAATTGAGGCAGCAGATCTAGCTGGTCTGTCATAATATAATAGAGACAGGAGATCTAGATGGTCTGTCATTCTATAATAGAGATAGTATATCTTGCTGGTCTGTCATAATATAATAGAGACAGGAGATCTAGATGGTCTGTCATTCTATAATAGAGATAGTATATCTTGATGGTCTGTCATAATATAATAGAGACAGTAGATCTAGCTGGTCTGTCATATTATAATTGAGGCAGTCGATCTAGCTGGTCTGTCATAATATAATAGAGACAGTAGATCTAGCTAGTCTGTCATTATATAACAGAGACAGTAGATCTAGCTGGTCTATCATAATATAGTAGAGACAGTAGATCTAGCTGGTCTGTCATAAGATAATAGAGACAGTATATCTTGTTGGTCTGTCATAATATAATAGAGACAGTATATTGAGCTGCTCTGTCATAATATAACTGATACAGTAGATCTTACAGGTCTGTCATATTATAATAGAGGCAGTAGATCTAGCTGGTCTGTCATAATATAATAGAGACAGGAGATCTAGCTGGTCTGTCATATTATAATTGAGGAAGTAGATCTAGCTGGTCTGTCATAATATAATAGAGACAGGAGATCTAGCTGGTCTGTCATAAGATAATAGAGACAGTATATCTTGCTGGTCTGTCATAATATAATAGAGACAGTATATTGAGCTGCTCTGTCATAATATAACTGATACAGTAGATCTTACAGGTCTGTCATATTATAATAGAGGCAGTAGATCTAGCTGGTCTGTCATAATATAATAGAGACAGTAGATCTAGCTGGTCTGTCATAATATAATAGAGACAGTAGATCTAGCTGGTCATCATAATATAATAGAGACAGGAGATCTAGCTGGTCTGTCATATTATAATTGAGGAAGTAGATCTAGCTGGTCTGTCATAATATAATAGAGACAGGAGATATAGCTGGTCTGTCATAAGATAATAGAGACAGTAGATCTAGCTGGTCTGTCATAATATAATAGAGACAGTATATCTTGCTGGTCTGTCATAATATAATAGAGACAGTAGATCAAGCTGGTCTGTCATATTATAATTGAGGCAGTAGATCTAACTGGTCTGTCATAATATAATAGAGACAGTAGATCTAGCTGGTCTGCCATATTATAATTGAGGCAGTAGATCTAACTGGTCTGTCATAATATAATAGAGACAGGAGATCTAACTGGTCTGTCATACTATAATAGAGATAGTATATCTTGCTGGTCTGTCATAATATAATAGAGACAGTAGATCTAGCTGGTCTATCATAATATAATAGAGACAGTATATTGAGCTGCTCTGTCATAATATAACTGAGACAGTAGATCTAACAGGTCTGTCATATTATAATAGAGGCAGTAGATCTAGCTGGTCTGTCATAATATAATAGAGACAGTAGATCTAGCTGGTCTATCATAATATAATAGAGACAGTATATCGAGCTGCTCTGTCATAATATAACTGAGACAGTAGATCTAACAGGTCTGTCATATTATAATAGAGGCAGTAGCTCTAGCTGGTCTGTCATAATATAATAGAGACAGTAGATCTAGCTGGTCTGTCATAATATATTAGAGACAGTAGATCTAGCTGGTGTGCCATAATATAATAGAGACAATAAATCTAGCTGGTCTGTCATAATATAATAGAGACAGTAAATCTAGCTGGTGTATCATAATATAATAGAGACAGTAGATCTAGCTGGTCTGTCATAATTTAATGGAGACAGTATATGTAGCTGGTCTGTCATAATATAACATTGGCAGTAGATCTTGCTGGTCTGTCATAATTTAATAGAGATTGTAGATGTAGCTGGTCTGCCATAATACAATAGAGACAGTAGATTTAGCTGGTCTGTCATAAAATTATTGAGACAGTAGATCTAGCTTGTCTGTCATAATATAATAGAGACAGTAGATTTAGCTTGTCTGTCATAATATAATAGAGATAGGAGATCTAGCTGGTCTGTCATATTATAATAGAGACAGTATATCTTGCTGGTCTGTCATAATATAATAGAGACAGTAGATCTAGCTGGTCTGTCATAATATAATAGAGAAAGTAGATCTAGCTGGTCTGTCATATTATAATAGAGACAAGAGATCTTGCTGGTCTGTCATAATATACAATAGACAGTAGATGTACCTTGTCTATCATAATATAATAGAGACATTATATCTAGCTGGTATATCATAATATTACAGAGACATTAGATCTAACAGGTCTGTCATATTATAATAGAGGCAGTAGATCTAGCTGGTCTGTCATAATATAATAGAGACAGTAGATCTAGCTGGTCTGTCATAATATAATAGAGACAGTAGATATATCTGGTCTGTCATATTATAATAGAGGCAGTAGATCTAGCTGGTCTGTCATAATATAATAGAGACATTAGATCTAGCTGGTCTGTCATAATATAGTAGAGACAGTAGATCTAGCTGGTCTGTCATAATATAATAGAGACAGTAGATCTAGCTGGTCTGTCATAATATAATAGAGACAGGAGATATAGCTGGTCTGTCAAAATATAATAGAGACAGTAGATCTAGCTGGTCTGTCATAATATAATAGAGACAGGAGATACAGCTGGTCTGTCATAATATAATAGAGCCAGTAGATATAGCTGTTCAGTCATAATATAATAGAGACAGTAGATCTAGCTGGTCTGTCATAATATAATAGAGACAGTATATCTAGCTGGTCTATCATAATATAATAGAGACAGTAGATATATCTGGTCTGTTATAATATAATAGAGGCAGTAGATCTAGCTGGTCTGTCATAATATAATAGAGACAGTAGATCTAGCTGGTCTGTCATAATATAGTAGAGACAGTATATCTTGCTGGTCTGTCATAATATAATAGAGACAGTAGATATAGCTAGTCTGTCATTATATAATAGAGACAGTAGATCTAGCTGGTCTATCAAAATATAATAGAGACAGTAGATCTAGCTGGTCTGTCATAATATAATAGAGACAGTATATCTTGCTGGTCTGTCATAATATAATAGAGACAGTAGATCAAGCTGGTCTTTCATATTATAATTGATGCAGTAGATCTAACTGGTCTGTCATAATATAATAGAGACAGGAGATCTAACTGGTCTGTCATACTATAATAGAGATAGTATATCTTGCTGGTCTGTCATAATATAATAGAGACAGTAGATCTAGCTGGTCTGTCATATTATAATTGAGGCAGTAGATCTAACTGGTCTGTCATAATATAATATAGACAGTAGATCTAGCTGGTCTATCATAATATAATAGAGACAGTATATTGAGCTGCTCTGTCATAATATAACTGAGACAGTAGATCTAACAGGTCTGTCATATTATAATAGAGGCAGTAGATCTAGCTGGTCTGTCATAATATAATAGAGACAGTAGATCTAGCTGGTCTATCATAATATAATAGAGACAGTATATTGAGCTGCTCTGTCATAATATAACTGAGACAGTAGATCTAACAGGTCTGTCATATTATAATAGAGGCAGTAGATCTAGCTGGTCTGTCATAATATAATAGAGACAGTAGATCTAGCTGGTCTGTCATAATATATTAGAGACAGTAGATCTAGCTGGTGTGCCATAATATAATAGAGACAATAAATCTAGCTGGTCTGTCATAATATAATAGAGACAGTAAATCTAGCTGGTGTATCATAATATAATAGAGACAGTAGATCTAGCTGGTCTGTCATAATTTAATGGAGACAGTATATGTAGCTGGTCTGTCATAATATAACATTGGCAGTAGATCTTGCTGGTCTGTCATAATTTAATAGAGATTGTAGATGTAGCTGGTCTGCCATAATACAATAGAGACAGTAGATTTAGCTGGTCTGTCATAAAATTATTGAGACAGTAGATCTAGCTTGTCTGTCATAATATAATAGAGACAGTAGATTTAGCTTGTCTGTCATAATATAATAGAGATAGGAGATCTAGCTGGTCTGTCATATTATAATAGAGACAGTATATCTTGCTGGTCTGTCATAATATAATAGAGACAGTAGATCTAGCTGGTCTGTCATAATATAATAGAGAAAGTAGATCTAGCTGGTCTGTCATAATATAATAGAGACAAGAGATCTTGCTGGTCTGTCATAATATACAATAGACAGTAGATGTACCTTGTCTATCATAATATAATAGAGACATTATATCTAGCTGGTATATCATAATATTACAGAGACATTAGATCTAACAGGTCTGTCATATTATAATAGAGGCAGTAGATCTAGCTGGTCTGTCATAATATAATAGAGACAGTAGATCTAGCTGGTCTGTCATAATATAATAGAGACAGTAGATATATCTGGTCTGTCATATTATAATAGAGGCAGTAGATCTAGCTGGTCTGTCATAATATAATAGAGACATTAGATCTAGCTGGTCTGTCATAATATAGTAGAGACAGTAGATCTAGCTGGTCTGTCATAATATAATAGAGACAGTAGATCTAGCTGGTCTGTCATAATATAATAGAGACAGGAGATATAGCTGGTCTGTCAAAATATAATAGAGACAGTAGATCTAGCTGGTCTGTCATAATATAATAGAGACAGGAGATACAGCTGGTCTGTCATAATATAATAGAGCCAGTAGATATAGCTGTTCAGTCATAATATAATAGAGACAGTAGATCTAGCTGGTCTGTCATAATATAATAGAGACAGTATATCTAGCTGGTCTATCATAATATAATAGAGACAGTAGATATATCTGGTCTGTTATAATATAATAGAGGCAGTAGATCTAGCTGGTCTGTCATAATATAATAGAGACAGTAGATCTAGCTGGTCTGTCATAATATAGTAGAGACAGTATATCTTGCTGGTCTGTCATAATATAATAGAGACAGTAGATATAGCTAGTCTGTCATTATATAATAGAGACAGTAGATCTAGCTGGTCTATCAAAATATAATAGAGACAGTAGATCTAGCTGGTCTGTCATAATATAATAGAGACAGTATATCTTGCTGGTCTGTCATAATATAATAGAGACAGTAGATCAAGCTGGTCTTTCATATTATAATTGATGCAGTAGATCTAACTGGTCTGTCATAATATAATAGAGACAGTAGATCTAGCTGGTCTGCCATATTATAATTGAGGCAGTAGATCTAGCTGGTCTGTCATAATATAATAGAGAGTAGATTTAGCTGGTCTGTCATATTATAATAGAGACAGTAGATCTTGCTGGTCTGTCATAACATAATAGAGACAGTAGATCTAGCTGGTCTGTCATAATATAATAGAGACAGTAGACCTAGCTGTTCTATCATAATATAATAGAGACAGTAGATCTAGCAGGTCTGTCATAATATAATAGAGACAATAGATCTAGCTGGTCTGTCATATTATAATTGAGGCAGCAGATCTAGCTGGTCTGTCATAATATAATAGAGACAGGAGATCTAGATGGTCTGTCATTCTATAATAGAGATAGTATATCTTGCTGGTCTGTCATAATATAATAGAGACAGGAGATCTAGATGGTCTGTCATTCTATAATAGAGATAGTATATCTTGATGGTCTGTCATAATATAATAGAGACAGTAGATCTAGCTGGTCTGTCATATTATAATTGAGGCAGTCGATCTAGCTGGTCTGTCATAATATAATAGAGACAGTAGATCTAGCTAGTCTGTCATTATATAATAGAGACAGTAGATCTAGCTGGTCTATCATAATATAGTAGAGACAGTAGATCTAGCTGGTCTGTCATAAGATAATAGAGACAGTATATCTTGCTGGTCTGTCATAATATAATAGAGACAGTATATTGAGCTGCTCTGTCATAATATAACTGATACAGTAGATCTTACAGGTCTGTCATATTATAATAGAGGCAGTAGATCTAGCTGGTCTGTCATAATATAATAGAGACAGTAGATCTAGCTGGTCTGTCATAATATAATAGAGACAGTAGATCTAGCTGGTCATCATAATATAATAGAGACAGGAGATCTAGCTGGTCTGTCATATTATAATTGAGGAAGTAGATCTAGCTGGTCTGTCATAATATAATAGAGACAGGAGATATAGCTGGTCTGTCATAAGATAATAGAGACAGTAGATCTAGCTGGTCTGTCATAATATAATAGAGACAGTATATCTTGCTGGTCTGTCATAATATAATAGAGACAGTAGATCAAGCTGGTCTGTCATATTATAATTGAGGCAGTAGATCTAACTGGTCTGTCATAATATAATAGAGACAGTAGATCTAGCTGGTCTGCCATATTATAATTGAGGCAGTAGATCTAACTGGTCTGTCATAATATAATAGAGACAGGAGATCTAACTGGTCTGTCATACTATAATAGAGATAGTATATCTTGCTGGTCTGTCATAATATAATAGAGACAGTAGATCTAGCTGGTCTGTCATATTATAATTGAGGCAGTAGATCTAACTGGTCTGTCATAATATAATAGAGACAGTAGATCTAGCTGGTCTATCATAATATAATTGAGACAGTATATTGAGCTGCTCTGTCATAATATAACTGAGACAGTAGATCTAACAGGTCTGTCATATTATAATAGAGGCAGTAGATCTAGCTGGTCTGTCATAATATAATAGAGACAGTAGATCTAGCTTGTCTATCATAATATAATAGAGACAGTATATTGAGCTGCTCTGTCATAATATAACTGAGACAGTAGATCTAACAGGTCTGTCATATTATAATAGAGGCAGTAGATCTAGCTGGTCTGTCATAATATAATAGAGACAGTAGATCTAGCTGGTCTGTCATAATATATTAGAGACAGTAGATCTAGCTGGTGTGCCATAATATAATAGAGACAGTAAATCTAGCTGGTCTGTCATAATATAATAGAGACAGTAAATCTAGCTGGTGTATCATAATATAATAGAGACAGTAGATCTAGCTGGTCTGTCATAATTTAATGGAGACAGTATATGTAGCTGGTCTGTCATAATATAACATTGGCAGTAGATCTTGCTGGTCTGTCATAATTTAATAGAGATTGTAGATGTAGCTGGTCTGCCATAATACAATAGAGACAGTAGATTTAGCTGGTCTGTCATAAAATTATTGAGACAGTAGATCTAGCTTGTCTGTCATAATATAATAGAGACAGTAGATTTAGCTTGTCTGTCATAATAGAGACAGTAGATTTAGCTGGTCTGTCATATTATAATAGAGACAGTAGATCTAGCTGGTCTGTCCTAAAATAGTAGAGACAGTAGATCTAGCTGGTATAGCATGAAATAGTAGAGACAGTAGATCTGTCTCTACTATAGTATACCGCATTATCTACAAAGATAATTCTCTTTGATTATAAACACAGCCGTGTATATCCCCCCCTCGTTTAGCTCAGGTAACTGAGCTAAATGACTATCGCCTCGAAGCACTCACTTCTGTCATCATGAAGTACTTTGAGAGACTAGTCAAGGATCATATCACCTCTACCTTACCTGAAACCCTAGACCCACTTCAATGTGCTTACCGCACCAATAGAGCCACAGACGACGCAATCGCAATCACACAGCACACTGCCCTAACCCATCTGGACAAGAAGAAAACCTATGTAAGAATGCTGTTTCTTCGATTACAGCTCAGCATTTAACACCATAGTACCCTCTATACTCTACATTGAGCTCGAGACCCTGGGTCTCGACTCCGCCCTGTGCAACTGGACTGTCTGACGGGCAGTCCCCAGATGGTGAAGGTAGGAAACAACATCTCCACCCGCTGTTCCTCAACGTTCTCAGCCCTCTCCTGTACTCCCTGTTCACCCATGACTGGGTGGTCATGCACGCCTACAACTCAATATCATCAAGTTGCAGACGACACTACAGTGGTAGGCTTGATTACCAACAACGACGAGACGGCCTACAGAGAGGAGGTGAGGGCCCTCGGAGTGTGGTGTCAGGAAAATAACCTCACACTCAATGTCAACAAAACAAAGGAGATGATCGTGGACCTCAGGAAACAGCAGAGGGAGCACCCCCTTATCCATATCGACGGGACAGTAGTGGAGAAGGTGGAAAGTTTGAAGTTCCTCGGCGTACACTTCGCCCACAACCGTAAGGCTCTCCAGAGGGTAGTGAGGTCTGCACAACGCATCACCGGGGGCAAACTACCTGCCCTCCAGGACACCCACAGCACCCGATGTCACAGGAAGGCCAAAAAGATCATCAAGGACAACAACCACCCTGGCCACTGTCTCTTCACCCCGCTATCATCCAAAAGGCGAGGTCAGTACGGGTGCATCAAAGCTGGGACCGAGAGATGGAAAAACAACTTCTATCTCAAGGCCATCAGGCTGTTAAACAGTCATCACTAACATTGAGTGGCTGCTGCCAACATACAGACTCAATCTCTAGCAAATAATATTTATTTTTTCCCTCCTTCAGTGTGGGATCTTGTCTTTGTTTGAGTGCGTGTAATTTGCATGACGAAGCTTTTCATGCGTTGTATTGTTTGTTTATTCTTGGTGGAACATTTAAATAAAATAATGTTTGCCTACAACGCTGCACCTTGGTCTCCTTCCGACGACAAACGTTACAGATAACCTGAGTAGAGACGAGAAAATGGATCTTAAGGACTTAAAGTCAGATCCTTCGATTATCATTAAAAAAATGGGGAAAAGGAGGTGGAATTTGTAAACAAAACAAATGTGACTGTGTGAATGAATGTCGCCGACAACTATCTAAAAGGTGAATTCTATCACAAACTGAATTATTACCATACCCTAGATTTCCAGCGTAATATCACATCCACAGTGAAAAGCTGTTTGGAATCAGGACAAACCACCAAAAAATAAGTTCAATTTCTGTGTGTGAAATTTCCCAAGATACCAACTTTCTATACAGTCACTAAATTACACAAACAAGTGTCTCCTCCCCCAGGTAGACCCATTGTCTCCTCCCCCAGGTAGACCCATTGTCTCCTTCCCCAGGTAGACCCATTGTCTCCTCCTCCAGGCAGACCCATTGTCTCCTCCTCCAGGTAGACCCATTGTCTCCCCCTCCAGGTAGACCCATTGTCTCCCCCTCCAGGTAGACCCATTGTCTCCCCCTCCAGGTAGACCCATTGTCTCCCCCTCCAGGTAGACCCATTGTCTCCCCCTCCAGGTAGACCCATTGTCTCCCCCTCCAGGTAGACCCATTGTCTCCCCCTCTAGGTAGGCCCATTGTCTCCCCCTCCAGGTAGACCCATTGTCTCCCCCTCCAGGTAGCCCATTGTCTCCCCCTCCAGATAGACCCATTGTCTCCCCCTCCAGGTAGACCCATTGTCTCCTCCCCCAGGTAGACCCCTTGTCTCCTCCCCCAGGTAGACCCACTGTCTCCTCCTCCAGGTAAAAACATTGAAGGAGCAACTGACTCTGGGACATGTCTAAGTTTGTGGATTACCACATTAAACCGATGGTTGAGAATCTCCCATCTTATGTCAAAGACACTAGTCACATGACCTCATTGATAGAGGGCTCAGGAATGATTCCAGAGGGCTCCCTGCTGGCCACTTTTGATGTGGAGAACTTGTACACTAACATCCCACACACTGGAGGCTTGCAGGCGCTGCAACACATCCTTCAGCAGAGAGACTCTACCCTTGTTGTAACGACTGTTGGTGGAAGAAGGTGAGGACCAAGGTGCAGCAACACTTCCTTCAGCAGAGAGACTCTACCCGTGTTGTAACGACTGTTGGTGGAAGAAGGTGAGGACCAAGGTGCAGCAACACTTCCTTCAGCAGAGAGACTCTACCCGTGTTGTAACGACTGTTGGTGGAAGAAGGTGAGGACCAAGGTGCAGCAACACTTCCTTCAGCAGAGAGACTCTACCCTTGTTGTAACGGCTGCTGGTGGAAGAAGGTGAGGACCAAGGTGCAGCAACACTTCCTTCAGCAGAGAGACTCTACCCTTGTTGTAACGGCTGCTGGTGGAAGAAGGTGAGGACCAAGGTGCAGGTATGTGTTCATCCTTTTATTAATGGAACTGAACACGGATTAACAAAACAACAAAGAGAACAACACCCGAAACAGTTCTCTCTGGTGCAGACACAAAAACAGAAAGCAACTACCCACAACACCCATGTGGGTAAGAGCTACCTAAGTATGGTTCTCAATCAGAGACAACGACAGACAGCTGTCCCTGATAGAGAACCACACCCGGCCAAAAACAAAGAAATGCAAAAACATAGAAAAAGGAACATAGAATGCCCACCCTAGTCACACCCTGGTCTAACCAAAATAGAGAAGAAAAGCCTCTCTATGGCCAGGGCGTGACACTTGTTCCATCCAGTGATTGCATCTTACATCTTACTGAACTGCTATTATCCAATAACTACTTTGTCTTTGAGTCAGACGTTTTCCTTCATATTCGGGTTGTACCCATGGGCTCCCCTTTTCCCCCCAACTATGCAAACCTGTATGTGGGACAATTTGAGGAAGAAATAATTTACAAAACAGAGACACATCCCCTAGTTTCTAAAATCCTCCTATGGAAGAGATACATAGATGATGTCTTTGTGCTCTGGGAAGGAAGTCAGCAGGAACTAAATGAATTCCAAACTCGACTAAATGAGAGCTCTGAATACCTCAAGTTCACCATGCAGACTGATGAGAGAAAAATAAACTACCTGGACTTATGGATCATCAAATAGAATGATGCATTACACACAGACTTATACACAAAGCCCACAGACTGCAATACCGTGCTATGTGTGGATAGTTTGCATCCCCTTCCCCTCAAGAATTGGTCCACCATATAGCCAGTTATGCAGGGTTAAACGAATATGTGGCCACCAGACAGATTTTGACAGCAATGCTAATAAAATGAAAGATCAATTCAAAATGAGATGCTACAGGAACAAAACACTTGATGTTGAAATTATTAAAATATCCTAGATAAGCCTACCCGATGTTGGGAAAGCCCAGAGACAGAGTCCCCCTCAGCAGTCTCTCCACATCCGCCCTGGTCCAGGCCAACCACCAGGAGATGTTGAGCTGATCAAGAAGCAGACAAACATGTTTGAGTTCCAGGAGAAGTCCCTCCCTCTAGTGGCCAGAAGGTGGAAAAGCAGCACTCTCTTTTCTGAACATGCTGTAAAACCAGAGATTAAATTCAGTTGACTTTATAGTTGTATATTAAGACTTATAAAAGCCTCTCTCTTTCTATTTCTCTCTCTATATCTCCCATTCTGGGGAAATAGCACATTGTTCTGATGTGTTTCACCACCTTTACATTGTACATATGTCATTCCCACATCTAAAGACCTGTAATAATATAAGATAAGTGTTGGTCTGTCCAGGACAGTAACCTTAGCAACCCACAGAGGAGTATGTGAGTATAGTGAGTTGAGATCTGCCACCATGTTTAAAGAAACACACTTTTCAGAACACTTGTGCCTCATAAATTGTGATTATTGTGGCGACAAACACTTGAATCGCAAGGATGCCAACAACAATTTCACTTGTTTCTTGACAATGCCTCCAAACCGCCTTTAGCAGTGAACATGATTATAAATCCAGTACTGTAGCCCTTTTCTTGCACACAGTAAAGTTGGACTGGGTTTAACACAACTGTAAATAAATATCATGTGTTTTTTGGGGTGGTGGTGAGAATTTAAAATAATAATAATAATACCTGTTTTATTATTGAACATTTACAGGCTGCAGCACAGTTCCTTGGATTGACAAAAGGTCATTAACACCCAGAATAATGATGTCATGTGATGTCTCAGTTTAACGGGAATATAGTAGGAGATTTACATTTACATGTTATTCCTTTACATCATGCCAGGGTTAGCCTACGCAAAACACAGCCCTTATCTTGATTGTTTGTAAAATCCCCTATGGGAAACATTTATGGTGGGGAAACAATTGGAACCACTTCCCTGACCGCTGACTGTTAATTCATATTTTAGTGTATTGTGATGGTAATGACATTCGTTTGTTATGATAAATATTACGTTTTGGTCACTAGCTACAGTATTCTAGCTTTTAGCTAGCTAGCTAGCTCCTCTGTAAGATAGCTTGAGTTGCTAGAAAGTTGACTGGCCTGCCCTGCTGTCCCTGTCAAATAAAACATAAATGCAGTCGTCCACACACACACTGTCATGTACCAGCAGGTCATGAATTCCTATTGGTCTGGATTTGAAAGGTGAATGCACCTGGTGATTCTGGAACTTTAGGATATGTTTTAATGAAGCAAAGAATATATAGACATTTGATTTAAATGTTACCTACAATTGGCCTACATATACAAAATGAACAACAGTGGGCCCAAAATAGTACCTTGCGGAACACCTGAGCACAACTCTATGGACTCAGATTTACATCCATCCCCCATTACACATTGTGTACGATTTGATATGTAATTTATAAACCAATCTAGATCATGACCTGTAATTCCACAACATTTTAACCTTTGCACTAACACAGCATGGTCCACGGTGTCAAATGCCTTCGAGAAATCAATAAAGACAGACACACAATGTAACTTCTTGTCAAGAGCACAGTGGATGTCATTTAAAACCTTCAATGTTGCTGAAACAGTGCTATGGCCAGACCTAAAACCTGATTGCATTCCATTTATGAAGTTGTTTTCTTGGAAGTAGGTCTTTAGCTGCCTACTAACTAAGGACTCCAGTACCGTTGACAGGACAGACAATTTTGATATGGGTACTAAAATGTCTGTGATCAAAACAATCCTGAAGTGTTGATTAGTCCTTAGCACAGTTGCTTCCTGTTTGAGTTTCTGCCTATAGGAAGGGAAGAGCAAAATAGAGTTGTGGACAGATTTGCCAAAAAGAGGGCGGGGGAGGGCCTTGAATACTTGAGAATACTGTTACGGGGCTCCCTAGTGGCGTAGTGGTCTAACGCACTGCATCGCAGTGATAGCTGTGCCACTAGAGATTCTGGGCGACGGGGATGTCCTTGTCCCATCGCACACTAGTGTCTCCTGTGGCAGGCCGGGTACAGTGCACGCTGACACGGTCGCCAGGTGCACGGTGTTTCCTCCATCACATTGGTGCGGCTGGCTTCCGGGTTAAGTGGGCATTGTGTCAAGAAGCAGTGCGGCCTCTCCTGAGTCCGTATGGTGCAGCCACGAGACAAGACTGGAACTACCAATTGGACTCCATGAAGTTGGGGAGAAAAAGGGGGTAAAAAACTAGAAAAAGAGAGAGAATACTGTTATGTTGAAGGAACGAGCCCAACTAAATTCTTTATAAACTGCTGGGATGTTTATTAGCTACAACTCTCCTCACATTCATAACAGGAAGCAGATACGGTGGCTCCCATAGGACAGATAATGTGAGTCAAAGGGAACACACAACAATAAAACACAAGGACTGAATAGTGAACATAACAAGTGTTTATTATTGATTCTCATGACAACACAATGTTGCTTTACTTTGTTTGTCAATGATGTAATTGTAAACAAACACTGTACGACCTCAAAACATGGTTAAAACTAATGTTGATATCATGGATGGTCAGTCCTCACATCCACAGCTCTATCTATGCATTTGAGTGGTTCCATTTCTCCAGCCCCATCCCTCAGCTGGTCACCAAATCAGTGGCAGGGGGGCTACTCCTTTTTTTAAACTACAGATTTAACCCACATTGTTAAAAACGTTTCAAAGTTAATCACGCTGATTGTATTTTAATTTTTCTCAAATCTGTGCTGTTTTGCACCACGGAAATATTGCATTGAGAGCCGAAACAAATCATATAGATAGAAGACTGGATGATCAAGTCAAAGAAAACATATCCTACAATCTGCAAGGCACCCAAACTGTCAAATGTGAGTTCTCAGTGAAACAAATCTTTAGTTATGTTATTTATCAGATTTTTACATTTTTAACCTTAGTGTGCATTTGTGAGCTTTGTACTCTCCCATGGTCCTGGTCATTATAATATAAATGGTAATGTACAGTAGGTGTTATCAGGACTTTGTGCTAAGGTCAAGCATTTGATGAATTAAAAGGTACAATGTTCTCATTTGCTATGCTTTCTTTATTGATTAACAGAATGATCAGTGTTACACAGGAATCATTTTAATTGTATTACTTTACTCAGGTATTTCAAAATAATATCTGACTAACACAATGCAATATAAAACCTTACAACCCCTTGGTATATTCAGAAGACTTAAACTGCTGCTAAAATATCATTTATATAATTCAATTGTCAATTGATTGAAAACAACATTAAAGAAAACTTTCTAAATTATCTCTGACAGTGACTTTATTACATAAAAGATAACATTGAGTATCAGAAAAATATTTAAAAATTAAACTGATATATTGCCATGCAAAAAGCTAATATCTGGCCAAATTTTGGGGCTGATTCTACCTCTCCAACTCAGGTTTTTATTTGCCATACCAGAGGTAGAGGGGCACACCACTGTTGCCAGCATTCAGATTTTTATCGATGAGGATCAAGCCGGCCTCGTCATAAGGGCCAGTTACATCAGGGTTGGATGTAACGGTCAAGGCCTTGATAGGGAGAGATCCATCTTTCTTGAACCAGACATACACTGGCTGACCGCATGTTCCCTCATTGAGGTTAACATTCACCACGGTGAAACCACGCTCCTCTGGGATGGAATCCTGCTCACGGTTGATGCATGCATTCATCTCAGTGATCCCGCCGCCCACTGTGGTGGATTGACGGTACCAGAGGTAGATGGGTTTTCCTCCAGAACCTCTACTGAGATCTTCATCCAGCCGGATGTAGCCCTCGTTGAAAAGGTTGATGTGTTGTTGGAATGAGGTGGCGGCAGCAACATCACAGATGTAGGTCTTACTCTTTCTCTTCAACCAGAGGGTGATGAAATCTCCTGAGTTACTGCGGTTCAGATTGCATGGTAACCTTTCCCAGCCAAGCTTGAATTGGTGGGCCTCTTCTTGCTCATTAGTGGTGAGGAAGAGATCTTCAATGGGAATGTCATACTTAGGGCTTGCACCACTAGAGTACCACAGCTGGATGACGTCTCCTTGTGTTCCAGGGTTGAGGTTTTCTGGGAGCTCAGTGAACCCTGCTTTTTTCAGGACATCTTTCATTTCATCAGTGAATGAAAACTGGACTCTGGTGATGGGTTTACCATTGCCCTTTTTGTACCAGATGTAAACTCTGGTGGTGGATGAAGTGCCTTTGTTGAGGTTGACATTTATCTTGTCATAGTCTTGGTCATGAAGCTGTTGGTCCATTTCACGGGTAGTGGAGATGGCAATTTCTGTGATGTATTTAGAAGCCATTTTGTGTTGTTGGAGACAAGTGTCTGTAAAGTGAGAATACATAGTGACATTGGTCAACACATCATATGAAGCATGAAATGACACACTAAATACACCAAAGACCAGGACATTTGATAAGTATAAAATATGAAGGAATTAGCAACCAGCTTTACGAATTATATTCTCCAGGGGTCATAAAGGGGAAACAAGGCTTGATAAAATGAAGACTTCAAGGATGCACTAAAACACCCTAAACAGATACTAAAACACCCTAAACATATACTAAAACACCCTAAACAGATACTAAAACACCCTAAACAGACACTAAAACACCCTAAACAGATACTAAAACACCCTAAACAGATACTAAAACACCCTAAACATATACTAAAACACCCTAAACACATACTAAAACACCCTAAACAGATACTAAAACACCCTAAACAGACACTAAAACACCCTAAACAGATACTAAAACACCCTAAGCAGATACTAAAACACCCTAAACATCTACTAAAACACCCTAAACACATACTAAAACACCCTAAACAGATACTAAAACACCCTAAACAGACACTAAAACACCCTAAACAGATACTAAAATACCATAAACAGATACTAAAACAGACATTTGTTCTCGGCTGAGTCAAATGATTCATTATAATGATGTAAAATGAATGGGTTAACTGATCCAACATCACTAAAGCACGTATTCACACATCAGGAGTGGTAACAACACCCCCTAGAGGACAGCATTAGTCATGTATTTGTTTTCCACTTACATTAATTATGATCCAAATTGAAGACTGATTCTTTGATCATCTGAATCAGGTGTTATGGTGTTAGTGGAACAAGAGAAACCCATGTATCCCACCACCAACCTGCCCTTTATAGTAACACAGACATACTCATATACACATCAGAACCTTTCATTGGAAGTCATTTCTTTACCTGCGATGTTGAGTTCTTCCTCTGTTCTGGAGTGTCTTCTCTGGGAGATAGTGTCTTCTCTGGGAGATAGTGTCTTCTCTGGGAGATAGTGTCTTCTCTGGGAGAATGTGTCTTCTCTGGGAGAAAGTGTCTTCTCTGGGAGATAGTGTCTTCTCTGGGAGAATGTGTCTTCTCTGGGAGAAAGTGTCTTCTCTGGGAGATAGTGTCTTCTCTGGGAGAATGTGTCTTCTCTTGGAGATAGTGTCTTCTCTGGGAGAATGTGTCTTCTCTGGGAGAATGTGTCTTCTCTGGGAGAAAGTATCTTCTCTGGGAGAAAGTGTCACATCGAAGAGCTGAATTTCTCTTTTATACACTTTCTCCAGTTAAGTTGGCAAATGATTCACCATTCAGAGTTCTCCAGAATTCGTATTCCTAGGAACTTTATCTTTCCTCCTCCTCAGACTACACCCTTCCTCTAGTCATATCTCAACCTGTCCGTCCATTACCCAGTTCATGTCTCCTTTTGACCCTGACCTTAAAGTAGGAATCCATAGAGGTGAAACTGCCACTTCAGTTTGCGATATTATAACAAAGATGTTAATTCAAACAACAAAAACAAAATGATGATCGGACATCATTCCACATGATTACCTGACAATAGAACAGCAGAGTATGTAGTTAAATGTTCTATTTGTTATTTATATATATTGTTTTAGAGGGTAGATCATATTTAATATTGCAGATAGATAGTGGCTTCTCTCAGTGTAATTGTCTGCATCATTTCCAATCCCCCATGTATATATTTATATTATATTGATGTATTATTTTGCCCCTGACCCTACCACCCCTCCCCACATTATAGTAAACTAATGGACATCAACACTTAGGCTTCTATTACCATCTAATACATACTATATACATGTTACACACTATATACATGTTACATACTATATACATGTTACATACTATATACATGTTACATACTATATACATGTTACATACTATATACATGTTACAATATATATACATGTTACAATATATATACATGTTACATACTATATACATGTTACACACTATATACATGTTACATACTATATACATGTTACATACTATATACATGTTACAATATATATACATGTTACATACTATATACATGTTACATACTATATACACACTATATACATGTAACATTCTATATACATGTTACATACTATATACATGTTACATACTATATACATGTTACACACTATATACACTATCCTACCGATCCTCGACTTCGGCTATGTCATCTACAAAATTGCTTCCAACACTCTATTCAGCAAACTGGATGCAGTTTATCACAGTGCCATCCGTTTTGTCACTAAAGCACCTTATACCGCCCACCACTGCGACTTGTATGCTCTAGTCGGCTGGCCCTCGCTACATATTCGTCGGCAGACCCACTGGCTCCAGGTCATCTACAAGTCCATGCTAGGTAAAGCTCCGCCTTATCTCAGTTCACTGGTCACGATGGCAACACCCATCCGTAGCACACGCTCCAGCAGGTGTATCTCACTGATCATCCCTAAAGCCAACACCTCATTTGGTCGCCTTTCATTCCAGTACTCTGCTGCCTGTGACTGGAACGAATTGCAAAAATCGCTGAAGTTGGAGACTTTTATCTCCCTCACCAACTTCAAACATCTGCTATCTGAGCAGCTAACCGAGCGCTGCAGCTGTACATAGTCCATCGGTAAATAGCCCACCCATTTTCACCTACCTCATCCCCATACTGTTTTTATTTATTTACTTTTCTGCTCTTTTGCACACCAATATCTCTACCTGTACATGACCATCTGATCATTTATCACTCCAGTGTCAATCTGCAAAATTGTAATTATTCGCCTACCTCCTCATGCCTTTTGCACACAATGCATATAGACTCCCCTTTTTTTCTACTGTGTTACTGACTTGTTAATTGTTTACTCCATGTGTAACTCTATGTTGTCTGTTCACACTGCTATGCTTTATCGTGGCCAGGTCGCAGTTGCAAATGAGAACTTGTTCTCAACTAGCCTACCTGGTTAAATAAAGGTGAAATAAAAATAAAAATAAAATAAATACACACTATATACATTTTACATACTATATACATGTTACATACTATGTACATGTTACATACTATATACATGTTACACACTATATACATGTTAGACACAGTAGATTTTATATTAAGTATTTTTTAAGTGTATTAAGTATTTTTTTGTCTATCTCTGAAAACCATCCAGTTAGGATGAGTACAACCCCAAGAACACCATCCCAACCGTGAAGCATGGAGGTGGAAACATCATTCTTTGGGGATGCTTTTCTGCAAAGGGGACAGGACGACTGCACCGTTTTGAGGGGAGGATGGATGGGGCCATGTATCGCGAGATCTTGGCCAATAACCTCCGTCCCTCAGTAAGAGCATTGAAGATGGGTCGTAGCTGGGTCTTCCAGCATGACAATGACCCAAAACACACAGCCAGGGCAACTAAGGAGTGGCTCCATAAGAAGCATCTCAGGGTCCTGGAGTGGCCTAGCCAGTATCCAGACCTGAACCCAATAGAAAATCTTTGGAGGGAGCTGAAAGTCCGTAATGCCCAGCGAAGGCCCCGAAACCTGAAGGATCTGGAGAAGGTCTGTATGGAGGAGTGGGCCAAAATCCCTGCTGCAGTGTGTGCAAACCTGGTCAAGAACTACAGGAAACGTATGATCTCTGTATTTGCAAACAAAGGTTTCTGAACCAAATATTAAGTTTTGCTTTTCTGATGTATCAAATACTTATGTCATGCAATAAAATGCAAATTAATTAATTTCAAATTATACAATGTGATTTTCTGGATTTTTGTTTTAGATTCCGGCTCTCACAGTTGAAGTGTACCTATGATTAAAAAAATACAGACCTCTACATGCTTTGTAAGTAGGAAAACCTGCAAAATCGGCAGTGTTTCAAATACTTGTTCTCCCCACTGTATATGGGGGATACAACCATCCCAGCTCTGCAGATTTTGCTGCGAAGAGTCAGAATCATTAGATCACTTATTTTGGTACTGCCCAAATGTGGCATCACAGTCAATCGATCAATATTATTTTCAATATTAAATATAACATTATATTGGTTGAGAGAATGTTGTATAATTATAAAAAATGAAAAACTCTTACGTTTTGAATCCGGGGTCATTTTATGTATCAGTTCATAAATCATAAAGGAATTGATACATTGGACTCTCTTCCCAACAATTTTGCAACCTGGTCTATTTTTTTAATTTCAATTTTCTTGAACCAATTGTGTTTCTTAACCCTTAGTCTAAAATGTTTGGAGCCCTGCAGAAATCCAGTAAAAAAATAATCCCCATAAAATCTGTCTGTTTAGGCTAGAGATGTCACGTGCATTGGATGTGTCTCAATCCACCACATCAGCCGATGTTGCAATTTCGTATCTTTAGTGAAAAGTGTCAGAGCAAGAGTGGTGTTTGTCAGACCAGGAGAGATCCTGAAAACCTGTCTTGTAATTAAAACATCTGTAGCGTCCGAACGGTTCGGTCTACAAACTGATATGACCAACAAACTAATATGACCAACAAACTAATATGACCTACAAACTAATATGACCTACAAACTGATATGACCTACAAACTAATATGACCTACAAACTAATACAAACTAATATGACCAACAAACTAATATGACCTACAAACTAATATGACCTACAAACTAATATGACCTACAAACTAATATGACCTACAAACTAATATGAACTACAAACTAATATGACCTACAAACTAATACGACCTACAAACTAATATGACCTACAAACTAATATGACCTACAAACTAATATGACCTACAAACGAATACAAACTAATATGACCTACAAACTAATACAAACTAATATGACCTACAAACTAATACAAACTAATATGACCTACAAACTAATACAAACTAATATGACCTACAAACTAATACAAACTAATATGACCTACAAACTAATACAAACTAATATGACCTACAAACTAATATGACCTACAAACTAATATGACCTACAAACTAATATGACCTACAAACTAATATGACCTACAAACTAATACGACCTACAAACTAATATGACCTACAAACTAATATGACCTACAAACTAATACGACCTACAAACTAATATGACCTACAAACTAATACAAACTAATATGACCTACAAACTAATACAAACTAATATGACCTACAAACTAATATGACCTACAAACTAATATGACCTACAAACTAATATGACCTACAAACTAACACGACCTACAAACTAATATGACCTACAAACTAATATGACCTACAAACTAATACAAACTAATATGACCTACAAACTAATACAAACTAATATGACCTACAAACTAATACAAACTAATATGACCTACAAACTAATATGACCTACAAACTAATACAAACTAATATGACCTACAAACTAATACAAACTAATATGACCTACAAACTAATACGACCTACAAACTAATACAAACTAATATGACCTACAAACTAATACGACCTACAAACTAATACAAACTAATATGACCTACAAACTAATATGACCTACAAACTAATACGACCTACAAACTAATACAAACTAATATGACCTACAAACTAATACGACCTACAAACTAATATGACCTACAAACTAATATGACCTACAAACTAATATGACCTACAAACTAATATGACCTACAAACTAACACGACCTACAAACTAATATGACCTACAAACTAATACGACCTACAAACTAATATGACCTACAAACTAATATGACCTACAAACTAATATGACCTACAAACTAACACGACCTACAAACTAATATGACCTACAAACTAATACGACCTACAAACTAATATGACCTACAAACTAATACGACCTACAAACTAATATGACCTACAAACTAATATGACCTACAAACTAATATGACCTACAAACTAATACGACCTACAAACTAATACGACCTACAAACTAATACGACCTACAAACTAATATGACCTACAAACTAATATGACCTACAAACTAATACGACCTACAAACTAATATGACCTACAAACTAATATGACCTACAAACTAATATGAACTACAAACTAATATAAACTAATATGACCTACAAACTAATATGACCTACAAACTAATATGACCTACAAACTAATACGACCTACAAACTAATATGACCTACAAACTAATATGACCTACAAACTAATATGACCTACAAACTAATATGACCTACAAACTAATATGACCAACAAACTAATACAAACTAATATGACCAACAAACTAATACAAACTAATACGACCTACAAACTAATATGACCTACAAACTAATATGACCTACAAACTAATATGACCTACAAACTAATACAAACTAATATGACCAACAAACTAATACAAACTAATACGACCTACAAACTAATATGACCTACAAACTAATATGACCTACAAACTAATATGACCTACAAACTAATATGACCAACAAACTAATACAAACTAATATGACCTACAAACTAATATGACCTACAAACTAATATGACCTACAAACTAATATGACCTACAAACTAATATGACCTACAAACTAATATGACCTACAAACTAACAAGACCTATAAACTAATATGACCTACAAACGACATGCAAAATCTGTTAAGGTTTTCTTCCGTCGAAGGAGAGGAGGACCAAAATGCAGCGTGGTTATTTCGATACATCTTTAATAAAAGATAAACATGAACAATACTAAACACTACTAAACACTAAACGTAAAAAACAAACAAACACAGAGACAGGAACAATCACCCACAAAACACTCAAAGAATATGGCTGCCTAAATGTGGTTCCCAATCAGAGACAACGATAAACAACTGCCTCTGATTGAGAACCACTCCAGACAACCATAGACTTACCTAGACAACTCTACTATAATCCCATAACCTACAAAAAACCCCAAGACAAAACACACCACATAAATAACCCATGTCACACCCTGGCCTGACCAAAATAAAGAAAACACAAGACCAGGGCGTGACAAAATGTCACCGGAGTCATCTAAAGCGAACCGTTACGCTTTTAAAAAATGAGTATGGTGGTAGTTTTGTGCCTAGTTTTGTGTAAATAGATATATATATATATATATGTGAGTGTATATACAGTGCCTTGCGAAAGTATTCGGCCCCCTTGAACTTTGCGACCTTTTGCCACATTTCAGGCTTCAAACATAAAGATATAAAACTGTATTTTTTTGTGAAGAATCAACAACAAGTGGGACACAATCATGAAGTGGAACGACAATAATTGGATATTTCAAACTGTTTTAACAAATCAAAAACTGAAAAATTGGGCGTGCAAAATTATTCAGCCCCCTTAACTCAATACTTTGTAGCGCCACCTTTTGCTGCGATTACAGCTGTAAGTCGCTTGGGGTATGTCTCTATCAGTTTTGCACATCGAGAGACTGACATTTTTTCCCATTCCTCCTTGCAAAACAGCTCGAGCTCAGTGAGGTTGGATGGAGAGCATTTGTGAACAGCAGTTTTCAGTTCTTTCCACAGATTCTCGATTGGATTCAGGTCTGGACTTTGACTTGGCCATTCTAACACCTGGATGTGTTTATTTTTGAACCATTCCATTGTAGATTTTGCTTTATGTTTTGGATCATTGTCTTGTTGAAAGACACATCTCCGTCCCAGTCTCAGGTCTTTTGCAGACTCCATCAGGTTTTCTTCCAGAATGGTCCTGTATTTGGCTCCATCCATCTTCCCATCAATTTTAACCATCTTCCCTGTCCCTGCTGAAGAAAAGCAGGCCCAAACCATGATGCTGCCACCACCATGTTTGACAGTGGGGATGGTGTGTTCAGCTGTGTTGCTTTTACGCCAAACATAACGTTTTGCATTGTTGCCAAAAAGTTCAATTTTGGTTTCATCTGACCAGAGCACCTTCTTCCACATGTTTGGTGTGTCTCCCAGGTGGCTTGTGGCAAACTTTAAACAACACTTTTTATGGATATCTTTAAGAAATGGCTTTCTTCTTGCCACTCTTCCATAAAGGCCAGATTTGTGCAATATACGACTGATTGTTGTCCTATGGACAGAGTCTCCCACCTCAGCTGTAGATCTCTGCAGTTCATCCAGAGTGATCATGGGCCTCTTGGCTGCATCTCTGATCAGTCTTCTCCTTGTATGAGCTGAAAGTTTAGATGGACGGCCAGGTCTTGGTAGATTTGCAGTGGTCTGATACTCCTTCCATTTCAATATTATCGCTTGCACAGTGCTCCTTGGGATGTTTAAAGCTTGGGAAATATTTTGGTATCCAAATCCGGCTTTAAACTTCTTCACAACAGTATCTCGGACCTGCCTGGTGTGTTCCTTGTTCTTCATGATGCTCTCTGCGCTTTTAACGGACCTCTGAGACTATCACAGTGCAGATGCATTTATACGGAGACTTGATTACACACAGGTGGATTGTATTTATCATCATTAGTCATTTAGGTCAACATTGGATCATTCAGAGATCCTCACTGAACTTCTGGAGAGAGTTTGCTGCACTGAGAGTAAAGGGGCTGAATAATTTTGCACGCCCAATTTTTCAGTTTTTGATTTGTTAAAAAGTTTGACATATTCAATAAATGTCGTTCCACTTCATGATTGTGTCCCACTTGTTGTTGATTCTTCACAAAAAAAGTTTTTTAAAAGTTTTACAGTTTTATATCTTTATGTTTGAAGCCTGAAATGTGGAAAAAGGTCGCAAAGTTCAAGGGGGCCGAATACTTTCGCAAGGCACTGTATGTATATATATATGAGTGTATATATGTATGTACATATATATATGTATATGTATACATGTATACTGTACCAGTTAAAAGTTTGGAAACACCTACTCATTCCAGGATTTTTCATACTTTTTTACAACTTTCTACATTGTAGAATAATACTGAAAACATATAAACTGTGAAATAACAAACTAATATGACCTACAAACTAATATGACCACTCTATGCAAAATGTCCCGGAGTCATCTAAAGCAAACCGTTACCCTTTTAAAAAATGACTACGGTGGTAGTTTTGTGCCTAGTTTTGTGTAAAAAAAACCCCACACATCCTGTGCCCGACCTTAGGCCCCAAATACAAAGAACTTTGTTTTGTTCAGTACTTAGGAAATGTGTTGTTACTTAGTTTCCACCTTGAACTAGGGGAGTTAACAATCTCCCCCTAGGAGGAGGTGACTGACGCACAGACACTGTGGAGACAAGTGATTGGTTCCCATTACTCACACCATGGTACTCACGCCAGGGCAACAATGTTTCCTTCTGACCTCCTTTGCCCTATTCTCTTTCTGATATTCTGCATAGCAACAGCGACATGTGATAGACAAACCTGACTTCTCCCCTCTCTGGTCCCCAGGTGACTGAGGCTCATATGAGGGAGGAAGAGCAACACCAGACTCAGAAAGGAGACATTCTAATGACAAGAGATCACCAGACTCAGAAAGGAGACATTCTAATGACAAGAGATCACCAGACTCAGAAAGGAGACATTCTAATGACAAGAGATCACCAGACTCAGAAAGGAGACATTCTAATGACAAGAGATCACCAGACTCAGAAAGGAGACATTCTAATGACAAGAGATCACCAGACTCAGAAAGGAGACATTCTAATGACAAGAGATCACCAGACTCAGAAAGGAGACATTCTAATGACAAGAGATCACCAGACTCAGAAAGGAGACATTCTAATGACAAGAGATCACCAGACTCAGAAAGGAGACATTCTAATGACAAGAGATCACCAGACTCAGAAAGGAGACATTCTAATGACAAGAGATCACCAGACTCAGAAAGGAGACATTCTAATGACAAGAGATCACCAGACTCAGAAAGGAGACATTCTAATGACAAGAGATCACCAGACTCAGAAAGGAGACATTCTAATGACAAGAGATCACCAGACTCAGAAAGGAGACATTCTAATGACAAGAGATCACCAGACTCAGAAAGGAGACATTCTAATGACAAGAGATCAACAGTTCAATCATATCAGCATATTCTGCAGATTAGACATATTAATTACCTTTGTTACTTAGCTAATTCTGATTTCTCCACCACAACCGAAAGACCTTCTCAAATTCAATAGCTAAATGATCCATGGTAAGCCCATCTTAAAACGATTCGACTCAACCCCCATTTGCTTTATATTGCAATATTTTATTACAGTGATCAGGTAATGAATATGTATTTTGAATATGAGTTTTCTTCCCAATAAAGTTTTTAATATTCTATAAACATATACTATTATTTCAATCACTAGATGGAGCCTATGCTGTCATTAAGGTGTGTTGTTACAATGTTAACTAGTGTGAAGCTAACCTCTTTATAACAGGGTCATGCTAGTTAGACAGAAAACAGATGGAGGCACTTCCAAACTGGAGATACTATCTGAACTTGTCCAGTGGTTGTTCTGTATATATTGTTGTCTTTGGTGTATTTCTATGCTACTAAGCTGCTGTTTAGTTTCATTGTTGTGTAATAGTGAGATGCAGCGCTGCCTTGGAAAAGAGACCTTGATCATCTTGGACACTACAAGCTGCTGTTTAGTTTAATTGTTGTGTAATAGTGAGATGCAGCGCTGCCTTGGAAAAGAGACCTTGATCATCTTGGACACAACAAGCTGCTGTTTAGTTTAATTGTTATGTAATAGTGAGATGCAGCGCTGTCTTGGAAAAGAGACCTTGATCATCTTGGACACTATAAACTGCCGTTGACAGATCAACTTAGTGACAACAAATCAAATCAAAATCAAATCAAATGTATTTATATAGCCCTTCGTACATCAGCTGATATCTCAAAGTGCTGTACAGAAACCCAGCCTAAAACCCCAAACAGCAAGCAATGCAGGTGTAGAAGCACGGTGGCTAGGAAAAACTCCCTAGAAAGGCCAAAACCTTGGAAGAAACCTAGAGAGGAACCAGGCTATGTGGGGTGGCCAGTCCTCTTCTGGCTGTGCCGGGTGGAGATTATAACAGAACATGGCCAAGATGTTCAAATGTTCATAAATGACCAGCATGGTCGAATAATAATAAGGCAGAACAGTTGAAACTGGAGCAGCAGCACGGCCAGGTGGACTGGGGACAGCAAGGAGTCATCATGTCAGGTAGTCCTGGGGCATGGTCCTAGGGCTCAGGTCCTCCGAGAGAGAGAAAGAAAGAGAGAAGGAGAGAATTAGAGAACGCACACTTAGATTCACACAGGACACCGAATAGGACAGGAGAAGTACTCCAGATATAACAAACTGAACCTAGCCCCCCGACACATAAACTACTGCAGCATAAATACTGGAGGCTGAGACAGGAGGGGTCAGGAGACACTGTGGCCCCATCCGAGGACACCCCGGACTGGGCCAAACAACACCTGATATTGAAACACCACATACAATATAATCATACAAACTTGGTTCTTTCTCTCTTTCGTGTGCAAATGAAACAATCTTGGTCATGCATTTTTACATTTCAAATGGTCTACATTAAATATTGAGTAAAACACTGCAATGACAAAGCACAGCTTTCAAGTACATTAGATCACTTGTTTTGGGATTGCCCATACATAGCTTTTTCTTGGTTCCATGTTCAGGAATGGCAGAAGAATTGCAACATTTACCTGGAGCTAACTCTGCATGTAGCACTGCTGGGTGATTTGAAGGTCATTGTCAATTTATAAATAGTATAATAATACTCTTATGAAAAGTGATCATCTTTGCAATCTGTAGAAACTTGAGTGATAGATGGGAGAGGTTGAGGGTAGATTTAAATAAAATAATAACGAATGTAAAAAATGTGTGTAAAAAACTAAACATATTGTACCTGTCAAAAGTTTGGACACACCTACTCATTCAAGGGCTTTTTGTTATTTTTACTCTTTTCTAACTTGTAGAATAATAGTGAAGACATAAAAACGATGAAATAACACATATGGAATCATGTAGAAACCAAAAAAGTGTTAAACAAATCAAAATATATTTTTGGCATTTTCTCAACCAGCTTCAAGAGGTAGTCACCTGGAATGCATTTCAATTAACCGATGTGCCTTGTTAAGTTAATTTGTGGAATGTCTTTCCGTTGTGTTGTGACTAGGTAGGGGTGGTATACAGAAGATATCCCTATTTTAAAGAAAAACCCTTTAATGAGTAGGTGTGTCAACTTTTGACTTTTACTGTATATGTATATATATGGGGAATTGGAAACTATGATGCAGACAATTACATTGATAGAAGCAACAATCTTCAACATTAAAGATGATCTGCCTCTAAAACAAATATGTAGAAATAAAACCATAGTACATTGTTGTTCTATTGTGCAATCATGTGGAATGATGTCCGGGAAAAATATAGTGTTTGAAGTCACATCTTTGTTGTAGTGTGTGTGTGTGTGCGTGTGTGTGTGTGTGTGTGTGTGTGTGTGTGTGTGTGTGTGTGTGTGTGTGTGTGTGTGTGTGTGTGTGTGTGTGTGTGTGTGTGTGTGTGTGTGTGTGTGTGTGTGTGTGTGTGTGTTTGTGTGTGTGTGAAAGGCATTGACCATTCCCGAGATAGAGACACTGACTATTCATAGTGTTTAAAGAATTCTAGTGAAGTAACCCTGTTGGACCACACTATCTGAAGATCTCCGGGTTCAGTGAATCATCACTTCTACCTCTAATCAAATAAAATAAAATAAAATAAAATGTTATTTGTCACATACACATGGTTAGCAGATGTTAATGCGAGTGTAGAGAAATGCTTGTGCTTCTAGTTCCGACAATGCAGTAATAACTAACGAGTAATCTAACCTAACAATTCCAAAACTACTACCTTGTACACTCAAGTGTAAAGGGATAAAGAATATGTACATAAAGATATATGAATGAGTGATGGTACAGAACGGCATAGGCAAGATGCAGTAGATGGTATCGAGTACAGTATATACATATGAGATGAGTAATGTAGGGTATGTAAACAAAGTGGCATAGTTTAAAGTGGCTAGTGATACATGTATTACATAAAGATGCAGTAGATGATATAGAGTACAGTATATACGTATACATATGAGATGAATAATGTAGGGTATGTAACATTATATTAGGTAGCATTGTTTAAAGTGGCTAGTGATATATTTTCCATCAATTTCCATCAATCCCATTATTTAAGTGGCTGGAGTTGAGTCAGTGTGTTGGCAGCAGACACTAAATGTTAGTGGTGGCTGTTTAACAGTCTGATGGCCTTGAGATAGAAGCTGTTTTTCAGTCTCTCGGTCCCTGCTTTGATGCACCTGTACTGACCTCGCCTTCTGGATGATAGCGGGTGAACAGGCAGTGGCTCGGTTGGTTGTTGTACTTGATGATCTTTATGGCATTCCTGTGACATCGGGTGGTGTAGGTGTCCTGGAGGGCAGGTAGTTTGCCCCCGGTGATGCGTTGTGCAGACCTCACTACCCTCTGGAGAGCCTTACGGTTGTGGGCGGCTCGGTTGCCATACCAGGCGGTGATACAGCCCGACAGGATATTCTCGATAGTGCATCTGTAGAAGTTTGTGAGTGCTTTTGCTGACAAGCCAAATTTCTTCAGCCTCCTGAGGTTGAAAAGGCGCTGCTGCGCCTTCTTCACGATGCTGTCTGTGTGGGTGGACCAATTCAGTTTGTCCGTGATGTGTACGCCAAGGAACTTAAAACTTACTACCCTCTCCACTACTGTTCCATCGATGTGGATAGGGGGGTGCTCCCTCTGCTGTTTCCTGAAGTCCACAATCATCTCCTTTGTTTTGTTGACGTTGAGTGTGAGGTTATTTTCCTGACACCACACTCCGAGGGCCCTCACTTCCTCCCTGTGGGCCTTCTCGTCGTTGTTGGTAATCAAGCCTACCACTGTTGTGTCGTCCGTAAACTTGATGATTGAGTTTGTCAGGGCAGCTCCCAGTCCTGGTGTTCTGTCCTCTCCATGGATTCTGGCTTTCATTCTCTCATTCCCAGTGAGGGAACACACCTTGTCTGAAGGTTGCTCCTATTCAGTCTAGTATTCATACAGTGTCTCTGGGTGTTATAATGGGTGGACATGGAATGCATGAGTCTACACATGGAACCCAAGACTGAGATGAGCCTGGTTTGAGTATCTTTGATAAGAGGAACAAGTGACGTGTGGATGAGTGTAATTGTTTTGGTCACATTAAACCCAAGGATGGGTGGAAGAGCATATGACCTCACACATCGTAGGTGGTATTGCAACACAAGAATATTCTTTACATTGTTAAGAGTGAAAGGGAATGAACTGTTAAAATTAAGAGTAAATTACATGATAATAATTAGGCAAAGACTCAGATTCTGCAACAGGTTTGTTGTTCTTTATTCAGAGAACGCGCTACAGTCAACCAAAATCTTTATACCCCCACCCCCACACACCCCCACAACCCCACACCCCCACAACCCCACACACACACACCCACACACCCCCACACCCACACACCCCCACACACACACACACCCCCACACCCCCACACACACACACCCCCACAACCCCACACACCCACACACCCCCACACCCACACACCCCCACACACCCCCACACCCACACACCCCCACACACACACACACACCCCCACACCCCCACACCCACACACCCCCACACCCACACACCCCCACACACACACACACCCCCACACCCACACACCCCCACACCCACACACCCCCACACACCCACACACCCCCACACACACACACACCCCACACCCCACACCCCCACACCCCCACACACCCACACACACCCACACCCCCACACCCACACACCCACACACCCCCACACCACACAAACAGTAGGTGGGCTGTATCTTTTTCCACAGTTCACATTCCTCGTTTACTGTTCACTGTTCTACCCATCTGGCAGTTCCTCGCTGTTCCCTTCCTCCCTCTCTTAGAGGGGCCTTGACAGGGCCTCTTTCCTGTCGAAAGTTTTTCAGTTCCAACCAAGTAAAGGTCATGTATAGTTCAATTGTCCTCTGTGTTTTCTCAGTCACACATTTCTCACCCTTAACTTGTCTCAACCAAACCTTATTGGATTTTAGTCTAATTATTCTTTAGTCATTACTTTAAACAAAAAATCCCTTATCAGTTAAACCAGCTCTGTCAGGAGGAAATGGGCCAAAATTCCCCCAAATTATTGTGGGAAGCTTGTGGAAGGCTACCCAAAACGTTTGACCCAAGTTAAACAATTTAAAGGCAATGCTACCAAATACTAATTGAGTGTATGTAAACTTCTGACCCACTGGGAATGTGATGAAAGAAATTAAAGCTGAAATAAATCATTCTCTCCACTATTATTCTGACATTTCACATTCTTAAAATAAAGTTGTGATCCTAACTGACCTAAAACAGGGAATTTTTACTAGGATTAAATGTCAGGAACTGTGAAAAACTGAGTTTAAATGTATTTGTCTACTTCCTTTTCTGGTCACAACTTGCAGACTTGTTTACATGTGGCTGTGCGTTTTGTTGCCAACCTACTTTGCTACCTGACAACTTTACGGTTTTAACTTTTTAATTACCGTTTATTTTTTTGGTTTTTCCCTCAACTTTTTTTACTCCGGACACTTTATCTGGACATGGTTCTACAGGACCTCCACCAGCCAACCAGTAGTAACATTAACATGATGCTTTATCTGGACATGGTTCTACAGGACCTCCATCAGCCAACCAGTAGTAACATTAACATGATGCTTTATCTGGACGTGGTTCTACAGGACCTCCACCAGCCAACCAGTAGTAACATTAACATGATGCCTTATCTGGACGTGGTTCTACAGGACCTCCACCAGGCAACCAGTAGTAACAATAACATGATGCTTTATCTGGACACGGTTCTCCAGGACCTCCACCAGCCGAAGATAAGTAGTAACATTAACATGATGCTTTATCTGGACGTGGTTCTACAGGACCTCCACCAGCCGAAGGTAAGTAGTAACATTAACATGATGCCTTATCTGGACGTGGTTCTACAGGACCTCCACCAGCCAACCAGTAGTAACATTAACATGATGCTTTATCTGGACATGGTTCTACAGGACCTCCACCAGCCAACCAGTAGTAACATTAACATGATGCTTTATCTGGACATGGTTCTCCAGGACCTCCACCAGCCAACCAGTAGTAACATCAACATGATGCTTTATCTGGATGTGGTTCTCCAGGACCTCCACCAGCCAACCAGTAGTAACATCAACATGATGCTTTATCTGGACCTGGTTCGTCAGGACCTCCCACAGCCGAAGCTAAGTAGTAACATTAACATGATGCCTTCTAATTGCAGTCGCTGTACTCATAATATACAGGAGAACGATCGCCTTACGGCGAGGATAGCTGTGCTACAAGCCCAGCTTCAGACGCAGTCGTTAAGCAAGGGTAATTTCAGTGTAGGAAAGGATGAAACAGCGTCTGTGCCACCAGTAAGTACAGATTGTAACGCTAGTATAAATCCCCACGCGGTCCCGCAGCCGGACAACTTTCTCACAGTTTCTGGAGGGAAATGCTGTAGGAATGCTCAACCGGTGTCGCTCATTCAGCCGACTGAAACTTTCAAGCGATTTTCCCCATTAAGCAATGAGTCGGAGTCATGGGAGTCAGAGGCCAAGTCTTCACTTGTCTCGACTCCTCCCGTTACGGGGTCTGAGACACCGAAGCTTCCCACCATTAGCTCTGACAAATGTAAAACCCTAGTCATTGGCGACTCCATTACCCGCAGTATTAGACTTAAAATGAATCATCCAGCGATCATACACTGTTTACCAGGGGGCAGGGCTACCGACGTTAAGGCTAATCTGACGATGGAGGGGTGCTCTCATCTTATCTACCAACATAGACAGGGCTCTAACTCCTCTAGCTCCACAATGAAATAGGGTGCAGGCCAGGCAGCAGGCTGTTAGCCAGCCTGCCAGCATAGTGAAGTCTGCCACTAGCACAGTCAGTGTAGTCAGCTCAGCTTTCCTCATTGAGACCGTGTCTGTGCCTCGACCTAGGTTGGGCAAAACTAAACATGGCGGTGTTCGCCTTAGCAATCTCACTAGGATAAAGACCTCCTCCATTCCTGTCATTATTGAAAGAGATTGTGATACCTCACATCTCAAAATAGGGCTACTTAATGTTAGATCCCTTACTTCAAAGGCACTTATAGTCAATGAACTAATCACTGATCATAATCTTGATGTGATTGGCCTGACTGAAACATGGCTTAAGCCTGATGAATTTACTGTGTTAAATGAGGCCTCACCTCCTGGCTACACTAGTGACCATATCCCCTGTGCATCCCGCAAAGGCGGATGTGTTGCTAACATTTACGATAGCAAATTTCTAATGACTAAAGTGACTAAAATTTATTTTGAGCTTCTAGTCATGAAATCATGCAGCCTACTCAATCCCTTTTTATAGCTACTGTTTACAGGCCTCCTGGATCATATACAGCGTTCCTCATTGAGTTCCCTGAATTTCTATCAGACCTTGAAGTCATAGCAGATAATATTCTAATTTTTGGTGACTTTAATATTCACATAGAAAAGTCCATAGACCCACTCCAAAAGGCTTTCGGAGCCATCATCTACTCAGTGGGTTTTGTCCAACATGTCTCTGGACCCACTCACTGTCAGTCATACTCTGGACCTAGTTTTGTCCCATGGAATAAATGTTGTGGATCTTAATGTTTTTCCTCATAATCCTGGACTATCGGACCACCATTTTATTACGTTTGCAAATGCAACAAATCATCTGCTCAGACCCCAACCAAGGAACATCAAAAGTCATGCTATAAATTCACAGACAACACAAAGATTCCTTGATGTCCTTCCAGACTCCCTCTGTCTACCCCAAGGACGTCAGAGAACAAAAATCAGTTAACCTCTTGGATTTAGGGGGCGCTATTTTAATTTTTGGATGAAAAGCGTTCCCGTTTTAAACAAGATATTTTGTCACGAAAATATGCTCGACTATGCATATAATTGAGAGCTTTGGAAAGAAGACACTCTGACATTTTTTGAAACTGCCTCATGCCAATGACTCCTTATATGGCCATGAATGAGCTACGAATGAGCTTACGTTTTCCACGTATTCCCCAAGGTGTCTACAGCATTGTGAAGTCTTTTTACGCATTTCCATTGAAGAATAGCCGTAAGGGAGCATATTTAGCAAGTGGTCACATGGTGTCTCCCGCAGAAAATCTTGCGTAAAATACTGAGGTAGCCATTTTTCCAATCGCTTCTTATGAGAAACCAATTGCCTCGATGGATATATTATCGAATATATATGTTAAAAACACCTTGAGGATGGATCCTAAACAACGTTTGCCGTGTTTCTGTCGATATTATGGAGTTAATTTTGAAAAAAGTTTGGCGTTGTAATGGTAGCATTTTCCGGTCGATTTCTCAGCCAAGCATGATGAACAAACGGGAGCTATTTCGCCTACAAAAATAATATTTTTGGAAAAAAGGAACATTTGCTATCTAACTGGGAGTCTCCTGAGTGAAAGCATCCGAAGTTCTTCAAAGGTAATTTGGTTGCTTTTCTTATTTTCATGAAAAAGTTGCTTGCTGCCAGCAGAGCTAGCATAGCATTATGCCATGATAAACTTACACAAATGCTTGTCTAGCGTTGGCTGTAACGCATATTTTGAAAATCTGAGATGACAGTGTTGTTAACAAAAGGCTAAGCTTGTGTTTGAATATATTTATTTAATTTCATTTGCGATTTTCATGAATAGGAAAAGTTACTAGGGGTATTTATGTCCGCTGCGTTATGCTAATTCGTTTGAGGCTATGATTACGCTCCCGGATCCGGGATTGCTCGTCGCAAGAGGTTAACCACCTAACTGAGGAACTCAATTTAACCTTGCGCAATACCCTAGATGCAGTTGCACCCCTAAAAACTAAAAACATTTCCCATAAGAAACTAGCTCCCTGGTATACAGATAATTCCCGAGCTCTGAAGCAAGCTTCCAGAAAATTGGAACGGAAATGGCGCCACACCAATCTGGAAGTCTTCCGACTAGCTTGGAAAGACAGTACCGTGCAGTATCGAAGAGCCCTTACTGCTGCTCGATCATCCTATTTTTCCAACTTAATTGAGGAAGATCAGAACAATCCGAAATTAATTTTTGATTCTGTTGCAAAGCTAACTAAAAAGCAGCATTTCCCAAGAGAGGATGGCTTTCACTTCAGCAGTAATACATTCATGAACTTCTTTGAGGAAAAGATCATGATTATTAGAAAGCAAATTACGGACTCCTCTTTAAATCTGCGTATTCCTTCAAAGCCCAGTTGTCCTGAGTCTTCACAACTCTGCCAGGAACTAGGATCAAGAGAGACACTCAAGTGTTTTAGTACTATATCTCTTGACACAATGATGAAAATAATCATGGCCTCTAAACCTTCAAGCTGCATACTGGACCCTATTCCAACTAAACTACTGAAAGAGCTGCTTCCTGTGCTTGGCCCACCTATGTTGAACATAATAAACAGCTCTCTATCCACCGGATGTGTACCAAACTCACTAAAAGTGGCAGTAATAAAGCCTCTCTTGAAAAAGCCAAACCTTGACCCAGAAAATATAAAAAACTATCGGCCTATATCAAATCTTCCATTCCTCTCAAAACTTTTTGAAAAGGCTGTTGCGCAGCAACTCACTGCCTTCCTGAAGACAAACAATGTATATGAAATGCTTCAGTCTGGTTTTAGACCCCATCATAGCACTGAGACTGCACTTGTGAAGGTGGTAAATGACATTTTAATGGCATCAGACTGAGGCTCTGCATCTGTCCTCGTGCTCCTAGACCTTAGTGCTGCTTTTGATACCATCGATCACCACATTCTTTTGGAGAGATTGGAAACCCAAATTGGTCTACACGGACAAGTTCTGGCCTGGTTTAGATCTTAACTGTCGGAAAGATATCAGTTTGTCTCTGTGAATGGTTTGTCCTCTGACAAATCAACTGTAAATTGTAAATCAGTGTTCCTCAAGGTTCCGTTTTAGGACCACTATTGTTTTCACTATATATTTTACCTCTTGGGGATGTCATTCAAAAACATAAAGTTAACTTTCACTGCTATGCGGATGACACACAGCTGTACATTTCAATGAAACATGGTGAAGCCCCAAAATTGCCATAACAACGTTACTACAACGTATCCAATTGACCACCAGAGACATTCTTCAAAGGACAAAGGACTCGGTTTGGCAACACGGTCTTCCACCAACCTACTGAAGCGCAGCGCAGAGTAAATATTTATTGCATTTTCCTTTTCCAAATGGCCGGTAATTTAGAATGCATAAGATACTGTATTTACCATAGCACAGCTTCGCCCTTTTGTTCCTCAGTCTTCCCGCTCTTTCACTCAAACCCATCCCCTTTTCTTTTGTGTAACAAGCTGCTGGTCCGCCGCTAGGGACGTTTTCCTTTATGACGTAATTTGTATGATTAATTATGTGTATGTGTAATTCTGTGTGATTAGTTAGGTATTTAGTAAATAAATAATTAAACCCAATTTTGCATTGCGGATTCAACTTGTTAGCCAGGGTTCGTGCAGATAAACAAGAATTTACAACTTTCAGATGAGACTGAATTAAGAAGACGATTAATATTGACTGCTATTGATGTAAAATATTACTAGGTCTCTAAGAGTTTATTCAGAAGATAACAGCTCGATAAATATTATTTTGTGGTGCCCCGACTCTCTACTTAATTACATTTACATGATTGTCAATCAGGTGATATTAATTACGGATAAATTATTTCATAGAATAGCATGTCATATCACTTAATCCGGCATAGCCAAAGCTTTATCCATAGCTCTATCTATGCATTTGAGTGGTTACATTTCTCCAGCCCCATCCCTCAGCTGGTTACCAAATCAGTGCCAGGGGGGCTACTCCTTTTTATAAACTACAGATTTAACCCACATTGTTATAAAAAAAAACGTTTCAAGGTAAATCACGCTGATTGTATTAGAATTTTTCTTATAATCTGTGCTGTTTTGCACCATGGAAATATTGCATTGAGAGCCGAAACAAACCATATAGATAGAAGACTGGATGATCAAGTCAAAGAAAAAATATCCTACAATCTGCAAGGCACCCAAACTGTCAAATGTGAGTTCTCAGTGAAACAAATCTTTAGTTCTGTTATTTATCAGATCATTACATTATCAACCTTAGTGTGCATTTGTGAGCTTTGTACTCTCCCATGGTCCTGGTCATTATAATATAAATTGTAATGTACAGTAGGTATTATCAGGACTTTGTGCTAAGGTCAAGCATTTGATGAATTAAAAGGTACAATGTTCTCATTTGCTATGCTTTCTTTATTGATTAACAGAATGATCAGTGTTACACAGGAATCATTTAAATGTGTTACTTTTCTCAGGTTTTTCAAAATAATATCAGACTAACACAATGCAATATAAAACCTTACAACCCCTTGGTATATTCAGAAGACTTAAACCTGCTGCTAAAATATAATTTATATAATTCAATTGTTAATTGATTGAAAACAACATTAAAGAAAATTTTCTACATTATCTCTGACAGTGACTTTATTACATAAAAGATAACATTGAGTGTCAGAAAAATATTAAAAAATTAAACTGATACATTGCCATGCAAAAGCTAATGTCTGTCACAATTTAAGGCTGATTCTACCTCTCCAACTCAGGTTTTTATTTGCCATACCAGAGGTAGAGGGGCATACCACTGTTGCCAGCATTCAGATTTCTATCGATGAGGATCAAGTCTGCCTCGTCATAAGGGCCAGTTACATCAGGGTTGGATGTAACGGTCAAGGCCTTGATAGGGAGAGATCCATTTTTCTTGATCCAGACAAACACTGGCTGACCGCATGTTCCCTCATTGAGGTTAACATTCACCATGGTGAAACCACGCTCCACTAGGATGGAATCCTGCTCACGGTTGATGCATGCTTTCATCTCTGTGATCCCGCCGCCCACTGTGGTGGATTGACGGTACCAGAGGTAGATGGGTTTTCCTCCAGAACCTCTATTGAGATCTTCATCCAGCCGGATGTAGCCCTCGTTGGAAAGGTTGATGTGTTGTTGGAATGAGGTGGCGGCAGCAACATCACAGATGTAGGTCTTACTCTTTCTCTTCAACCAGAGGGTGATGAAATCTCCTGCGTTACTGCGGTTCAGATTGCATGGTAACCTTTCCCAGCCGAGCTTGAATTGGTGGGCCTCTTCTTGCTCATTAGTGGTGAGGAAGATATCTTCAATGGGAATGTCATACTTAGGGCTTGCACCACTAGAGTACCACAGCTGGATGACGTCTCCTTGTGTTCCAGAGTTGAGGTTTTCTGGGAGCTCAGTGAACCCTGCTTTTTTCAGGACATCTTTCATTTCATCAGTGAATGAAAACTGGACTCTGGTGATGGGTTTACCATTGCCCTTTTTGTACCACATGTAAACTTTGGTGGTGGATGAAGTGCCTTTGTTGAGGTTGACATTTATCTTGTCATAGTCTTGGTCATGAAGCTGTTGGTCCATTTCAGGGGTAGTGGAGATTGCAATTTCTGTGATGTATTTAGAACCCATTTTGTGTCGTTGGAGACAAGTGTCTGTAAAGTGAGAATACATCGTGACATTGGTCAACACCTCATTTGTAGCAAGACATGACACACTAAATACACCAAAGACCAAGACATATGATAAGTATAAAATATGAAGGAATTAGCGGCCAGCTTTACTAAGTATATTCTCCAGGGGTCATAAAGGGGAAACATGGCTTGATAAAATGAAGACTTCAAGGATGAACTAAAACACCCTAAACAGATACTAAAACACCCTAAACAGATACTAAAACACCCTAAACAGATACTAAAACACCCTAAACAGATACTAAAACACCCTAAACATATACTAAAACAGCCTAAACAGATACTAAAACACCCTAAACAGATACTAAAATGCCCTAAACAGATACTAAAACACCCTAAACAGATACTAAAACACCCTAAACAGATACTAAAACAGACACTTGTTCTCGGCTGAGTCAAATGATTCATTATAATGATGTAAAATGAATTGGTTACTGAAAAAACAACACTAAAGCACATATTCACACATCAGGAGTGGTAACAACACCCCCTAGAGGACAGCATTAGTCATGTATTTGTTTTCCACTTACATTAATTATGATCCAAATTGAACACTGATTCTTTGATCATCTGAATCAGGTGTTATGGTGTTAGTGGAACAAGAGAAACCCATGTATCCCACCACCAACCTGCCCTTTATAGTAACACAGACATACTCATATACACATCAGAACCTTTCATTGGAAGTCATTTCTTTACCTGCGATGTTGAGTTCTTCCTCTGTTCTGGAGTGTCTTCTCTGGGAGATAGTGTCTTCTCTGGGAGAATGTGTCTTCTCTGGGAGATAGTGTCTTCTCTGGGAGAATGTGTCTTCTCTGGAAGAATGTATCTTCTCTGGGAGAATGTGTCTTCTCTGGGAGAATGTGTCTTCTCTGGGAGATAGTGTCTTCTCTGGGAGATAGTGTCTTCTCTGGGAGATAGTGTCTTCTCTAGGAGCTGTTGTCTTCTCTTGGAGATAGTGTCTTCTCTGGGAGAAAGTGTGTCCTCTGGGAGAATGTGTCTTCTCTGATAGAATGTACCTTCTCTGGGAGAAAGTGTCTTCTCTGGGAGAATGTGTCTTCTCCGGGAGAAAGTGTCTTCTCTGGGAGATAGTGTCTTCTCTGGGAGATAGTGTCTTCTCTGGGAGCTGGTGTCTTCTCTGTGAGACAGTGTCTTCTCTGGGCGAATGTGTCTTCTCTGGTAGAATGTATCTTCTCTGGTAGAATGTATCTTCTCTGGTAGAATGTATCTTCTCTGGTAGAATGTATTTTCTCTGGTAGAATGTATCTTCTCTGGGAGAATGTGTCTTCTCTGGGAACTGGTGTCTTCTCTGGAGAGATAGTGTCTTCTCCGGGAGAAAGTGTCTTCTCTGGTAGAATGTATCTTCTCTGGTAGAATGTATCTTCTCTGGTAGAATGTGTCTTCTGTGGGAGAATGTGTCTTCTCTGGTAGAATGTGTCTTCTCTTTTAGAATGTATCTTCTCTGGGAGAATGTATCTTCTCTGGTAGAATGTATATTCTCTGGTAGAATGTATCTTCTCTGGGAGAATGTATCTTCTCTGGTAGAATGTATCTTCTCTGGTAGAATGTATCTTCTCTGGTAGAATGTATCTTCTCTGGGAGAATGTATCTTCACTTGTAGAAAGTATCTTCTCTGGTAGAATGTATCTTCTCTGGTAGAATGTATCTTCTGTGGTAGAATGTATCTTCTCTGGCAGAATGTATCTTCTCTGGCAGAATGTATCTTCTCTGGTAGAATGTATCTTCTCTGGTAGAATATATCTTCTCTGGTAAAATGTATCTTCTCTGGTAGAATGTCTCTTCTCTGGTAGAATGTATCTTCTCTGGTAGAATGTATATTCTCTGGGAAAATGTATCTTCTCTGGTAGAATGTGTATTCTCTGGTAGAATGTGTCTTCTCTGGTAGAATGTATCTTCTCTGGGAGAAAGTGTCTTCTCTGGGAGAATGTGTCTTCTCTGGGAGAATGTGTCTTCTGTGAGAGAATTTGTCTTCTCTGGGAGAAAGAGTCTTCTCTGGGAGAATGCGTCTTCTCTGGTAGAATGTGTCTTCTATGGTAGAATGTATCTTCTCTGGTAGAATGTATCTTCTCTGGTAGAATGTATCTTCTCTGGTAGAATGTATCTTCTCTGGTAGAATGTGTCTTCTCTGATAGAATGTATCTTCTCTGGTAGAATGTGTCTTCTCTGGTAGAATGTATCTTCTCTGGTAGAATGTATCTTCTCTGGGAGAATGTATCTTCTCTTGGAGAAAGTGTCTTCTCTGGGAGAATGTGGCTTCTCTGGTAGAATGTATCTTCTCTGGTAGAATGTATCTTCTCTCGTAGAATGTATCTTCTCTGGTAGAATGTATCTTCTCTGGTAGAATGTATCTTCGCTGGGAGAAAGTGTCTTCTCTGGGAGAATGTATCTTCTCTGGGAGAATGTATCTTCTCTGGTAGAATGTATCTTCTCTGGTAGAATGTATCTTCTCTGATAGAATGTGTCGTCTCTGGGAGAATGTAACTTCTCTGGGAGAAAGTGTCTTCTCTGGGAGAATGTGTCTTATCTGGTAGAATGTATCTTCTATGGTAGAATGTATCTTCTCTGGTAGAATATATCTTCTCTGGTAGAATGTGTCTTCTCTGGTAGAATGTATCTTCTCTGGTAGAATGTGTCTTCTCTGGTAGAATGTATCTTCTCTGGTAGAATGTATCTTCTCTGGGAGAATGTATCTTCTCTGGTAGAATGTATCTTCTCTGGTAGAATGTATCTTCTCTGGGAGAATGTATCTTCTCTGGTAGAATGTATCTTCTCTGGTAGAATGTATCTTCTCTGGTAGAATGTATTTTCTCTGGGAGAATGTATCTTCACTTGTAGAATGTATCTTCTCTGGTAGAATGTATCTTCTCTGGTAGAATGTATCTTCTGTGGTAGAATGTATCTTCTCTGGCAGAATGTATCTTCTCTGGCAGAATGTATCTTCTCTGGTAGAATGTATCTTCTCTGGTAGAATATATCTTCTCTGGTAGAATGTATCTTCTCTGGTAGAATGTCTCTTCTCTGGTAGAATGTATCTTCTCTGGTAGAATGTATCTTCTCTGGGAAAATGTATCTTCTCTGGTAGAATGTGTATTCTCTGGTAGAATGTGTCTTCTCTGGTAGAATGTATCTTCTCTGGGAGAAAGTGTCTTCTCTGGGAGAATGTGTCTTCTCTGGGAGAATGTGTCTTCTGTGAGAGAATTTGTCTTCTCTGGGATAAAGAGTCTTCTCTGGGAGAAAGTGTCTTCTCTGGGAGAATGTGGCTTCTCTGGTAGAATGTATCTTCTCTGGTAGAATGTATCTTCTCTCGTAGAATGTATCTTCTCTCGTTTAATGTATCTTCTCTGGTAGAATGTATCTTCTCTGGTAGAATGTATCTTCTCTGGGAGAATGTATCTTCTCTGGGAGAAAGTGTCTTCTCTGGGAGAATGTGTCTTCTCTGGTAGAATGTATCTTCTCTGGTAGAATGTATCTTCTCTCGTAGAATGTATCTTCTCTCGTAGAATGTATCTTCTCTGGTAGAATGTATCTTCTCTGGTAGAATGTATGTTCTCTGGGAGAATGTATCTTCTCTGAGAGAAAGTATCTTCTCTGGTAGAATGTATCTTCTCTGGTAGAATGTGTCTTCTCTGGTAGAATGTATCTTCTCTGGTAGAATGTGTCTTCTCTGGTAGAATGTATCTTCTCTGGTAGAATGTATCTTCTCTGGTAGAATGTGTCTTCTCTGGTAGAATGTATCTTCTCTGGTAGAATGTGTCTTCTCTGGTAGAATGTATCTTCTCTGGTAGAATGTATCTTCTCTGGGAGAATGTATGTTCTCTGGGAGAAAGTGTCTTCTCTGGGAGAATGTGGCTTCTCTGGTAGAATGTATCTTCTCTGGTAGAATGTATCTTCTTTCGTAGAATGTATCTTCTCTCGTAGAATGTATCTTCTCTGGTAGAATGTATCTTCTCTGGTAGAATGTATCTTCTCTGGGAGAATGTATCTTCTCTGGGAGAAAGTGTCTTCTCTGGGAGAATGTGGCTTCTGTGGTGGAATATATCTTCTCTGGTAGAATGTATCTTCTCTGGTAGAATGTATCTTCTCTGGTAGATTGTATCTTCGCTGGGAGAAAGTGTCTTCTCTGGGAGAATGTATCTTCTCTGGGAGAATGTATCTTCTCTGGGAGAAAGTGTCTTCTCTGGGAGAATGTATCTTCTCTGGGAGAATGTATCTTCTCTGGTAGAATGTATCTTCTCTGGTAGAATGTATCTTCTCTGGTAGAATGTGTCTTCTCTGGTAGAATGTGTCTTCTGTGGGAGAATGTGTCTTCTCTGGTAGAAAGTATCTTCTCTGGGAGAAAGTGTCTTCTCTGGGAGAATGTATCTTCTCTGGGAGAATGTATCTTCTCCGGTAGAATGTATCTTCTCTGGTAGAATGTATCTTCTCTGGAAGAATGTATCTTCTCTGGTAGAATGTATCTTCTCTGGTAGACTGTATCTTCTCTGGTAGAATGCATATCCTCTGGTAGAATGTATCTTCTCTTGTAGAATGTATCTTCTCTTGTAGAATGTATCTTCTCTGGCAGAATGTATCTTCTCTGGCAGGATGTATCTTCTCTGGCAGAATGTATCTTCTCTGACAGAATGTATCTTCTCTGGGAGAATGTATCTTCTCTGGGAAAATGTATCTTCTCTGGTAGAATATATCTTCTCTGGTAGAATGTGTCTTCTCTGGTAGAATGTGTCTTCTGTGGGAGAATTTGTCTTCTCTGGTAGAATGTATTTTCTCTGGGAGAAAGTGTCTTCTCTGGGAGAATGTATCTTCTCTGGGAGAATGTATCTTCTCTGGTAGAATGTATCTTCTCTGGTAGAATGTATCTTCTCTGGAAGAATGTATCTTCTCTGGTAGAATGTATCTTCTCTGGTAGAATGTATCTTCTCTGGTAGAATGTATCTTCTATTGTAGAATGTATCTTCTCTGGCAGAATGTATCTTCTCTGGTAGAATGTATCTTCTCTGGTAGAATGTATCTTCTCTGGTAGAATGTATCTTCTCTGGTAGAATGTATCTTCTCTTGTAGAATGTATCTTCTCTGGCAGAATGTATCTTCTCTGGCAGAATGTATCTTCTCTGGCAGAATGTATCTTCTCTGGGAGAATGTATCTTCTCTGGTAGAATGTATGTTCTGTGGGAGAATGTGTCTTCTGTGGGAGAATGTATCTTCTGTGGGAGAATGTGTCTGCTCTGGGAGAATTTGTCTTCTCTGGGAGAAAGTGTCTACTCTGGGAGAATGTGTATTCTCTGGTGGAATGTATCTTCTCTGGGAGAATTTGTCTTCTCTGGGAGATAGTGTCTTCTCTGGGAGAATGTGTGTTCTCTGGGAGAAAGTGTCTTCTCTGGGAGAAAGTGTCACATCGAAGAACCGAGTTTGTCTTTTATACACTTTCTCCAGTTAAGTTGGCAAATGATTCACCATTCAGAGTTCTCCAGAATACGTATTCCTAGGAACTTTATCTTTCCTCCTCTTCAGACTACACCCTTCCCTAGTCATATCTCAACCTGTCCGTCCATTACCCAGTTCATGTCTCCTTTTGACCCTGACCTTAAAGTAGGAATCCATAGAGGTGAAACTGCCACTTCAGTTTGCGATATTATAACAAAGATGTTAATTCAAACAACAAAAACAAAATGATGATCGGACATCATTCCACATGATTACCTGAACAATAGAACAGCAGAGTATGTAGTAAAATGTTCTATTTGTTATTTATATATATTGTTTTAGAGGGTAGATCATATTTAATATTGCAGATAGATAGTGGATTCTCTCAGTGTAATTGTCTGCATCATTTCCAATCCCCCATGTATATATTTATATTATACTGATGTATTATTTTGCCCCTGACCCTACCACCCCTCCCCACATTATAGTAAACTAATGGACATCAACACTTAGGCTTCTACTACCATCTAATACATACTATATACATTTTACATACTAGATACATGTTACATACTATATACACACTATATACATGTTACATAGTATATACATGTTACATACTATGTACATGTTACATACTAGATACATGTTACATACTATATACATGTTACATACTATACACATATTACATACTAGATACATGTTACATACTATATACATGTTACATACTATATACACACTATATACATGTTACACACTATATACATGTTACATACTATATACATGTTACATACTATATACACACTATTCACATGTTACATACTATATACATGTTACATACTATATACACACTATATACATGTTACATACTATATACATACTATATACATGTTACATACTATATACACACTATATACATGTTACATACTATATACATGTTACATACTATATACATGTTACATACTATGTACACACTATATACATGTTACATACTATATACATTTTACAGACATAGTATATTTTATATTTGTAACGATCGTCGTCCTCGTCTGAGGAGGAGTATGAGAGATCGGACCAATATGCAGCGTGGTACGTGTCCATGTTAATTTATTCAACAGAACACTAAACAAAGTAACAACGGAGAATGAAACGAAACAGTTCTGAATGGTGACATACACTAAACAGAAAACATTCACCCACAAAACACAGGTGGGAAAAGGCTACCTAAGTATGATTCTCAATCAGAGACAACGAACAACACCTGCCTCTCATTGAGAACCATACCAGGCAAAACACATAAACACAACCTAGAAAAACGAACATAGACTGCTCACCCCAACTCACGCCCTTACCATACTAACACAAACACAAAATAAAGGAACTAAGGTCAGAACGTGACAGTACCCCCCCCCCCCCCCCCCCCCCCCAAAGGTGCGGATTCCGGCCGCAAAACCTGAACCTATAGGGAAGGGTCTGGGTGGGCGTCTGTCCGCGGTGGCGGCTCTGGCTCGGGACATGGACCCCACTCCATCATAGTCTCGGTCCACTTATTTCAATCAGATCAGTCTGCCTTACAATATAACTGAAAAACGTAGGACCTAATAAAACCATAGATTTTATTATTTAGATTTTATAAACAAATGATTTAAATCTTCAAATCATATTTTAGAAAAATATATTTAGAGATGTTTAATAATTGTGAAAAAAATATGACGTTTTATCCATTGACTTTTTGTTGGTTGAGTCCCCACTCTGTAGCTTTAACAATTCCTACAGCGCAACATTATTCAAGTGTAGAATACCCATTTAAAAAGCACACATTAGTTCAACAACTGCAGAGTTTGTGCCCTTGTTTTTTAAGACTTACTGGTGTTAATCAGATCTCCGGTCTTCTCTTCTTTTTCCTCCTCCCCCAATGTAACGGTAATCTCATCCTCCTCCTCTTTCACTCCAAAAACTGCATTTCCCTTCCTCTTCTTTCACAGTAACACCCTCCCCCTCTTCCTCTTCTTTTACTGTAACAGCCTCATCCTCTACTTCTTTTTTTACCGACACATCCTCATTCTCTACTTTTGTTACTGTGACATCCTCCTCTTCCTCCTCTTCTTTCACGACAACGTTCAGCCACAAACCCTCTTCCTCCGTCCAGCAGACCTCCTCTTCTTTATCAGGAAGAGAGTAGCTTAGGGAACTCATGGACGGGGATGTTATCTAGCCAACTAGGAAGATCACATCAGTGACTCAACCCACTCAAGTGACGCTCCCCTCCTAGGGACGGCATGAAAGAGCACCAGTAGGCCAGTGACTCAGCCCCTGTAATAGGGTTAGAGGCAGAGAATCCCAGTGGAAAGAGGGGAACCGGCCAGGCAGAGACAGCAAGGGCGGTTCGTTGCTCCAGAGCCTTTCCGTTCACCTTCACACTCCTGGGCCAGACTACACTCAATCATATGACCCACTGAAGAGATGAGTCTTCAGTAAAGACTTAAAGGTTGAGACCGAGTTTGCGTCTCTCACATGGGTAGGCAGACCATTCCATAAAAATGGAGCTCTATAGGAGAAAGCCCTGCCCCCAGCTGTTTGCTTAGAAATTCTAAGGACAATTAGGCCTGCGTCTTGTGACCGTAGCGTACGTGTAGGTATGCACGGCAGGACCAAATCAGAGAGATAGGGAGGAGCAAGCCCATGTAATGCTTTGACAGGAAGCCAGTGTAGCGAGGCTAGCACTGGAGTAATATGATCAAATTTTTTGGTTCTAGTCAGGATTCTAGCAGCCGTATTTAGCACCAACTAAAGTTTATTTAGTGCTTTATCCGGGTAGCCGGAGGGTAGAGCATTGCTGTAGTCTAACCTAGAACTAACAAAAGCATGGATTAATTTTTCTGCATCATTTTTGGACAGAAAGTTTCAGATTTTTGCAATGTTACGTAGATGGAAAAAAGCTGTCCTTGAAACAGTCTTGATATGTTCGTCAAAAGAGAGATCAGGGTCCAGAGTAACGCCGAGGTCCTTCACAGTTGTATTTGAGACGACTGTGCAACCATTAAGATTAATTGTCAGATTCAACAGAAGATCTCTTTGTTTCTTGGGACCTAGAACAAGCATCTCTGTTTTGTCCAAGTTTAAAAGTAGAACGTTTGCAGCCATCCACTTCCTTATGTCTGAAACACAGGCTTCTAGCGAGGGCAATTTTGGGGCTTCATCATGTTTCATTGAAATGCACAGCTGTGTGTCATCCGCATAGCAGTGAAAGTTAACATTATGTTTTCGAATGACATCCCCAAGAGCTAAGATATATAGTGAAAAACAATAGTGGCCCTAAAACGGAACCTTGAGGAACACCGAAATTTACAGTTGATTTGAGGACAAACCATTCACAGAAACAAACTGATATCTTTCCGACAGATAAGATCTAAACCAGGCCAGAACTTGTCCGTGTAGACCAATTAGGGTTTCCAATCTCTCCAAAAGAATGTGGTGATCGATGGTATGCAAAGCAGCACTCTAGAAGGTCTAGGAGCACGAGGACAGATGCAGAGCCTCGGTCTGATGCCATTAAAAGGTCATTTACCACCTTCACAAGCGCAGTCTCAGTGCTATGATGGGGTCTAAACCCAGACTGAAGCATTTCGTATACATTGTTTGTCTTCAGGAAGGCAGTGAGTTGCTGCGCAACAGCCTTTTCTAAAACTCTGGAGAGGAATGGAAGATTCGATATAGGCCGATAGTTTTTTTTATTTTCTGGGTCAAGGTTTGGCTTTTTCAAGAGAGGCTTAATTTCTGACACTTTTAATGAGTTTGGTACACATCCGGTGGATAGAGAGCCGTTTATTATGTTCAACATAGGAGGGCCAAGCACAGGAAGCAGCTCTTTCAGTAGTTTAGTTGGAATAGGGTCCAGTATGCAGCTTGAAGGTTTAGAGGCCATGATTATTTTCATCATTGTGTCAAGAGATATAGTACTAAAACACTTGAGTGTCTCTCTTGATCCTAGGTCCTGGCAGAGTTGTGCAAACTCAGGACAACTGAGCTTTGAAGGAATACGCAGATTTAAAGAGGAGTCCGTAATTTGCTTTCTAATAATCATTATCTTTTCCTCAAAGAAGTTCATGAATGTATTACTGCTGAAGTGAAAGCCATCCTCTCTTGGGAAATGCAGCTTTTTAGTTTTAGCTTTGCAACAGTATCAAAAATGAATTTCGGATTGTTCTTATTTTCCTCAATTAAGTTGGAACAATAGGATGATCGAGCAGCAGTAAGGGCTCTTCGATACTGCACGGTACTGTCTTTCCAAGCTAGTCGGAAGACTTCCAGATTGGTGTGGCGCCATTTCCGTTCCAATTTTCTGGAAGCTTGCTTCAGAGCTCGGGTATTTTCTGTGTACCAAGGAGCTAGTTTCTTATGAGAAATGTTTTTAGTTTTTAGGGGTGCAACTGCATCTAGGGTATTGCGCAAGGTTAAATTGAGTTCCTCAGTTAGGTGGGTAACTGATTTTTGTTCTCTGATATTGTAACGATTCTCTTCTTGTGAAGTAGAGGCGGACCAAAGCGCAGCGTGGTGGTTGTTCATTGTATTTATTGACGACACTATACATGAACAAACTAACGAAAAAAAACAAGAAACGTGAGAACTCAAAACAGCCCTGTCTGGTGCAAACACAAAAACAGGAACAATCACCCACAAACACACAGTGAAACCCAGGCTACCTAAATATGGTTCCCAATCAGAGACAATGACGAACACCTGCCTCTGATTGAGAACCATATCAGGCCGAACATAGAACTAGACAAACTAGACATGAAACATAGAATGCCCACTCAGATCACACCCTGACCAACCACAACATAGAAATATACAAAGTAAACTATGGTCAGGGTGTGACAGATATGCTTGGGTAGACAGAGGGAGTCTGGAAGGACATCAAGGAATCTTTGTGTTGTCTGTGAATTTATAGCACGACTTTTGATGTTCCAGATGGTCTGATCAGATGATTTGTTGCAATTGCAAACGTAATAAAATGGTGGTCCGATAGTCCAGGATTATGAGGAAAAACATTAAGATCCACAACATTTATTCCATGGGACAAAACTAGGTCCAGAGTATGACTGTGACAGTGAGTAGGTCCAGAGACATGTTTGACAAAACCCATTGAGTAGATGATGGCTCCGAAAGCCTTTTGGAGAAGGTCTGTGGACTTTTCCATGTGAATATTAAAGTCACCAAAAATTAGAATATTATCTGCTATGACTTCAAGGTCCGATAGGAATTCAGGGAACTCAATGAGGAACGCTGTATATGGCCCAGGAGGCCTGTAAACAGTAGCTATAAAAAGGGATTGAGTAGGCTGCATGATTTCATGACTAGAAGCTCAAAAGACGAAAACGTCATTTTTTTTTGTAAATTGAAATTTGCTATCGTAAATGTTAGCAACACCTCCGCCTTTGCGGGATGCACGGGGGATATGGTCACTAGTGTAGCCAGGAGGTGAGGCCTCATTTAACACAGTAAATTCATCAGGCTTAAGCCATGTTTCAGTCAGGCCAATCACATCAAGATTATGATCAGTGATTACTTCATTGACTATAATTGCCTTTGAAGTAAGGGATCTAACATTAAGTAGCCCTATTTTGAGATGTGAGGTATCACAATCTCTTTCAATAATGACAGGAATGGAGGAGGTCTTTATCCTAGTGAGATTGCTAAGGCGAACACCGCCATGTTTAGTTTTGCCCAACCTAGGTTGAGGCACAGACACGGTCTCAATGAGGAAAGCTGAGCTGACTACACTGACTGTGCTAGTGGCAGACTTCACTATGCTGGCAGGCTGGCTAACAGCCTGCTGCCTGGCCTGCACCCTATTTCATTGTGGAGCTAGAGGAGTTAGAGCCCTGTCTATGTTGGTAGATAAGATGAGAGCACCCCTCCAGCTAGGATGGAGTCCGTCACTCCTCAGCAGTTCAGGCTTGGTCCTGTTTGTGGGTTAGTCCCAGAAAGAGGGCCAATTATCTACAAATTCTACCTTTTGGGAGGGGCAGAAAACAGTTTTCAACCAGCGATTGAGTTGTGAGACTTTGCTGTAGAGCTCATCACTCCCCCTAACTGGGAAGGGGCCAGATACAATTACTCAATGCCGACACATCTTTCTAGTCGATTTACACGCTGAAGCTTTGTTGCGCTTGGTGATCTCTGACTGTTTCATCCTAATGTTGTTGGTGCCGACGAGGATAACAATATCTCTATACTCTCTACACTCGCCAGTTTTAGCTTTAGCCAGCACCATCGTCAGATTAGCCATAACGCTGCTCCCTGGTAAACAGTGTATGATCGTTTTAAGTCTAATACTGCGGGTAATGGAGTCGCCAATGACTAGAGTTTTCAATTTGTCAGAGCTAATGGTGGGAAGCTTCGGTGTCTCAGACCCCGTAACGGGAGGAGTAGAGACAAGAGAAGGCTCGGCCTCTGACTCCGAATCATTGCTTAATGGGGAAAATTGGTTGAAAGTTTCTGTCGGCTGAATGAGCGACACCGGTTGAGCATTCCTACAGCATTTCCCTCCAGAAACCGTGAGAAAGTTGTCCGGACGGTTTATACTACTATCTGTACTTACTGGTGGCACAGACGCTGTTTCATCCTTTCCTACACTGAAATTACCCTTGCTTAACGACTGCGTCTGAAGCTGGGCTTGTAGCACAGCTTCCTCGCCGTAAGGCGATCGTTCTCCTGTATATTATGAGTACAGCGACTGCAATTAGAAGGCATCATGTTAATGTTACAACTTAGCTACGGCTGTTGGAGGTCCTGACGAAAAAAATGTAATGAAAAAAAGTTGAGGGAAAAAACAAAAATGAACTGTAATTAAAAAGTAAAAACCGTAAAGTTGTCAGGTAGCAAAATAGGTTGGCAACAAAACGCACAGCCGCATGTAAACAAGTCTGCAAGTTGTGACCAGAAAAGGAAGTAGACAAATACATTTAAACTCAGTTTTTCACAGTTCCTGACATTTAATCCTAGTAAAAATTCCCTGTTTTAGGTCAGTTAGGATCACAACTTTATTTTAAGAATGTGAAATGTCAGAATAATAGTGGAGAGAATGATTTATTTCAGCTTTAATTTCTTTCATCACATTCCCAGTGGGTCAGAAGTTTACATACACTCAATTAGTATTTGGTAGCATTGCCTTTAAATTGTTTAACTTGGGTCAAATGTTTTGGGTAGCCTTCCACAAGCTTCCCACAATAAGTTGGGGGAATTTTGGCCCATTTCCTCCTGACAGAGCTGGTGTAACTGATAAGGGAATTTTAATGTAATGACTAAAGAATAATTAGACTAAAATCCAATAAGGTTTGGTTGAGACAAGTTAAGGGTGAGAAATGTGTGACTGAGAAAACACAGAGGACAATTGAACTATACATGACCTTTACTTGGTTGGAACTCTGAAAAACTTTAGACCGGAAAGAGGCCCTGTCAAGGCCCCTCTAAGAGAGGGAGGAAGGGAACAGCGAGGAACTGCCAGATGGGTAGAACAGTGAACAGTAAACGAGGAATGTGAACTGTGGAAAAAGATACAGCCCACCTACTGTTTGTGTGTGTGGGGGGGTGTGTGGGTATGTGGGGTGGTATAAAGACTACGCACATTTTGGTTGACTTTGGAACGTTCTCTGAATAAAGAACAACAAACCTTTTGCAGAATCTGAGTCTTTGCCTAATTATTATCAGACCTTGAGGATGAAGTGCATTTCAACTGGTTCTCATTAAAAATCTAAATGAAATGTTAAAGTTACAGTACAATCATCAAGGAGGAGATCAAACTCATTGGGATAGACCTTCACAATTTGATACCAAGGATGCACTACTGCAAAATCAACACCCTTCATGTACAAACGTGTATGCCATCTGTAAATACAAAAAACAAATGTATACGAGGTTAGTTGGTTTATCCATGGAAGAAGTCGGCAACCTTTCCGCTAGTCAAGATTGGCTGAGATAATGAGTGGACTGGACATGCCGAGAGAGGAGTTCAGATTGGTCTCCCATGTGGCACGTTTCTGTCTATAATATGAGCAGGTCTGTCTGTGTAGGTAATCATTTCTAACACTGCTTTTTTGAAAGATATCACGTAGTAGAAGTGCATAAGTGTTGCTCTCCGCTTTCTGGAGAAGCGAGTTTTGAAATCAGTGGACTAAGAGCATGATAGCTAACGATATAGAGAACATTCTGCCGTTTGATTTTAAATAGGCTGACAGAGTCAAAAGGAGAACACACAGAAGGCTCTGGATTACATCTTCAAACTAAGGGTAACCATGGCATCCGTGACAGAGAGGGAGAAGCGTCCATATAAATGGGTACGAGAGACTAGCTACATTTTCAGATATTACACGTTTCAAATTTTGATAGAAGTAGTTTTCATATCAAATTAAAGTAGTACACAAAATTGGCTGGCTAGCTATCTAACATTACATGTATGATATGTGTAGTATCTCAGAGCCATTTGTATTGCTAGTTATAACCTAATTTTAGCTAGCTAACATTGAACCTGTTTGATTAGGTACCTGCAGATTCATGTAGTTGGGATTGAGTTGGGATTATGCCTGACACCCTAGACCCACTCCAATTTGCTTACCGCCCAAATAGGTCCACAGACGACGCAATCTCAACAACACTGCACACTGCCCTAACCCATTTGGACAAGAGGAATATCTATGTGAGAATGCTGTTCATCGACAACAGCTCAGCATTTAACACCATAGTACCCTCCAAACTCGTCATCAAGCTCGAGACCCTGGGTCTCGACCCCGCCCTGTGCAACTGGGTACTGGACTTTCTGACGGGCCGCCCCCAGGTGGTGAGGGTAGGTAACAACATCTCCACCCCGCTGATCCTCAAAACTGATCCTCATCACTGGGGCCCCACAGGGTTGTGTTCTGAGCCCTCTCCCATACTCCCTGTTCACCCACGACTGCGTGGCCATGCACGCCTCCAACTCAATCATCAAGTTTACGGACGACACTACAGTGGTAGGCTTGATAACCAACAACGACAAGAAGGCCTACAGGGAGGAAGTGAAAGCCCTCGGAGTGTGCTGTCAGGAAAATAACCTCACACTCAACGTCAACAAAACAAAGGAGATGATTGTGGACTTCAGGAAACAGCAGAGGGAGCACCCCCTTATCCACATCGATGGGACAGTAGTGGAGAGGGTAGTAAGTTTTAAGTTCCTTGGCGTACGCATCAAGGACAAACTGAATTGGTCCACTCACACAGACAGCATCGTGAAGAAGGAGGAGCAGCGCCTCTTCAACCTCAGGAGGCTGAAGAAATTTGGCAAAAGCACTCACAAACTTCTACAGATGCACAATCGAGAGCATCCTGGCGGGCTGTATCACCGCCTGGTACGGCAACTGCTCCGCCCACAACCGTAAGGCTCTCCAGAGGGTAGTGAGGTCTGCACAACGCATCACCGGGGGCAAACTACCTGCCCTCCAGGACACCTACACCATCCGATGTCACAGGAAGGCCATAAAAATCATCAAGGACAACAACCACCCGAGCCACTGCCTGTTCACCCCGCTATCATCCAGAAGACGAGGTCAGTAGAGGTGCATCAAAGCAGGGACCGAGAGACTGAAAAACAGCTTCTATCTCAAGGCCATCGGACTGTTAAACAGCCACCACTAACATTGAGTGGCTGCTGCCAACACTGACTCAACTCCAGGCAGTTTAGTAATGGGAATTGATGGAAATTGATGGACAATATATCACTAGCCACTTTAAACAATGCGACTTCATATAATGTTTATATACCCTACATTACTCATCTCATATGTATATGTATATACTGTACTCTATATCATCTATATCATCTACTACATCTTTATGTAATACTTGTATCACTATCCACGTTAAACTATGCCACTTAGTTTACATACCCTACATTACTCATCTCATATGTATGTACTGTACTCGATACCATCTACTGCATCTTGCCTATGCCGTTCTGTACCATCACCCATTAATATATCTTTATGTACATATTCTTTATCCCTTTACACTTGTGTGTATAAGACAGTAGTTTTGGAATTGTTAGCTAGATTACTCGTTGGTTATTACTGCATCGTCGGAACTAGAAGCACAAGCATTTCTCTACACTCGCATTAACATCTGCTAACCATGTGTATGTGACAAATAAAATTTTATTTGATTTTATTTGATTTGATTAGAGGTAGAAGTGATGATTCACTGAACCCGGAGATCTTCAGAAAGTGTGGTCCAACAGGGTTACTTCACTAGAATTCTTTAAACACTATGAATAGTCAGTGTCTCTATCTCGGGAATGGTCAATGCCTTTCACACACACACACACACACACACACACACACACACACACACACACACACACACACACACACACACACACACACACACACTACAACAAAGATGTGACTTCAAACACTATATTTTTCCCGGACATCATTCCACATGATTGCACAATAGAACAACAATGTACTATGGTTTTCTTTCTACATATTTGTTTTAGAGGCAGATCATCTTTAATATGGCACATTGTTGCTTCTATCAACATAATTGTCTGCATCATAGTTTCCAATTCCCCATATATATACAGTACCAGTCAAAAGTTGACACACCTACTCATTCCAGGGTTTTTCTTTAAAATAGGGCTATCTTCTGTATACCACCCCTACCTAGTCACAACACAACGGAAAGAAATTCCACAAATTAACTTAACAAGGCACATCGGTTAATTGAAATGCATTCCAGGTGACTACCTCTTGAAGCTGGTTGAGAAAATGCCAAAAATATATTTTGATTTGTTATTTATAAATTGACAATGACCTTCAAATCACCCAGCAGTGCTACATGCAGAGTTAGCTCCAGGTAAATGTTGCAATTCTTCTGCCATTCCTGAACATGGAACCAAGAAAAAGCTATGTATGGGCAATCCCAAAACAAGTGATCTAATGCACTTGAAAGCTGTGCTTTGTCATTGCAGTGTTTTACTCAATATTTAATGTAGACCATTTGAAATGTAAAAATGCATGACCAAGATTGTTTCATTTGCACACGAAAGAGAGAAAGAACCAAGATTGTATGATTATTTTGTATGAGGTGTTTCAATATCAGGTGTTGATGTCACTAAGTTGATCTGTCAAAGGCTGTTTGTAGTGTCCAAGATGATCAAGGTCTCTTTTCCAAGGCAGCGCTGCATCTCACTATTACACAACAATTAAACTAAACAGCAGCTTGTAGTGTCCAAGATGATCAAGGTCCCTTTTCCAAGGCAGCGCTGCATCTCACTATTACACAACAATGAAACTAAACAGCAGCTTAGTAGCATAGAAATACACCAAAGACAACAATATATAAAGAACAACCACTGGACAAGTTCAGATAGTATCTCCAGTTTGGAAGTGCCTCCATCTGTTTTCTGTCTAACTAGCATGACCCTGTTATAAAGAGGTTGGCTTCACACTAGTTAACATTGTAACAACACACCTTAATGACAGCATAGGCTCCATCTAGTGATTGAAATAATAGTATATGTTTATAGAATATTAAAAACTTTATTGGTAAGAAAACTCATGACAAAATACATATTCATAATCTGATCACTGTAATAAAATATTGCAATATAAAGCAAATGGGGGTTGAGACAAATCGTTTTAAGATGGGCTTACCATGGATCATTTAGCTATTGAATTTGAGAAGGTCTTTCGTTTGTGGTGGAGAAATCAGAATTAGCTAAGTAACAAAGGTAATTATTATGTCTAATCTGCAGAATATGCTGATATGATTGAACTGTTGATCTCTTGTCATTAGAATGTCTCCTTTCTGAGTCTGGTGATCTCTTGTCATTAGAATGTCTCCTTTCTGAGTCTGGTGATCTCTTGTCATTAGAATGTCTCCTTTCTGAGTCTGGTGATCTCTTGTCATTAGAATGTCTCCTTTCTGAGTCTGGTGATCTCTTGTCATTAGAATGTCTCCTTTCTGAGTCTGGTGATCTCTTGTCATTAGAATGTCTCCTTTCTGAGTCTGGTGATCTCTTGTCATTAGAATGTCTCCTTTCTGAGTCTGGCGATCTCTTGTCATTAGAATGTCTCCTTTCTGAGTCTGGTGATCTCTTGTCATTAGAATGTCTCCTTTCTGAGTCTGGTGATCTCTTGTCATTAGAATGTCTCCTTTCTGAGTCTGGTGTTGCTCTTCCTCCCTCATATGAGCCTCAGTCACCTGGGGACCAGAGAGGGGAGAAGTCAGGTTTGTCTATCACATGTCGCTGTTGCTATGCAGAATATCAGAAAGAGAATAGGGCAAAGGTTGTCAGAAGGAAACATTGTTGCCCTGGCGTGAGTACCATGGTGTGAGTAATGGGAACCAATCACTTGTCTCCACAGTGTCTGTGCGTCAGTCACCTCCTCCTAGGGGGAGATTGTTAACTCCCCTAGTTCAAGGTGGAAACTAAGTAACAACACATTTCCTAAGTACTGAACAAAACAAAGTTCTTTGTATTTGGGGCCTAAGGTCGGGCACAGGATGTGTGGGGTTTTTTTACACAAAACTAGGCACAAAACTACCACCGTAGTCATTTTTTAAAAGGGTAACGGTTTGCTTTAGATGACTCCGGGACATTTTGCATAGAGTGGTCATATTAGTTTGTAGGTCATATCAGTTTGTTATTTCACAGTTTATATGTTTTCAGTATTATTCTACAATGTAGAAAGTTGTAAAAAAGTATGAAAAATCCTGGAATGAGTAGGTGTTTCCAAACTTTTAACTGGTACTGTATACATATATATATATATATATATATATACATACAGTGCCTTGCGAAAGTATTCGGCCCCCTTGAACTTTGCAACCTTTTGCCACATTTCAGGCTTCAAACATAAAGATATAAAACTGTATTTTTTTTGTGAAGAATCAACAACAAGTGGGACACAATCATGAAGTGGAACGACATTTATTGGATATGTCAAACTTTTTAACAAATCAAAAACTGAAAAATTGGGCGTGCAAAATTATTCAGCCCCTTTACTCTCAGTGCAGCAAACTCTCTCCAGAAGTTCAGTGAGGATCTCTGAATGATCCAATGTTGACCTAAATGACTAATGATGATAAATACAATCCACCTGTGTGTAATCAAGTCTCCGTATAAATGCACCTGCACTGTGATAGTCTCAGAGGTCCGTTAAAAGCGCAGAGAGCATCATGAAGAACAAGGAACACACCAGGCAGGTCCGAGATACTGTTGTGAAGAAGTTTAAAGCCGGATTTGGATACCAAAATATTTCCCAAGCTTTAAACATCCCAAGGAGCACTGTGCAAGCGATAATATTGAAATGGAAGGAGTATCAGACCACTGCAAATCTACCAAGACCTGGCCGTCCATCTAAACTTTCAGCTCATACAAGGAGAAGACTGATCAGAGATGCAGCCAAGAGGCCCATGATCACTCTGGATGAACTGCAGAGATCTACAGCTGAGGTGGGAGACTCTGTCCATAGGACAACAATCAGTCGTATATTGCACAAATCTGGCCTTTATGGAAGAGTGGCAAGAAGAAAGCCATTTCTTAAAGATATCCATAAAAAGTGTTGTTTAAAGTTTGCCACAAGCCACCTGGGAGACACACCAAACATGTGGAAGAAGGTGCTCTGGTCAGATGAAACCAAAATTGAACTTTTTGGCAACAATGCAAAACGTTATGTTTGGCGTAAAAGCAACAGCTGAACACACCATCCCCACTGTCAAACATGGTGGTGGCAGCATCATGGTTTGGGCCTGCTTTTCTTCAGCAGGGACAGGGAAGATGGTTAAAATTGATGGGAAGATGGATGGAGCCAAATACAGGACCATTCTGGAAGAAAACCTGATGGAGTCTGCAAAAGACCTGAGACTGGGACGGAGATTTGTCTTCCAACAAGACAATGATCCAAAACATAAAGCAAAATCTACAATGGAATGGTTCAAAAATAAACATATCCAGGTGTTAGAATGGCCAAGTCAAAGTCCAGACCTGAATCCAATCGAGAATCTGTGGAAAGAACTGAAAACTGCTGTTCACAAATGCTCTCCATCCAACCTCACTGAGCTCGAGCTGTTTTGCAAGGAGGAATGGGAAAAAATGTCAGTCTCTCGATGTGCAAAACTGATAGAGACATACCCCAAGCGACTTACAGCTGTAATCGCAGCAAAAGGTGGCGCTACAAAGTATTAACTTAAGGGGGCTGAATCATTTTGCACGCCCAATATTTCAGTTTTTGATTTGTTAAAACAGTTTGAAATATCCAATTATTGTCGTTCCACTTCATGATTGTGTCCCACTTGTTGTTGATTCTTCACAAAAAAATACAGTTTTATATCTTTATGTTTGAAGCCTGAAATGTGGCAAAAGGTCGCAAAGTTCAAGGGGGCCGAATACTTTCGCAAGGCACTGTATATACACTCACATATATATATATATATATATATATATCTATTTACACAAAACTAGGCACAAAACTACCACCATACTCATTTTTTAAAAGCGTAACGGTTCGCTTTAGATGACTCCGGTGACATTTTGTCACGCCCTGGTCTTGTGTTTTCTTTATTTTGGTCAGGCCAGGGTGTGACATGGGTTATTTATGTGGTGTGTTTTGTCTTGGGGTTTTTTGTAGGTTATGGGATTATAGTAGAGTTGTCTAGGTAAGTCTATGGTTGTCTGGAGTGGTTCTCAATCAGAGGCAGTTGTTTATCGTTGTCTCTGATTGGGAACCACATTTAGGCAGCCATATTCTTTGAGTGTTTTGTGGGTGATTGTTCCTGTCTCTGTGTTTGTTTGTTTTTTACGTTTAGTGTTTAGTATTGTTCATGTTTATCTTTTATTAAAGATGTATCGAAATAACCACGCTGCATTTTGGTCCTCCTCTCCTTCGACGGAAGAAAACCTTAACAGATTTTGCATAGAGTGGTCATATTAGTTTGTAGGTCATATTAGTTTATAGGTCTTGTTAGTTTGTAGGTCATATTAGTTTGTAGGTCATATTAGTTTGTAGGTCATATTAGTTTGTAGGTCATATTAGTTTGTAGGTCATATTAGTTTGTAGGTCATATTAGTTTGTATTAGTTTGTTGGTCATATTAGTTTGTATTAGTTTGTAGGTCATATTAGTTTGTAGGTCATATTAGTTTGTAGGTCATATTAGTTTGTATTAGTTTGTTGGTCATATTAGTTTGTAGGTCATATTAGTTTGTAGGTCATATTAGTTTGTTGGTCATATTAGTTTGTAGGTCATATTAGTTTGTAGGTCGTATTAGTTTGTAGGTCATATTAGTTTGTAGGTCGTATTAGTTTGTAGGTAGTATTAGGTCATATTAGTTTGTAGGTCGTATTAGTTTCAAATCAAATCAAATTTATTTATATAGCCCTTCGTACATCAGCTGATATCTCAAAGTGCTGTACAGAAACCCAGCCTAAAACCCCAAACAGCAAGCAATGCAGGTGTAGAAGCACGGTGGCTAGGAAAAACTCCCTAGAAAGGCCAAAACCTAGGAAGAAACCTAGAGAGGAACCAGGCTATGTGGGGTGGCCAGTCCTCTTCTGGCTGTGCCGGGTGGAGATTATAACAGAACATGGCCAAGATGTTCAAATGTTCATAAATGACCAGCATGGTCGAATAATAATAAGGCAGAACAGTTGAAACTGGAGCAGCAGCACAGCCAGGTGGACTGGGGACAGCAAGGAGTCATCATGTCAGGTAGTCCTGGGGCATGGTCCTAGGGCTCAGGTCCTCCGAGAGAGAGAGAAAGAGAGAAGGAGAGAATTAGAGAACGCACACTTAGATTCACACAGGACACCGAATAGGACAGGAGAAGTACTCCAGATATAACAAACTGACCCTAGCCCCCCGACACATAAACTACTGCAGCATAAATACTGGAGGCTGAGACAGGAGGGGTCAGGAGACACTGTGGCCCACTCCGAGGACACCCCCGGACAGGGCCAAACAGGAAGGATATAACCCCACCCACTTTGCCAAAGCACAGCCCCCACAACACTAGAGGGATATCTTCAACCACCAACTTACCATCCTGAGACAAGGCTGAGTATAGCCCACAAAGACCTCCGCCACGGCACAACCCAAGGGGTGGGGGGGGGGGGGCGGGGGCGCCAACCCAGACAGGATGACCACATCAGTGACTCAACCCACTCAGTTTGTAGGTCGTATTAGTTTGTAGGTCATATTAGTTTGTAGGTCATATTAGTTTGTAGGTCATATTAGTTTGTAGGTCGTATTAGTTTGTTGGTCATATTAGTTTGTAGGTCATATTAGGTCATATTAGTTTGTAGGTCTGTTAGTTTGTAGACCGAACCGTTCGGACGCTACAGATGTTTTAATTACAAGACAGGTTTTCAGGATCTCTCCTGGTCTGACAAACACCACTCTTGCTCTGACACTTTTCACTAAAGAAGAGGAATTGCAACATCGGCTGATGTGGTGGATTGAGACACATCCAATGCACCTGACATCTCTAGCCTAAACTGTTATGGTGCGTGAATGAGGACCCAAAAGCGAATTAACGTAAACAGAGCTTCTTTAATAACCAAACATAGGCAGGCTCAGATGGACCGGCAGATTCCGACAGGACAGGACAAGGTTGCAGCAAACATGACGATAGTCTGGTTCAGGCATGAAAAACACAAACAAGAATCCGACAAAGACAGGAGCAGAAACAGAGAGAGATATAGAGGACTAATCAGAGGGAAAAAGGGAACAGGTGGGAAAAGGGGTGACGAGGTAGTTAGGAGGAGACAAGGAACAGCTGGGGGAAAGAGGGGGAGAAAAGGTAACCTAACACGACCAGCAGAGGGAGACAGGGTGAAGAGAAAGGACAGAAACAAGACACAACATGACAGTACATGACAGTACCCCCCACTCACCGAGCGCCTCCTGGCGCACTCGAGGAGGAAGCCTGGCGGCAACGGAGGAAATCATCGATCAGCGCACGGTCCAGCACGTCCCGAGAGGGAACCCAACTCCTCTCCTCAGGACCGTACCCCTCACAATCTACTAGGTACTGATGACCACGGCCCCGAGGACGCATGTCCAAAATCCTACGGACCCTGTAGATGGGTGCGCCCTCGACAAGGATGGGGGGGGGGGGGGAAGACGAGCGGGGGCACGAAGAACGGGCTTGACACAGGAGACATGGAAGACCGGGTGGACGCGACGAAGATATCGCGGCAGAAGAAGTTGCACTGCGACAGGGTTAATGATTTGAGAAATACGGAACGGACCAATGAACCGCGGGGTCAACTTGCGAGAAGCGGTCTTAAGGGGAAGGTTCTGAGTGGAGAGCCAAACTCTCTGACCGCGACAATATCTAGGACTCTTAGTTCTACGCTTATTAGCAGCTCTCACAGTCTGCGCCCTATAACGGCAAAGTGCAGACCTGACCCTCTTCCAGGTGCGCTCGCAACGTTGGACAAAAGCCTGAGCAGAGGGGACGCTGGACTCGGCGAACTGAGATGAGAACAGCGGAGGCTGGTACCCGAGGCTACTCTGAAAAGGAGATAGCCCGGTCGCAGACGAAGGAAGCGAGTTGTGGGCGTATTCTGCCCAGGGGAGCTGTTCTGACCAAGACGCAGGGTTGCGAAAAGAAAGACTGCGTAAGATGCGACCAATAGTCTGATTGGCCCGTTCTGCTTGACCGTTAGACTGGGGGTGAAAGCCGGAAGAGAGACTGACGGAAGCCCCAATCAAACGGCAAAACTCCCTCCAAAATTGAGACGTGAATTGCGGACCTCTGTCCGAAACGACGTCTGACGGAAGGCCATGAATTCTGAAAACATTCTCGATGATGATTTGTGCCGTCTCTTTAGCAGAAGGAAGCTTAGCAAGGGGGATAAAATGAGCCGCCTTAGAGAACCTGTCGACAACCGTAAGAATAACAGTCTTCCCCGCTGACGAGGGCAGTCCGGTGACAAAATCTAAGGCGATGTGAGACCACGGTCGAGAGGGAATGGGAAGCGGCCTGAGACGGCCGGCAGGAGGGGAGTTACCGGACTTAGTCTGCGCGCAGACCGAACAAGCAGCCACGAAGCGACGTGTGTCATGCTCCCGGGTGGGCCACCAAAAACGCTGGCGAATGGAAGCAAGCGTACCCCGAACGCCAGGGTGGCCGGCTAACTTGGCAGAGTGAGCCCACTGAAGAACGGCCAGACGAGTAGGAACGGGAACGAAAAGAAGGTTCCTAGGACAGGCGCGCGGCGACGGAGTTTGAGTGAGTGCTTGCTTTACCTGCTTCTCAATTCCCCAGACAGTCAACCCGACAACACGCCCCTCAGGGAGAATCCCCTCGGGGTCAGTGGAGGCTACTGAAGAACTGAAGAGACGAGATAAAGCATCAGGCTTGGTGTTCTTAGAGCCCGGACGATAAGAAATCACGAACTCGAAACGAGCGAAAAACAGCGCCCAGCGCGCCTGACGCGCATTAAGTCGTTTGGCAGAACGGATGTACTCAAGGTTCCTATGGTCAGTCCAAACGACAAAAGGAACGGTCGCCCCCTCCAACCACTGTCGCCATTCGCCTAGGGCTAAGCGGATGGCGAGCAGTTCGCGGTTTCCCACATCATAGTTACGTTCCGACGGCGACAGGTGATGAGAAAAATACGCGCAAGGGTGGACCTTGTCGTCAGAGAGGGAGCGCTGAGAAAGAATGGCTCCCACGCCCACCTCTGACGCGTCAACCTCGACAACGAACTGTCTAGTGACGTCAGGTGTAACAAGGATAGGTGCGGATGTAAAACGATTCTTGAGGAGATCAAAAGCTCCCTGGGCGGAAACGGACCACTTAAAGCACGTCTTGACAGAAGTAAGGGCTGTGAGAGGAGCTGCCACCTGACCGAAATTGCGGATGAAACGACGATAGAAGTTCGCGAAGCCGAGAAAGCGCTGCAGCTCGACGCGTGACTTAGGGACGGGCCAATCAATGACAGCTTGGACCTTAGCGGGATCCATCTTAATGCATTCAGCGGAAATAACAGAACCGAGAAATGTGACGGAGGAGGCATGAAAAGAGCACTTCTCAGCCTTCACAAAAAGACAATTCTCTAAAAGGCGCTGGAGGACACGTCGAACGTGCTGAACATGAATCTGGAGTGACGGTGAAAAAATCAGGATATCGTCAAGGTAAACGAAAACAAAGATGTTCAGCATGTCTCTCAGGACATCATTGACTAATGCCTGAAAGACAGCTGGAGCGTTAGCGAGGCCGAAAGGAAGAACCCGGTATTCAAAGTGCCCTAACGGAGTGTTAAACGCCGTCTTCCACTCGTCCCCCTCCCTGATGCGCACGAGATGGTAAGCGTTACGAAGGTCCAACTTAGTGAAAAACCTGGCTCCCTGCAGGATCTCGAAGGCTGAAGACATAAGAGGAAGCGGATAACGATTCTTCACTGTTATGTCATTCAGCCCTCGATAATCTATGCAGGGGCGCAGGGACCCGTCCTTCTTCTTAACAAAAAAAAACCCCGCTCCGGCGGGAGAGGAGGAGGGGACTATGGTACCGGCGGCAAGAGCTACAGACAAATAATCTTCGAGAGCCTTACGTTCGGGAGCCGACAGAGAGTATAGTCTACCCCGGGGGGGAGTGGTTCCCGGAAGGAGATCAATACTACAATCATACGACCGGTGTGGAGGAAGAGAGGTGGCCCTGGACCGACTGAACACCGTGCGCAGATCGTGATATTCCTCCGGCACCCCTGTCAAATCACCAGGCTCCTCCTGTGAAGAAGAGACAGAGGAAACAGGAGGGATAGCAGACATTAAACATTTCACATGACAAGAGACGTTCCAGGAGAGGATAGAATTACTAGACCAATTAATGGAAGGATTATGACAAACTAGCCAGGGATGGCCCAAAACAACAGGTGTAAAAGGTGAACGAAAAATTAAAAAAGAAATGGTTTCGCTATGATTACCAGAAACAGTGAGGGTTAAAGGTAGCGTCTCACGCTGAATCCTGGGGAGAGGACTACCATCCAGGGCGAACAAGGCCGTGGACTCCCTTAACTGTCTGAGAGGAATGTCATGTTCCCGAGCCCAGGTCTCGTCCATAAAACAGCCCTCCTCCCCAGAGTCTATTAAGGCACTGCAGGAAGCTGACGAACCGGTCCAGCGTAGATGGACCGACAAGGTAGTGCAGGATCTTGAAGGAGAGACAGGAGTAGTAGCGCTCACCAGTAGCCCTCCGCTTACTGATGAGCTCTGGCTTTTACTGGACATGAAGTGACAAAATGACCAGCAGAACCGCAATAGAGACAGAGGCGGTTGGTGATTCTCCGTTCCCTCTCCTTAGTCGAGATGCGGATACCTCCCAGCTGCATAGGCTCAGCACCCGAGCCGGCAGAGGAAGATGGTAGTGATGCGGAGAGGGGGGCAACGGAGAACGCGAGCTCCTTTCCACGAGCTCGGTGACGAAGATCAACCCGTCGCTCAATGCGAATAGCGAGTTCAATCAAGGAATCCACGCTGGAAGGAACCTCCCGGGAGAGAATCTCATCCTTTACCTCTGCGCGGAGACCCTCCAGAAAACGAGCGAGCAAAGCCGGCTCGTTCCAGCCACTGGAGGCAGCAAGAGTGCGAAACTCAATAGAGTAGTCTGTTATGGATCGATTACCTTGACATAGGGAAGACAGGGCCCTGGAAGCCTCCTCCCCAAAAACAGATCGATCAAAAACCCGTATCATCTCCTCCTTAAAGTCCTGATACTGGTTAGTACACTCAGCCCTTGCCTCCCAGATTGCCGTGCCCCACTCACGAGCCCGTCCAGTAAGGAGAGATATGACGTAGGCGACACGAGCAGTGCTCCTGGAGTAAGTGTTGGGCTGGAGAGAAAACACAATATCACACTGGGTGAGGAACGAGCGGCATTCAGTGGGCTCCCCAGAGTAACACGGCGGGTTATTGATTCTGGGCTCCGGAGATTCGAAAGCCCTGGAAGTGGCCGGTGGATCGAGGCGGAGATGGTGAACCTGTTCTGTGAGGTTGGAGACTTGGGTGGCCAGGGTCTCAACGGCATGTCGAGCAGCAGACAATTCCTGCTCGTGTCTGCCTAGCATCGCTCCCTGGATCTCGACGGCTGAGTGGAGAGGATCCGAAGTCGCTGGGTCCATTCTTGGTCGGATTCTTCTGTTATGGTGCGTGAATGAGGACCCAAAAGCGAATTAACGTAAACAGAGCTTCTTTAATAACCAAACATAGGCAGGCTCAGATGGACCGGCAGATTCCGACAGGACAGGACAAGGTTGCAGCAAACATGACGATAGTCTGGTTCAGGCATGAAAAACACAAACAAGAATCCGACAAAGACAGGAGCAGAAACAGAGAGAGATATAGAGGACTAATCAGAGGGAAAAAGGGAACAGGTGGGAAAAGGGGTGACGAGGTAGTTAGGAGGAGACAAGGAACAGCTGGGGGAAAGAGGGGGAGAAAAGGTAACCTAACACGACCAGCAGAGGGAGACAGGGTGAAGAGAAAGGACAGAAACAAGACACAACATGACAGTACATGACATAAACAGACAGATTTTATGGGATTATTTTTTTAATGGATTTCTGCAGGGCTCCAAACATTTTAGACTAAGGGTTAAGAAACACAATTGGTTCAAGAAAATTGTAATTAAAAAAATAGACCAGGTTGCAAAATTGTTGGGAAGAGAGTCCAATGTATCAATTCCTTTATGATTTATGAACTGATACATAAAATGACCCCGGATTCAAAACTTAAGAGTTTTTCATTATTACACAACATTCTCTCAACCAATAGAATGTTATATACAGTGGGGAGAACAAGTATTTGAAACACTGCCGATTTTGCAGGTTTTCCTACTTACAAAGCATGTAGAATGTCTGTATTTTTTATCATAGGTACACTTCAACTGTGAGAGACGGAATCTAAAACAAAAATCCAGAAAATCACATTGTATGATTTGAAAGTAATTAATTTAGTACAGAAACCTTTGTTTGCAATTACAGAGATCATACGTTTCCTGTAGTTCTTGACCAGGTTTGCACACACTGCAGCAGGGATTTTGGCCCACTCCTCCATACAGACCTTCTCCAGATCCTTCAGGTTTCTGGGCTGTCGCTGGGCATTACGGACTTTCAGCTCCCTCCAAAGATGTCCTATTGGGTTCAGGTCTGGAGACTGGCTAGGTCACTCCAGGACCCTGAGATGCTTCTTATGGAGCCACTCCTTAGTTGCCCTGGCTGTGTGTTTCGGGTCCTTGTCATGCTGGAAGACCCAGCCACGACCCATCTTCAATGCTCTTACTGAGGGAAGGAGGTTGTTGGCCAAGATACATGGCCCCATCCATCCTCCCCTCAACACGGTGCAGTCGTCCTGTCCCCTTTGCAGAAAAGCATCCCCAAAGAATGATGTTTCCACCTCCATGCTTCACGGTTGGGATGGTGTTCTTGGGGTTGTACTCATCCTTCTTCTTCCTCCAAACACAGCGAGTGGAGTTTAGACCAAAAAGCTATATTTTTGTCTCATCAGACCACATGACCTTCTCCCATTCCTCCTCTGGATCATCCAGATGGTCATTGGCAAACTTCAGACGGGCCTGGACATGCGCTGGCTTGAGCAGGGGGACCTTGCATGTGCTGCAGGATTTTAATCCATGACGGCGTAGTGTGTTACTAATGGTTTTCTTTGAGACTGTGGTCCCAGCTCTCTTCAGGTCATTGACCAGGTCCTGCCGTGTAGTTCTGGGCTGATCCCTCACCTTCCTCATGATCATTGATGCCCCACGAGGTGAGATCTTGCATGGAGCCCCAGACCGAGGGTGATTGACCGTCATCTTGAACTTCTTCCATGTTCTAATAATTGCGCCAACAGTTGTTGCCTTCTCACCAAGCTGCTTTCCTATTGTCATGTAGCCCATCCCAGCCTTGTGCAGGTCCACAATTTTATCTCTGATGTCCTTACACAGCTCTCTGGTCTTGGCCATTGTGGAGAGGTTGGAGTCTGTTTGATTGAGTGTGTGGACAGGTGTCTTTTATACAGGTAACAAGTTCAAACAGGTGCAGTTAATACAGGTAATGAGTGGAGAACAGGGAGCCTTCTTAAAGAAAAACTAACAGGTCTGTGAGAACTGGAATTCTTACTGGTTGGTAGGTGATTAAATACTTATGTCATGCAATAAAATGCAAATTAATTACTTAAAAATCATACAATGTGATTTTCTGGATTTTTTTTTGATTCCGTCTCTCACAGTTGAAGTGTACCCATGATAAAAATTACAGACCTCTACATGCTTTGTAAGAAGGAAAACCTGCAAAATTGGCAGTGTAACAAATACTTGTTCTCCCCACTGTATATGGGGGATACAACCATCCCAGCTCTGCAGATTTTGCTGCGTAGAGTCAGAATCATTAGATCACTCATTTTGGTACTGCCCATATGTGGCTTGTTTTGGTACTGCCCAAATGTAGCTCATTTTGGTACTGCCCAAATGTAGCTTATTTTGGTACAGCCCATATGTGGCTTGCTTTTGGTCACAGGTTCAGGAATTGCTGAGGCAGTACTTTTTGCAAACACCACTGCTGGATGTTTTCAGAGACAGATGGGAGGAGTTGAGGGTAACTGGATGGTTTTCAGAGACAGATGGGAGGAGTTGAGGGTAACTGGATGGTTTTCAGAGACAGATGGGAGGAGTTGAGGGTAACTGGATGGTTTTCAGAGACAGATGGGAGGAGTTGAGGGTAACTGGATGGTTTTCAGAGACAGATGGGAGGAGTTGAGGGTAACTGGATGGTTTTCAGAGACAGATGGGAGGAGTTGAGGGTAACTGGATGGTTTTCAGAGACAGATGGGAGGAGTTGAGGGTAACTGGATGGTTTTCAGAGACAGATGGGAGGAGTTGAGGGTAACTGGATGGTTTTCAGAGACAGATGGGAGGAGTTGAGGGTAACTGGATGGTTTTCAGAGACAGATGGGAGGAGTTGAGGGTAACTGGATGGTTTTCAGAGACAGATGGGAGGAGTTGAGGGTAACTGGATGGTTTTCAGAGACAGATGGGAGGAGTTGAGGGTAACTGGATGGTTTTCAGAGACAGATGGGAGGAGTTGAGGGTAACTGGATGGTTTTCAGAGACAGATGGGAGGAGTTGAGGGTAACTGGATGGTTTTCAGAGACAGATGGGAGGAGTTGAGGGTAACTGGATGGTTTTCAGAGACAGATGGGAGGAGTTGAGGGTAACTGGATGGTTTTCAGAGACAGATGGGAGGAGTTGAGGGTAACTGGATGGTTTTCAGAGACAGATGGGAGGAGTTGAGGGTAACTGGATGGTTTTCAGAGACAGATGGGAGGAGTTGAGGGTAACTGGATGGTTTTCAGAGACAGATGGGAGGAGTTGAGGGTAACTGGATGGTTTTCAGAGACAGATGGGAGGAGTTGAGGGTAACTGGATGGTTTTCAGAGACAGATGGGAGGAGTTGAGGGTAACTGGATGGTTTTCAGAGACAGATGGGAGGAGTTGAGGGTAACTGGATGGTTTTCAGAGACAGATGGGAGGAGTTGAGGGTAACTGGATGGTTTTCAGAGACAGATGGGAGGAGTTGAGGGTAACTGGATGGTTTTCAGAGACAGATGGGAGGAGTTGAGGGTAACTGGATGGTTTTCAGAGACAGATGGGAGGAGTTGAGGGTAACTGGATGGTTTTCAGAGACAGATGGGAGGAGTTGAGGGTAACTGGATGGTTTTCAGAGACAGATGGGAGGAGTTGAGGGTAACTGGATGGTTTTCAGAGACAGATGGGAGGAGTTGAGGGTAACTGGATGGTTTTCAGAGACAGATGGGAGGAGTTGAGGGTAACTGGATGGTTTTCAGAGACAGATGGGAGGAGTTGAGGGTAACTGGATGGTTTTCAGAGACAGATGGGAGGAGTTGAGGGTAACTGGATGGTTTTCAGAGACAGATGGGAGGAGTTGAGGGTAACTGGATGGTTTTCAGAGACAGATGGGAGGAGTTGAGGGTAACTGGATGGTTTTCAGAGACAGATGGGAGGAGTTGAGGGTAACTGGATGGTTTTCAGAGATAGATGGGAGGAGTTGAGGGGAGCTGAATGGTGGGATAAAAAATAATTAATATAAAATATACTGTGTCTAACATGTATATAGTATGTAACATGTATATAGTATGTAACATGTATATTGTATGTAACATGTATATAGTATGTAACATGTATATAGTATGCAACATGTATATAGTATGTAACATGTATATAGTATGTATTAGATGGTAGTAGAAGCCTAAGTGTTGATGTTCATTAGTTTACTATAATGTGGGGAGGGGTGGTAGGGTCAGGGGCAAAATAATACATCAATATAATATAAATATATACATGGGGGATTGGAAATGATGCAGACAATTACACTGAGAGAAGCCACTATCTATCTGCAATATTAAATATGATCTACCCTCTAAAACAATATATATAAATAACAAATAGAACATTTTACCACATACTCTGCTGTTCTATTGTTCAGGTAATCATGTGGAATGATGTCCGATCATCATTTTGTTTTTGTTGTTTGAATTAACATCTTTGTTATAATATCGCAAACTGAAGTGGCAGTTTCACCTCTATGGATTCCTACTTTAAGGTCAGGGTCAAAAGGAGACATGAACTGGGTAATGGACGGACAGGTTGAGATATGACTAGGGAAGGGTGTAATCTGAGGAGGAGGAAAGATAAAGTTCCTAGGAATACGTATTCTGTAGAACTCTGAATGGTGAATCATTTGCCAACTTAACTGGAGAAAGTGTATAAAAGAGAAACTCAGATCTTCGATGTGACACTATCTCCCAGTGAAGACACAATCTCCCAGAGAAGACACAATCTCCCAGAGAAGACACATTCTCCCAGAGAAGACACTATCTCCCAGAGAAGACACTATCTCCCAGAGAAGACACTATCTCCCAGAGAAGACACTCCAGAACAGAGGAAGAACTCAACATTGCAGGTAAAGAAATGACTTCCAATGAAAGGTTCTGATGTGTATATGAGTATGTCTGTGTTACTATAAAGGGCAGGTTGGTGGTGGGATACATGGGTTTCTCTTGTTCCACTAACACCATAACACCTGATTCAGATGATCAAAGAATCAGTCTTCAATTTGGATCATAATTAATGTAAGTGGAAAACAAATACATGACTAATGCTGTCCTCTAGGGGGTGTTGTTACCACTCCTGATGTGTGAATATGTGCTTTAGTGATGTTGGATCAGTTAACCAATTCATTTTACATCATTATAATGAATCATTTGACTCAGCCGAGAACAAATGTCTGTTTTAGTATCTGTTTAGGGTGTTTTAGTATCTGTTTAGGGTGTTTTAGTGTCTGTTTAGGGTGTTTTAGTATCTGTTTAGGGTGTTTTAGTATCTGTTTAGGCTGTTTTAGTATCTGTTTAGGGTGTTTTAGTATCTGTTTAGGGTGTTTTAGTGCATCCTTGAAGTCATCATTTTATCAAGCCTTGTTTCCCCTTTATGACCCCTGGAGAATATACTTAGTGAAGCTGGTCGCTAATTCCTTCATATTTTATACTTATCAAATGTCCTAGTCTTTGGTGTATTCAGTGTGTCATTTCATGCTTCATATGATGTGTTGACCAATGTCACTATGTATTCTCACTTTACAGACACTTGTCTCCAACAACACAAAATGGCTTCCAAATACATCACAGAAATTGCCATCTCCACTACCCGTGAAATGGACCAACAGCTTCATGACCAAGACTATGACAAGATAAATGTCAACCTCAACTTAGGCACTTCATCCACCACCAGAGTTTACATCTGGTACAAAAAGGGCAATGGTAAACCCATCACCAGAGTCCAGTTTTCATTCACTGATGAAATGAAAGATGTCCTAAAAAAAGCAGGGTTCACTGAGCTCCCAGAAAACCTCAACCCTGGAACACAAGGAGACGTCATCCAGCTGTGGTACTCTAGTGGTGCAAGCCCTAAGTATGACATTCCCATTGAAGATCTCTTCCTCACCACTAATGAGCAAGAAGAGGCCCACCAATTCAAGCTTGGCTGGGAAAGGTTACCATGCAATCTGAACCGCAGTAACTCAGGAGATTTCATCACCCTCTGGTTGAAGAGAAAGAGTAAGACCTACATCTGTGACGTTGCTGCCGCCACCTCATTCCAACAACACATCGACCTTTCCAACGAGGGCTACATCCGGCTGGATGAAGATCTCAGTAGAGGTTCTGGAGGAAAACCCATCTACCTCTGGTACCGTCAATCCACCACAGTGGGCGGCGGGATCACTGAGATGAATGCATGCATCAACCGTGAGCAGGATTCCATCCTAGTGGAGCGTGGTTTCACCGTGGTGAATGTTAACCTCAATGAGGGAACATGCGGTCAGCCAGTGTATGTCTGGTTCAAGAAAGATGGATCTCTCCCTATCAAGGCCTTGACCGTTACATCCAACCCTGATGTAACTGGCCCTTATGACGAGGCCGGCTTGATCCTCATCGATAAAAATCTGAATGCTGGCAACAGTGGTATGCCCCTCTACCTCTGGTATGGCAAATAAAAACCTGAGTTGGAGAGGCAGAATCAGCCCCAAAATGTGGCCAGGTATTAGCTTTTGCATGGCAATATATCAGTTGAATTTTTAAATGTTTTTCTGACACTCAATTTTATCTTTTATGTCATAAAGTCACTGTCAGAGATAATTTAGAAAGTCTTCTTTAATGTTGTTTTCAATCAATTAACAATTGAATTATATAAATGATATTTTAGCAGCAGTTTAAGTCTTCTGAATATACCAAGGGGTTGTAAGGTTTTATATTGCATTGTGTTAGTCAGATATTATTTTGAAATACCTGAGTAAAGTAATACAATTAAAATGATTCCTGTGTAACACTGATCATTCTGTTAATCAATAAAGAAAGCATAGCAAATGAGAACATTGTTCCTTTTAATTCATCAAATGCTTGACCTTAGCACAAAGTCCTGATAATACCTACTCTACATTACCATTTATATTATAATGACCAGGACCATGGGAGAGTACAAAGCTCACAAATGCACACTAAGGTTGATAATGTAAAAATCTGATAAATAACATAACTAAAGATTTGTTTCACTGAGAACTCACAATATTATTTCATTATTATTTATTATATTATTATTATTATTATCATTATTATTTATTATATATATATATATATATTATATATTATTATATTATTATATTTTTTCTTTGACTTGATCATCCAGTCTTCTATCTATATGATTTGTTTCGGCTCTCAATGCAATATTTCCATGGTGCAAAACAGCACAGATTATAAGAAAAATTCTAATACAATCAGCGTGATTAACTTTGAAACGTTTTTTAACAATGTGGGTTAAATCTGTAGTTTAAAAAAAGGAGAAGCCCCCCTGGCACTGATTTGGTGACCAGCTGAGGGATGGGGCTGGAGAAATGGAACCACTCAAATGCATAGATAGAGCTGTGGATGTAAGGACTGACCATCCATGATATCAACATTAGTTGTAACCACTCAAATGCATAGATAGAGCTGTGGATGTAAGGACTGACCATCCATGATATCAACATTAGTTGTAACCACGTTTTGAGGTCGTACAGTGTTTGTTTACAATTACATTGTTTACAAACAAAGTAAAGCAACATTGTGTTGTCATGTTATGTTCACTATTCAGTCCTTGTGTTTTATTGTTGTGTGTTCCCTTTGACTCACATTATCTGTCCTATGGGAGCCACCGTATCTGCTTCCTGTTATGAATGTGAGGAGAGTTGTAGCTAATAAACACCCCTCTTTTTCTAGTTTTTTACCCCCTTTTTCTCCCCAACTTCATGGAGTCCAAGAAAACAACATCTTAAATGGAATGCAGGTTTTAGGTCTGGCCACAGCACTGTTTCAGCAACATTGAAGGTTTTAAATGACATCCACTGTGCTCTTGACAAGAAGTTACATTGTGTGTCTGTCTTTATTGATTTCTCGAAGGCATTTGACACTGTGGACCATGCTGTGTTAGTGCAAAGGTTAAAATGTTGTGGAATTACTGGTCATGCTCTAGATTGGTTTATAAATTACCTATCAAATCGTTCACAATGTGTAATGGTGGATGGATGTAAATCTGAATCCCACGCAGTCGTGGGTGAACAGGGAGTACAGGAGAGGGCTCAGAACGCAGTGCTCATCATGAAGTGCTTTGAGAGACTAGTCAAGGATCATATCACCTCCACCTCACCCTAGACCCACTGCAATTTGCTTACCGCCCCAACAGGCCTACATATGATGTAATCGCACTGCCCTATCCCATCTGGACAAGAGGAATACCCATGTAAGAATGCTGTTCATTGACTACAGCTCAGCATTCAACACCATAGTACCCTCCAAGCTCATCATTAAGCTTGAAGCCCTAGGTCTTAACCCCGCCCTGTGCGATGGGTCCTGGACTTCCTGACGGGAAGGTGGCGAAGATAGGAAACTACACCTCCACTTTGCTGAACCTCAACACTGAGGCCCAACAATGGTGCATGCTCATTCCCCCCCCCCCCCCCCCCCCCCCCTCTGTACTCCCTGTTCACCCGCGACTGCGTGGCCATGCACACCTCTAACTCAATCATCAAGTTTGCAGACGCAAACAGACAAACACAACAGTAGTGGGCTTGATTACCAACAATGACGAGACGGCCTACAGGGAGGAGGCGAGGGCTCTGGAAGTGTGGTTCCAGGAAAATAACCTCTCCCTCAACATCAACAAAACAAAGGAGATGATCGTGGAAATCAGGAAATAGCAGAGGGTGCACATCCACATCAATGGACAAACATCACAGACAAACTGAAATGGTCCTTCCACACAGACGGTGTGGTGAAGAAGGCGCAACAGAGCCTCTTCAACCTCAGGAGGCTAAAGAATTTGGCTTGGCACCTAAAACCCTCACAAACTTTTACAGATGCACAATTGAGAGCATTCTGTATCACCGCCTTGTACAGCAACTGCACAGCCCGCAACCACAAGGCAATCCAGAGGGTGGTGCGGTCTGCCCAGCGCATTACTGGGGGCAAACTGCACGCCCTCCAGGACAACTACAGCACACGTTGTCACAGGAAGTCCAAACAAATCATCAAGGACATCAACCACCTAAACCACTGGCCGTTCACCCCTCTATCATCCAGATGGCGAGGTCAGTACAGGTGCATCAAAGCAGGGACCGTGAGACTGAAAAACAGCTTCTATCTCAAGGCCATCAGACTATAAAACAGCTTCTATCTCAAGGCCATCAGACTGTTAAACAGCTTTTGTCTCAAGGCCATCAGACTGTTAAACAGCTATCACTAGCACATTAGAGGCTGCTGCCTATAGACACAGACTAGAAATCACTGGCCACTATAAGGAATGGATCACTAGTCACTTTAATAATGTTTACATATCTGGCATTACTCAGCTCATATGTATATATACTGTATTCTACTGTATCTCAGTCCATGCCGCTCTGACATCACTCGTCCATATATGTTCAGCTCTGGAAAAAATGAAGAGACCACTGCAAAATGACCAGTTTCTCTGGTTTTACTATTTATAGATGTTTTGGTAAAATTAACATTTTAGTTTTAAACTATGTACTACTGACAACATTTCTCCCAAATTACAAATAAAAATATTGTTATTTACGGCATTTATTTGAATAAAATGAAAACAAGTCAAAACAACAAAAAAGATCCGGTTTTGTCTCAAACATTGCAATGAAAATAAGTTCACATTCATATTTTGTTCACATTGTCATTTTTCATGACAGTCTGACTTCAAACGTGCTGTTTTCTAAAGTATGTCCTAGTATTATTTATTTGTTATTGTTTTATTTAACCTTTATTTAACTAGGCAAGTCAGATAAGAACAAATTCTTATTTACAATGACGGCCTAGGAACATGGCCAACATACCACGGCTGAGGGCTGTTCTTAATAAGATCCAAAAAAGTGTGGTACACGGCCAATATACCACGGCTGAGGGCTGTTCTTAATAAGATCAGAGAAGGTGTGGTACATGGCCAATATACCACGGCTGAGGGCTGTTCTTAAGATCCGAGGAGGTGTGGTACACAGCCAAAATACCACGGCTGAGGGCTGTTCTTAAGATCCGAGAAGGTATGGTACACGGCCAATATACCACGGCTGAGGGCTGTTCTTAAGATGCTGATAATCTCATAAAGAGCTACCTGCTATTGGAAACTCTCCTACCTCAGATGAGGTGTTGAGGTTAGAGCTAGAGTTTAGAGCTGGGGTTTAGAGCTGGAGTTTAGAGCTAGAGTTTAGAGCTAGAGTATAGAGCTGGGGTTTAGAGCTAGAGTTTAGAGCTGGGGTTTAGAGCTAGTGTTTAGAGCTGGGGTTTAGAGCTAGAGTATAGAGCTGGGGTTTAGAGCTAGAGTATAGAGCTGGGGTTTAGAGCTAGAGTATAGCGCTGGGGTTTAGAGCTAGAGTATAGAGCTGGGGTTTAGAGCTAGAGTATAGATCTGGGGTTTGGAGCTGGGGTTTGGAGCTGGGGTTTAGAGCTAAAGTTTAGAGCTAGAGTATAGAGCTGGGGTTTAGAGCTAGAGTATAGAGCTGGGGTTTAGAGCTAGAGTATAGAGCTGGGGTTTAGAGCTAGAGTATAGAGCTGGGGTTTAGAGCTAGAGTATAGAGCTGGGGTTTAGAGCTGTGGTTTAGAGCTGGGGTTTAGAGCTGGGGTTTAGAGCTAATTTAGAGCTGGGATTTAGAGCTAGTTTAGAGCTAGTTTAGAGCTGGGGTTTAGAGCTAGTTTAGAGCTGGGGTTTAGAGCTAGTTTAGAGCTAGAGTATAGAGCTGGGGTTTAGAGCTAGTTTAGAGCTGGGGTTTAGAGCTAGTTTAGAGCTGGGGTTTAGAGCTAGTTTAGAGCTAGTTTAGAGCTGGGGTTTAGAGCTGGAGTATAGAGCTAGAGTATAGAGCTAGAGTATAGAGCTGGGGTTTAGAGCTAGAGTATAGAGCTAGAGTATAGAGCTGGGGTTTAGAGCTAGAGTATAGAGCTGGGGTTTAGAGCTAGAGTATAGAGCTGGGGTTTAGAGCTAGAGTATAGAGCTAGAGTATAGAGCTAGAGTTTAGAGCTGGGGTGTAGAGCTAGAGTATAGAGCTAGAGTATAGAGCTGGGGTTTAGAGCTAGAGTATAGAGCTGAAGTTTAGAGCTAGAGTATAGAGCTGGGGTTTAGAGCTGGGGTTTAGAGCTGGGGTTTAGAGCTGTGGTTTAGAGCTGTGGTTTAGAGCTAGAGTATAGAGCTAGAGTTTAGAGCTGGGGTATAGAGCTAGAGTATAGAGCTGGAGTTTAGAGCTAGAGTATAGAGCTAGAGTATAGAGCTGGGGTTTAGAGCTAGAGTATAGAGCTGGGGTTTAGAGCTAGAGTATAGAGCTGGGGTTTAGAGCTAGAGTATAGAGCTAGAGTATAGAGCTGGGGTTTAGAGCTAGAGTATAGAGCTGGGGTTTAGAGCTAGAGTATAGAGCTAGAGTATAGAGCTAGAGTATAGAGCTGTGGTTTAGAGCTAGAGTATAGAGCTGGGGTTTAGAGCTGGGGTTTAGAGCTAGTGTATAGAGCTGGGGTTTAGAGCTGGGGTTTAGAGCTGGGGTTTAGAGCTAGAGTATAGAGCTGGGGTTTAGAGCTGGGTTTTTTTATTTATTTATTTATTTTACCTTTATTTAACCAGGTAGGCAAGTTGAGAACAAGTTCTCATTTACAATTGCGACCTGGCCAAGATAAAGCAAAGCAGTTCGACAGATACAACGACACAGAGTTACACATGGAGTAAAACAAACATACAGTCAATAATACAGTATAAACAAGTCTATATACAATGTGAGCAAATGAGGTGAGAAGGGAGGTAAAGGAAAAAAAGGCCATGGTGGCAAGGTAAATACAATATAGCAAGTAAAACACTGGAATGGTAGTTTTGCAATGGAAGAATGTGCAAAGTAGAAATAAAAATAATGGGGTGCAAAGGAGCAAAATAAATAAATTAATTAAATACAGTTGGGAAAGAGGTAGTTGTTTGGGCTAAATTATAGGTGGGCTATGTACAGGTGCAGTAATCTGTGAGCTGCTCTGTCAGTTGGTGCTTAAAGCTAGTGAGGGAGATAAGTGTTTCCAGTTTCAGAGATTTTTGTAGTTCGTTCCAGTCATTGGCAGCAGAGAACTGGAAAGAGAGGCGGCCAAAGAAATAATTGGTTTTGGGGGTGACTAGAGAGATATACCTGCTGGAGCGTGTGCTACAGGTGGGAGATGCTATGGTGACCAGCGAGCTGAGATAAGGGGGGACTTTACCTAGCAGGGTCTTGTAGATGACATGGAGCCAGTGGGTTTGGCGACGAGTATGAAGCGATGGCCAGCCAACGAGAGTGTACAGGTCGCAATGGTGGGTAGTATATGGGGCTTTGGTGACAAAACAGATTGCACTGTGATAGACTGCATCCAATTTGTTGAGTAGGGTATTGGAGGCTATTTTGTAAATGACATCGCCAAAGTCGAGGATTGGTAGGATGGTCAGTTTTACAAGGGTATGTTTGGCAGCATGAGTGAAGAATGCTTTGTTGCGAAATAGGAAGCCAATTCTAGATTTAACTTTGGATTGGAGATGTTTGATATGGGTCTGGAAGGAGAGTTTACAGTCTAACCAGACACCTAAGTATTTGTAGTTGTCCACGTATTCTAAGTCAGAGCCGTCCAGATAAGTGATGTTGGACAGGCGGGTAGGTGCAGGTAGCGATCGGTTGAAGAGCATGCATTTAGTTTTACTTGTATTTAAGAGCAATTGGAGGCCACGGAAGGAGAGTTGTATGGCATTGAAGCTTGCCTGGAGGGTTGTTAACACAGTGTCCAAAGAAGGGCCGGAAGTATACAGAATGGTGTCGTCTGCGTAGAGGTGGATCAGAGACTCACCAGCAGCAAGAGCGACCTCATTGATGTATACAGAGAAGAGAGTCGGTCCAAGAATTGAACCCTGTGGCACCCCCATAGAGACTGCCAGAGGTCCGGACAACAGACCCTCCGATTTGACACACTGAACTCTATCAGAGAAGTAGTTGGTGAACCAGGCGAGGCAATCATTTGAGAAACCAAGGCTGTTGAGACTGCCGATGAGGATGTGGTGATTGACAGAGTCGAAAGCTTTGGCCAGATCAATGAATACGGCTGCACAGTAATGTTTCTTATCGATGGCGGTTAAGATATCGTTTAGGACCTTGAGCGTGGCTGAGGTGCAAGCAGAGGATGAAGCAGAGAAGTCCTGTCTGCAGCCTCTCTCAAAGGTCAGACAGTGTTCTCTCCTGTCTCCTCAAAGGTCAGACAGTGTTCTCTCCTGTCTCCTCAAAGGTCAGACAGTGTTCTCTCCTCTCTCAAAGGTCAGACGGTGTTCTCTCCTCTCTCAAAGGTCAGACAGTGTTCTCTCCTGTCTCCTCAGGTCACCCTGGAGCACGGAGTTCTCTCCGGTCTCCTCAGTTCACCCTGGAGCACGGAGTTCATACAGAGGTACACAAGGCTACTAGCCTAGACTACCTGAATTAATTAACTTAATCATATGTCAATATTATTTCATGGTTGGACTTCAGAGAGAGATTTTTGTTCATTTGTGTGCAAATTGATAGTGTTAGTTTCAATAGCACAGTATTTGATATATTCACAAGGATAATTTATTTGCAAATACAGTGGGGCAAAAAAGTATTTAGTCAGCCACCAATTGTGCAAGTTCTCCCACTTCAAAAGATAAGAGAGGCCTGTAATGTTCATCAAAGGTAAACTTCAACTATGACAGACAAAATGAGAAAAGAACATCCAGATAATCACATTGTAGGATTTTTAATGAATTTATTTGCAAATTATGTTGGAAAATAAGCATTTGGGTCAATAACAAAAGTTTATCTCAATACTTTGTTATATACCATTTGTTGGCAATGACAGAGGTCAAACGTTTTCTGTAAGTCTTGTCGTGGAAATTTCCTCTATTTACCAAATCATGAGCGCAAACCACAACACAAGTCAGAGTTAGTTATCAAAGTCCATATTTAATTATATGAGCTCTATCACAACCCTGTGACTCTCAGATAAATTCAGAGTCTATCAATGAATTCTCTGAGAGCCCCCTCTACATTGCAACTGAGATCCTTTAATAGCAAAGAACACACATAGTCAGACAGCAAAGACATAATAAATCGTTCAGCTTTGTCTCCTTACTCAAACCCAGAACCATAAACCAATCCTCCATATCAACAGGCATATATCAAATTGTCATTTAGATACAACCAATTCTAAATACAACCAATCCTGGACAAGCTCACGGGGAGCATAGAATGATTCCAGACACTGCCATCCTCCTCTCCCCGATGGGAAAAGTAGGGAGTGACTGGCACACAGACACAGTGGAGCAAAAGATATGTTTACACATGATGACACCTTGACCTCTCCCCTCTCTGCGGCCCATGCAACTTAGTCTTGACATAGAACAGATAACTGCCAATGGCCACCACTATAGTACAACAAAATACATTCTTATGAGAAATAACTCATAAGCATATCATGAAAATAAAACATTTTATCTATGTTACCCACCAATTCTGATTATTCCCCAACAGTCTTCACAAGGTTTTCACACACTGTTGCTGGTATTTTGGCCCATTCCTCCATGCAGATCTCCTCTAGAGCAGTGATGTTTTGGGGCTGTTGCTGGGCAACACGGACTTTCAACTCCCTCCAAAGATTTTCTATGGGGTTGAGATCTGGAGACTGGCTAGGCCACTCCAGGACCTTGAAATGCTTCTTACGAAGCCACTCCTTCGTTGCCCGGGCGGTGTGTTTGAGATCATTGTCATGCTGAAAGACCCAGCCACGTTTCATCTTCAATGCCCTTGCTGATGGAAGGAGGTTTTCACTGAAAATCTCACGATACATGGCCCCATTCATTCTTTCCTTTACACGGATCAGTCGTCCTGGTCCCTTTGCAGAAAACAGCCCCAAAGCATGATGTTTCCACCCCCATGCTTCACAGTAGGTATGGTGTTCTTTGGATGCAACTCAGCATTCTTTGTCCTCCAAACATGACGAGTTGAGTTTTTACCAAAAAGTTATATTTTGGTTTCATCTGATCATATGACATTCTCCCAATCTTCTTCTGGATCATCCAAATGCTCTCTAGCAAACTTCAGACGGGCCTGGACATGTACTGGCTTAAGCAGGGGGACACGTCTGGCACTGCAGGATTTGAGTCCCTGGCGGCGCAGTGTGTTACTGATGGTAGGCTTTGTTACTTTGGTCCCAGCTCTCTGCAGGTCATTCACTAGGCCCCCCCCCCCCCCCCCCCCCCGTGTGGTTCTGGGATTTTTGCTCACCGTTCTTGTGATCATTTTGACCCCACGGGGTGAGATGTTGCGTGGAGCCCCAGATCGAGGGAGATTATCAGTGGTCTTGTATGTCTTCCATTTCCTAATAATTGCTTCCACAGTTGATTTCTTCACACCAAGCTGCTTACCTATTGCAGATTCAGTCTTCCCAGCCTGGTGCAGGTCTACAATTTTGTTTCTGGTGTCCTTTGACAGCTCTTTGGTCTTGGCCATAGTGGAGTTTGGAGTGTGACTGTTTGAGGTAGTGGACAGGTGTATTTTATACTGATAACACGTTCAAACAGGTGCCATTAATACAGGTAACGAGTGGAGGACAGAGGAGCCTCTTAAAGAAGAAGTTACAGGTCTGTGAGAGCCAGAAATCTTGCTTGTTTGTAGGTGACCAAATACTTATTTTCCACCATAATTTGCAAATAAATTCATAAAAAATCCTACAATGTGATTTTCTGGATTTTTTTTCTCATTTTGTCTGTCCATAGTTTAAGTGTACCTATGATGAAATTGATGATTACAGGCCTCTCTCGTCTTTTTAAGTGGGAGAACTTGCACAATTGGTGGCAGACTAAATACTTTTTTGCCCAACTGTAACTTCAGAAGAATAGAGACACTGAATATGGTGACAAAATACCCTTCATTATTAAATCAAGCACAGCCTTCAGATACATTTGTCTCTTCATTAGATGTTCATCTGGCCTTGATCAAAATGATAGAGCAAGATGATGGTTACACAGTGTCCAAAACATTAGGAACACCTTCCTACCATTGAGTTGCCCCCCCCCCCCCCCCCACCTGACACAAATAACTACACGTCATTAGAGACCCCTACACGTCAACCCTCTACACATTGCTAGACGCCACACGTCGTTTGTACTTTTCTACTATTGAGTTGCCCCCCCCACCTTTCTACTATTGAGTTGCCCCTCCCCCCCACCTTCCTACTATTGAGTTGCCCCCCCCCCACCTTCCTACTATTGAGTTGCCCCCCCACCTTCCTACTATTGAGTTGCACCCCCCCCCCCCCACCTTTAGTATTCAGAACAGCTTCAACTAACTGGGACATGGACTACAGGGTGTTGAACAGGGATGCTCGCCCATGTTGACTCCAATGCACAGTTGTGTCAAGTTGGCTGCTTGTCCTTTGGCTGGTGGAACATTCTTGATACACACGGGAAACTGTTGAGTGTGGAAAACCCAGCAGCGTTGCAGTTCTTGACACATTCAAACCGGTGCGTCTGGTACCTACTACCATACCCCGTTCAAAGGCACTTAAATCTTTTGTCGTGAACATTCACCCTCTGAAGGACCCACATACACAATGCATGTTTTAATTGTGTCAAGGCTTAGAAATCGTTCTTTTAACTGGTCTCCTTCACTTCATCTAAATTGATTGAAGTGGATTTAACAGGTAACATCAATAAGGGATCATAGCTTTCACCTGGCCAGTCTACTATATCATGAACAGAGCAGGTGTTCCTAATATTCTGTCCACTCGGTGTATTATCTAGGTACATTCTAGAGATGGGAGGTGGTAGATTACAGACCGAGAGCACTATCCACTATAATAGATCGGCGCAGGCACAGATGTGCCAGGGCTTGTGCTAACGTCACAAAGAAATGTTGCTGTATCCTAAACCATATAGTTCCATATAATAAATAGACATTCCTGCATCTTGTGTTCTTATTTTTGTCGTCAGAATAATTTTGTTAGGGAATATAACTGATCTAGATACCGTTAGCGTATATCTATGGGCCAGCCAACGTTAAGCGCACACGCAGACGTTCCGCTATACTCTGCTACAATTTCCCCGAAGATGGCGGCGAGCGGACGTGTTCACCTACTCTTACTGTTGATGTCAGTGCCATTCTGTCTGTGTACCGTTCAAGGATTGAAAGCACCTAGCGGCAATGGAAACGGACTCGGTAATCCGCCACCAAACCCTCCGGTTCCCGTTAATATTGTTGGAGCGCCCGGTCCAGTCAATAACGTCCCAGTTGCTCCTGCTGTTGCGGCCATGACGCAGCCTCGGAGGGCTACCGGGTGGAAGCTGGCGGAAGAGCAGTCCTGCCGGGACGACTTGACCCGGCTTTGTCCCAAACACACATGGAGCAACAATTTAGCTGTCCTGGAGTGTTTACAGGACAGAAAGGAGGTAAAACGGGATTTGGGTGGTGGCGACGTGTTTTGTTCGCGAGTGTGCCTGCCTGCAGTCGTGTGTGTGTGTGTGTGTGTGTGTGTGTGTGTGTGTGTGTGTGTTGCCTTTCGGATGTCAATGCGACAACAGTCAGGTAAGGCACATCTCGAGAGCATGTCTTCATTCCACATCATCGGCGATGGTCTTCTTGTTCTCCTAGTAAACATGGCTCCAGAGTCCCCAGTGACAGCAAAGCTAATTAGTCTAAATTAAACACAAATGCACTGTTTTTCTCAATGCAAAGCGAAGAGCTCCGTTTTTATCAGCGGCAAATAATTGAACAATGTCTATGCATCACCGCGATAGAAGCCTGATATATCCTCTGGCGTCCACTGTATCTCATCAAAGACCGTTCCAGAAGGAAACAGTCAACGGAGTGGAGCTTTATTTATAGTACTTAATCAATGAATGTCATTTCATTACTAAAACTAGTCTCTAATGACGACAAAAAACACATACATTGCAGTAAACTGGCTAATGCGGTAATGAATGACGTACGACCGTTTTTTAGAAGTCTCATTAGGAAGCATTACGGGAGATTCCACTGTTCTGGAATGACGCTCAGACTCAGATAAAAAAAACAATATCCATGGATTTCAAAGTTTAACACCGTAACTATATGCACAAGGACTGTGATTTACACAAAACATATTTAACCTGCTTGAAGAACAGTGAAGATGCAGTTTGGGAACAGAATAACGGTTTGCTGTTGTTGCCATTATTCTGTTAATTAACACAATCTGCGTCTACACTGTTATTCATGTAAATGTGTTTTTGTCAAATGTTCTGTGTAAAATGCTGAAAGAGAAGAGGCTTCCTGATCTGGCCTTGTATTTTGGCCTGGTCATTAATCCATGCAGGGCGGTGACTGAAGACTAATTAGATCTGCGTTGTTTCTCGGGTGTTTCCGTGTCGTTCAATAACAACAAACACGACCAGTAGTGGAGTACAGAGAGGTAAACTATGGAGAGAACAACGTGTTGAAGTTGAGGACTTCTCCCGTCTAAACGGTCAGGTAGTTCAGTTGTCTGTGTAGTCTGAAGCCTGCGCTGACCTTGTGTTGAGCCCAGCAGACCGCTGACATGGCCGCTCTCCTGTCCCCCAGCTATCTAGCTGATATTTCTCTTTTCCAAATCACCTACGGGAACATAGTAAGAGCCAGTGTCTGGAATGTGTTTCATAACACACTCGTTTCACCAATGCCTTAGGACCGGAGCTTGCAACTTAGTTGTAAACACATGTTACCGTGGAAACCATTACTACCGATGCCGGCGGTCTTCCGTCAGCTCAGCTGTAAAACGTAATATTCTATAGCTGGTTAGTTGAAACGTGTCACCCCGTATGTCCTGCTGTTAGGGCCGTTCCCTGGGTTGACAGATCCCTGAACTAATATCCCGACAGGTGTAGGTTCCATGTGGACGTTGCACAAACATCGCCCAGCTTCAGTGTAGATATACCAACTAATAATCAATGGAGGGGTTACAAAGACAACACTGTTGTGCTGTAAGTATCATCCTGTTGTGCTGTAAATATCACCCTGTTGTGCTGTAGATATCATCCTGTTGTGCTGTAGATATCATCCTGTTGTGCTGTAAATATTGTGCTGTAAATATCATCCTGTTGTGCTGTAAATATCATCCTGTTGTGCTGTAAATATCATCCTGTTGTGCTGTAAATATTGTGCTGTAGATATCACCCTGTTGTGCTGTAGATATCACCCTGTTGTGCTGTAGATATCATCCTGTTGTGCTGTAAATATCATCCTGTTGTGCTGTAAATATCATCCTGTTGTGCTGTAAATATTGTGCTGTAAATATCATCCTGTTGTGCTGTAAATATCATCCTGTTGTGCTGTAAATATCATCCTGTTGTGCTGTAAATATTGTGCTGTAGATATCACCCTGTTGTGCTGTAGATATCACCCTGTTGTGCTGTAGATATCACCCTGTTGTGCTGTAGATATCATCCTGTTGTGCTGTAAATATCATCCTGTTGTGCTGTAAATATTGTGCTGTAAATATCATCCTGTTGTGCTGTAAATATCATCCTGTTGTGCTGTAAATATCATCCTGTTGTGCTGTAAATATCATCTTGTTGTGCTGTAAATATCATCCTGTTGTGCTGTAAATATCATCCTGTTGTGCTGTAAATATCACCCTGTTGTGCTGTAAATATCATCCTGTTGTGCTGTAAATATCACCCTGTTGTGCTGTAAGTATCACCCTGTTGTGCTGTAAATATCATCCTGTTGTGCTGTAAATATCATCCTGTTGTGCTGTAAATATCATCCTGTTGTGCTGTAAATATTGTGCTGTAAATATCACCCTGTTGTGCTGTAGATATCACCCTGTTGTGCTGTAAATATCACCCTGTTGTGCTGTAAATATCATCCTGTTGTGCTGTAAATATCATCTTGTTGTGCTGTAAATATCATCCTGTTGTGCTGTAAATATCATCCTGTTGTGCTGTAAATATCACCCTGTTGTGCTGTAAATATCATCCTGTTGTGCTGTAAATATCACCCTGTTGTGCTGTAAATATCATCCTGTTGTGCTGTAAATATCATCCTGTTGTGCTGTAAATATCATCTTGTTGTGCTGTAAATATCATCCTGTTGTGCTGTAAATATCATCCTGTTGTGCTGTAAATATCATCCTGTTGTGCTGTAAATATCATCCTGTTGTGCTGTAAATATCACCCTGTTGTGCTGTAAATATCATCCTGTTGTGCTGTAAATATCATCCTGTTGTGCTGTAAATATTGTGCTGTAAATATCACCCTGTTGTGCTGTAGATATCATCCTGTTGTGCTTTAAATATCATCCTGTTGTGCTGTAAATATTGTGCTGTAAATATCACCCTGTTGTGCTGTAAATATCATCCTGTTGTGCTGTAAATATCACCCTGTTGTGCTGTAAATATCATCCTGTTGTGCTGTAAATATCATCCTGTTGTGCTGTAAATATCATCTTGTTGTGCTGTAAATATCATCCTGTTGTGCTGTAAATATCATCCTGTTGTGCTGTAAATATCATCCTGTTGTGCTGTAAATATCATCCTGTTGTGCTGTAAATATCACCCTGTTGTGCTGTAAATATCATCCTGTTGTGCTGTAAATATCATCCTGTTGTGCTGTAAATATTGTGCTGTAAATATCACCCTGTTGTGCTGTAGATATCATCCTGTTGTGCTGTAAATATCATCATGTTGTGCTGTAAATATTGTGCTGTAAATATCACCCTGTTGTGCTGTAAATATCATCCTGTTGTGCTGTAAATATCATCCTGTTGTGCTGTAAATATCATCCTGTTGTGCTGTAAATATCATCCTGTTGTGCTGTAAATATCATCCTGTTGTGCTGTAAATATCATCCTGTTGTGCTGTAAATATTGTGCTGTAAATATCACCCTGTTGTGCTGTAAATATCATCCTGTTGTGCTGTAAATATCATCCTGTTGTGCTGTAAATATCACCCTGTTGTGCTGTAAATATCATCCTGTTGTGCTGTAAATATCATCCTGTTGTGCTGTAAATATCATCCTGTTGTGCTGTAAATATTGTGCTGTAAATATCATCCTGCTGTGCTGTAAATATCATCCTGTTGTGCTGTAAATTTCACCCTGTTGTGCTGTAAATATCATCCTGCTGTGCTGTAAATATCATCCTGTTGTGCTGTAAATATCACCCTGTTGTGCTGTAAATATCATCCTGTTGTGCTGTAAATATCACCCTGTTGTGCTGTAAATATCACCCTGTTGTGCTGTAAATATCACCCTGTTGTGCTGTCTGGACAGCTCTCTGGGTGAGGTTCTGTCTGTCTAACACACTGACATGTACAGCTCTCTGGGTGAGGTTCTGTCTGTCTAACACACTGACATGTACTGCTCTCTGGGTGAGGTTCTGTCTAACCACACTGACATGTACAGCTCTCTGGGTGAGGTTCTGTCTAACCACACTGACATGTACAGCTCTCTGGGTGAGGTTCTGTCTAACACACTGACATGTACAGCTCTCTGGGTGAGGTTCTGTCTAACCACACTGACATGTACAGCTCTCTGGGTGAGGTTCTGTCTGTCTAACACACTGACATGTACTGCTCTCTGGGTGAGGTTCTGTCTAACCACACTGACATGTACAGCTCTCTGGGTGAGGTTCTGTCTAACACACTGACATGTACAGCTCTCTGGGTGAGGTTCTGTCTGTCTAACCACACTGACATGTACAGCTCTCTGGGTGAGGTTCTGTCTGTCTAACACACTGACATGTACAGCTCTCTGGGTGAGGTTCTGTCTAACCACACTGACATGTACAGCTCTCTGGGTGAGGTTCTGTCTAACACACTGACATGTACAGCTCTCTGGGTGAGGTTCTGTCTGTCTAACACACTGACATGTACAGCTCTCTGGGTGAGGTTCTGTCTTCATGTCTCCAGTGGGGGATAAAGTCCCTTCCATCTGTAATGTATTACAGGTTATGGACAGGACACTGTCAGGTTATGGACAGGACACGGTCAGGTTATGGACAGGACACGGTCAGGTTATGGACAGGACACGGTCAGGTTATGGACAGGACACGGTCAGGTTATGGACAGGTCCCGGTCAGGTTATGGACAGGTGACGGTCAGGTTATGGACAGGTGACGGTCAGGAGGCTCAAAAAAAATAAAGGGAACACTTAAACAACACAATGTAACTCCAAGTCAATCACACTTCTGTGAAATCAAACTGTCCACTTAGGAAGCAACACTGATTGACAATAAATTCCACATGCTGTTGTGCAAATGGAATAGACAGCAGGTGGAAATTATAGGCAATTAGCAAGACACCCGCAATAAAGGAGTGGTTCTGCACGTGGGGACCACAGACCACTTCTCAGTTCCTATGCTTCCTGGCTGATGTTTTGGTCACTTTTGAATGCTGGCGGTGCTTTCACTCTAGTGGTAGTATGAGACGGAGTCTACAACCCACACAAGTGGCTCAGGTAGTGCAGCTCATCCAGGATGGCACATCAATGCGAGCTGTGGCAAGAAGGTTCGCTGTGTCTGTCAGCGTAGTTTCCAGAGCATGGAGGCGCTACCAGGAGACAGGCCAGTACATCAGGAGACGTGGAGGAGGCCGTAGGAGGGCAACAACCCAGCAGCAGGACCGCTACCTCCGCCTTTGTGCAAGGAGGAGCAGGAGGAGCACTGCCAGAGCCCTGCAAAATGACCTCCAGCAGGCCACAAATGTGCTCAAACGGTCAGAAACAGACTCCATGAGGGTGGTATGAGGGCCCGAAGTCCACAGGTGGGGGTTGGGCTTATAGCCCAACACCGTGCAGGACGTTTGGCATTTGCCAGAGAACACCAAGATTGGCAAATTCGCCACTGGCGCCCTGTGCTCTTCACAGATGAAAACAGGTTCGCACTGAGCACGTGACAGACATGACAGAGTCTGGAGACGCCGTGGAGAACGTTCTGCTGCCTGCTACATCCTCCAGCAAGACCGGTTTGGCGGTGGGTCAGTCATGGTGTGGGGTGGCATTTGTTTGGGGGGCCGCACAGCCCTCCATGTGCTCGCCAGAGGTAGCCTGACTGCCATTAGGTACCGAGATGAGATCCTCAGACCCCTTGTAAGACCATATGCTGGTGCGGTTAGCCCTGGGTTCCTCCTAATGTAAGACAATGCTAGACCTCATGTGGCTGGAGTGTGTCAGCAGTTCCTGCAAGAGGAATGCATTGATGCTATGGACTGGCCGGCCCGTTCCCCAGACCTGAATCCTATTGAGCACATCTGGGACATCATGTCTCGCTCCATCCACCAACGCCACGTTGCACCACAGACTGTCCAGGAGTTGGCGGATGCTTTAGTCCAGGTCTGGGAGGAGATCCCTCAGGAGACCATCCGCCACCTCATCAGGAGCATGCCCAGGCGTTGTAGGGAGGCCATACAGGCACGTGGAGGCCACACACACTACTGAGCCTCATTTTGACTTGTTTTAAGGACATTACATCAAAGTCGGATCAGCCTGTAGTGTGGTTTTCCACTTTAATTTTGAGTGTGACTCCAAATCCAGACCTCCATGGGTTGATACATTTGATTTCCATTGATAATTTTTGTGTGATTTTGTTGTCAGCACATTCAACTATGTAAAGAAAAAAGTATTTAATAAGAATATTTCATTCATTCAGATCTAGGATGTGTTATTTTAGTGTTCCCTTAATTTTTTTGTACAGTGTGTATATATATACTGACTAACTAATGGTTCCTCTGTAGGACAGACGCCAGCCCTAACTAATGGTTCCTCAGGGCTCCTGTCTATCCTACAGAGGAACCAAACTAATGGAGGTTCTCATATATTTATAACCGCCAGCTCAGTAACACTAAGAGGCCTTCAATAAAAACCTGTCGCGGTGTGTGTGTGTGTGTGTGTGTGTGTGTGCTCTCATCTTCTGTAAAGACTGAGTAAAAAGCGTCTTGATCATGGAGTCTAATACCTGTGTTTCTCTCTTTCCAGGAAACCGAGATTGCTGTCGACTGCAACCATGTAAGTGCTCCTCGCGCTCTCTCTCCTCGCCCCCTCTCTCTCTCTCTCTCTCTCTCCTTCCTCGCCCCCCCTCTCTCTCTCCTCGCCCCCTCTCTCTCTCCTCGCCCCCTCTCTCTCTCCTCGCCCCCTCTCTCTCCTCACCCCCTCTCTCTCTCCTCGCCCCCTCTCTCTCTCTCTCTCTCTCTCTCTCTCTCCTTCCTCGCCCTCTCTCTCTCCTTCCTCGCCCTCTCTCTCTCTCCTCGCCCCCTCTCTCTCTCCTCGCCCCCTCTCCCCTCATCTTGACACAGTTTCCCCATCGACGCTTTTGAAGCTCTGCCAAGTCACACGTACAGGATGAGCGATGACAGCTTCTTCACATGGCAGGAGAAGACCTCCCCTCCGGAGGTGACAGCGTCTTCACATGGCAGGAGAAGACCTCCCCTCCGGAGGTGACAGCATCTTCGCATGGCAGGAGAAGACCTCCCCTCCGGAGGTGACAGCATCTTCACATGGCAGGAGAAGACCTCACCTCCGGAGGTGACAGCATCTTCACATGGCAGGAGAAGACCTCACCTCCGGAGGTGACAGCATCTTCACATGGCAGGAGAAGACCTCCCCTCTGGAGGTGACAGCATCTTCACATGGCCGGAGAAGACCTCACCTCCGGAGGTGACAGCATCTTCACATGGCAGGAGAAGACCTCCCCTCCGGAGGTGACAGCATCTTCGCATGGCAGGAGAAGACCTCCCCTCCGGAGGTGACAGCATCTTCACATGGCAGGAGAAGACCTCCCCTCCGAGGGTGACAGCATCTTCGCATGGCAGGAGAAGAACACCACTTGAGGTGTAGTTCAGTCAATGTGGAGCCTCACTAACATGCAGAGATCGTATGATTTGTAAAGAGGCAAAGCTCTTCCTAGTTGTGGCTGCTAGATGTTAATAGGATCACTCCAGTTCGTTGTGGCTGCTAGATGTTAATAGGATCACTCCAGTTCGTTGTGGCTGCTAGATGTTAATAGGATCACTCCAGTTCGTTGTGGCTGCTAGATGTTAATAGGATCACTACAGTTCGTTGTGGCTGCTAGATGTTAATAGGATCACTCCAGTTCGTTGTGGCTGCTAGACGTTAATAGGATCACTACAGTTCGTTGTGGCTGCTAGATGTTAATAGGATCACTCCAGTTCGTTGTGGCTGCTAGACGTTAATAGGATCACTATAGTTCGTTGTGGCTGCTAGACGTTAATAGGATCACTACAGTTCGTTGTGGCTGCTAATAGGATCACTACAGTTCGTTGTGGCTGCTAATAGGATCACTACAGTTTGTTGTGGCTGCTAGATGTTAATAGGATCACTACAGTTCGTTGTGGCTGCTAATAGGATCACTACAGTTCGTTGTGGCTGCTAATAGGATCACTCCAGTTCGTTGTGGCTGCTAGATGTTAATAGGATCACTCCAGTTCGTTGTGGCTGCTAGACGTTAATAGGATCACTACAGTTTGTTGTGGCTGCTAGATGTTAATAGGATCACTCCAGTTCGTTGTGGCTGCTAGATGTTAATAGGATCACTCCAGTTCGTTGTGGCTGCTAGATGTTAATAGGATCACTCCAGTTCGTTGTGGCTGCTAGATGTTAATAGGATCACTACAGTTCGTTGTGGCTGCTAGATGTTAATAGGATCACTACAGTTCGTTGTGGCTGCTAGATGTTAATAGGATCACTCCAGTTCGTTGTGGCTGCTAGACGTTAATAGGATCACTACAGTTCGTTGTGGCTGCTAGATGTTAATAGGATCACTACAGTTCGTTGTGGCTGCTAGATGTTAATAGGATCACTCCAGTTCGTTGTGGCTGCTAATAGGATCACTACAGTTTGTTGTGGCTGCTAGATGTTAATAGGATCACTCCAGTTCGTTGTGGCTGCTAATAGGATCACTACAGTTCGTTGTGGCTGCTAGACGTTAATAGGATCACTACAGTTCGTTGTGGCTGCTAGACGTTAATAGGATCACTACAGTTCGTTGTGGCTGCTAGATGTTAATAGGATCACTCCAGTTCGTTGTGGCTGCTAGACGTTAATAGGATCACTACAGTTCGTTGTGGCTGCTAGACGTTAATAGGATCACTACAGTTCGTTGTGGCTGCTAATAGGATCACTACAGTTCGTTGTGGCTGCTAATAGGATCACTATAGTTCGTTGTGGCTGCTAGATGTTAATAGGATCACTCCAGTTCGTTGTGGCTGCTAATAGGATCACTACAGTTCGTTGTGGCTGCTAGATGTTAATAGGATCACTACAGTTCGTTGTGGCTGCTAATAGGATCACTCCAGTTCGTTGTGGCTGCTAATAGGATCACTACAGTTCGTTGTGGCTGCTAGATGTTAATAGGATCACTCCAGTTCGTTGTGGCTGCTAGACGTTAATAGGATCACTACAGTTCGTTGTGGCTGCTAATAGGATCACTACAGTTCGTTGTGGCTGCTAGACGTTAATAGGATCACTACAGTTCGTTGTGGTTGCTAGACGTTAATAGGATCACTACAGTTCGTTGTGGCTGCTAATAGGATCACTACAGTTCGTTGTGGCTGCTAGATGTTAATAGGATCACTACAGTTCGTTGTGGCTGCTAATAGGATCACTACAGTTCGTTGTGGCTGCTAATAGGATCACTCCAGTTCGTTGTGGCTGCTAGATGTTAATAGGATCACTACAGTTCGTTGTGGCTGCTAGACGTTAATAGGATCACTACAGTTCGTTGTGGCTGCTAGACGTTAATAGGATCACTACAGTTCGTTGTGGCTGCTAATAGGATCACTACAGTTCGTTGTGGCTGCTAGATGTTAATAGGATCACTACAGTTCGTTGTGGCTGCTAATAGGATCACTACAGTTCGTTGTGGCTGCTAGATGTTAATAGGATCACTCCAGTTCGTTGTGGCTGCTAATAGGATCACTACAGTTCGTTGTGGCTGCTAGATGTTAATAGGATCACTACAGTTCGTTGTGGCTGCTAGACGTTAATAGGATCACTCCAGTTCGTTGTGGCTGCTAGACGTTAATAGGATCACTACAGTTCGTTGTGGCTGCTAATAGGATCACTACAGTTCGTTGTGGCTGCTAATAGGATCACTACAGTTCGTTGTGGCTGCTAGATGTTAATAGGATCACTACAGTTCGTTGTGGCTGCTAGACGTTAATAGGATCACTACAGTTCGTTGTGGCTGCTAATAGGATCACTACAGTTCGTTGTGGCTGCTAATAGGATCACTACAGTTCGTTGTGGCTGCTAGACGTTAATAGGATCACTCCAGTTCGTTGTGGCTGCTAGATGTTAATAGGATCACTCCAGTCCGTTGTGGCTGCTAGATGTTAATAGGATCACTACAGTTCGTTGTGGCTGCTAATAGGATCACTACAGTTCGTTGTGGCTGCTAATAGGATCACTATAGTTCGTTGTGGCTGCTAGACGTTAATAGGATCACTACAGTTCGTTGTGGCTGCTAGATGTAAATAGGATCACTACAGTTCGTTGTGGCTACTAATAGGATCACTACAGTTCGTTGTGGCTGCTAATAGGATCACTATAGTTCGTTGTGGCTGCTAGACGTTAATAGGATCACTACAGTTCGTTGTGGCTGCTAATAGGATCACTACAGTTCGTTGTGGCTGCTAATAGGATCACTACAGTTCGTTGTGGCTGCTAGATGTTAATAGGATCACTACAGTTCGTTGTGGCTGCTAGACGTTAATAGGATCACTACAGTTCGTTGTGGCTGCTAATAGGATCACTACAGTTCGTTGTGGCTGCTAATAGGATCACTACAGTTCGTTGTGGCTGCTAGATGTTAATAGGATCACTACAGTTCGTTGTGGTTGCTAATAGGATCACTACAGTTCGTTGTGGCTGCTAGACGTTAATAGGATCACTACAGTTCGTTGTGGCTGCTAGACGTTAATAGGATCACTCCAGTTCGTTGTGGCTGTTAATAGGATCACTACAGTTCGTTGTGGTTGCTAATAGGATCACTACAGTTCGTTGTGGCTGCTAGATGTTAATAGGATCACTACAGTTCGTTGTGGTTGCTAATAGGATCACTCCAGTTCGTTGTGGCTGCTAGACGTTAATAGGATCACTACAGTTCGTTGTGGCTGCTAGATGTTAATAGGATCACTCCAGTTCGTTGTGGCTGCTAATAGGATCACTCCAGTTCGTTGTGGCTGCTAGACGTTAATAGGATCACTACAGTTCGTTGTGGCTGCTAGATGTTAATAGGATCACTACAGTTCGTTGTGGCTGCTAGACGTTAATAGGATCACTCCATTTCGTTGTGGTCGTTCAGGAAGTATTCAGACCCCTTGACTTTCTCCACATTTTGTTACGTTAGACTTATTCTTAAATGGATTAAATAGTCGTCCCCCCCCCCCCCCATCAATCTACACACAATACCCCATAATGACAAAGAAAAATACAGATTTTTAGAAGTTTGTACAAATGTATAGAAAGTAAAGTATTCAGATCCTTTACTCTGTACTTTGTTGAAGCACCGTTAGCTGTCTTTTAACCCTTCTCGACTCAGTTTGTTTTTTATTTTTAATACAGATGCAAACGTTTCTAAAAACCTGTTGTCACTTTATTATTGTGTGTAGATTGATGAGCAACACGTTTTATTGAATCCATTTTAGACTGTAACATAACAGAAGGGGTGTTTGGGTCTGGAGATACAGGGGTGGTTTGGGTCTGGAGATACGGGGGTGTTTTGGGTCTGGAGATACGGGGGTGTTTTGGGTCTGGAAATACGGGGGTGTTTTGGGTCTGCCGTGGAGATACGGGGGTGTTTTGTGTCTGCCGTGGAGATACGGGGGTGTTTTGTGTCTGCCGTGGAGATACGGGGGTGTTTGGGTCTGCTGTGGAAATACGGGGGTGTTTTGGGTCTGGAGATACGGGGGTGTTTTGGGTCTGCCGTGGAGATACGGGGGTGTTTTGGGTCTGCCGTGGAGATACGGGGGTGTTTTGGGTCTGCCGTGGAGATACGGGGGTGTTTTGGGTCTGCCGTGGAGATACGGGGGTGTTTTGGGTCTGGAGATACGGGGGTGTTTTGGGTCTGCCGTGGAGATACGGGGGTGTTTGTGTCTGCCGTGGAGATACAGGGGTGTTTGGGTTTGCCGTGGAAATACGGGGGTGTTTTGGGTCTGGAGATACGGGGGTGTTTTGGGTCTGCCGTGGAGATACGGGGGTGTTTTGGGTCTGCCGTGGAGATACGGGGGTGTTTTGGGTCTGCCGTGGAGATACGGGGGTGTTTGGGTCTGCCGTGGAGATACGGGGGTGTTTTGGGTCTGGAGATACGGGGGTGTTTTGGGTCTGGAGATACAGGGGTGTTTTGGGTCTGCCGTGGAGATACGGGGGTGTTTTGTGTCTGCCGTGGAGATACAGGGGTGTTTGGGTCTGCCGTGGAAATACGGGGGTGTTTTGGGTCTGGAGATACGGGGGTGTTTTGGGTCTGGAGATACGGGGGTGTTTTGGGTCTGGAGATACGGGGGTGTTTTGGGTCTGCCGTGGAGATACGGGGGTGTTTTGGGTCTGCCGTGGAGATACAGGGGTGTTTGGGTCTGCCGTGGAGATACGGGGGTGTTTTGGGTCTGCCGTGGAGATACGGGGGTGTTTTGGGTCTGGAGATACGGGGGTGTTTTAGGTCTGCCGTGGAGATACGGGGGGGTGTTTTAGGTCTGCCGTGGAGATACGGGGGTGTTTTGGGTCTGCCGTGGAGATACGGGGGCGTTTGGGTCTGCCGTGGAGATACAGCCTTCATGTTCTCCCAGAGGGCCTCATGGATAGAGGGCCTCATGGATAGAGGGCCTCATGGATTAGCTCTCTGCCTGCCTGGTAGGGATAGTGACTCTTTCACCCCCCCCCCAAACCTCTAAGTTTATCTAAGTGGCTGCATTAATAAGGTGACTGGGCATCATATTGTGTTAGCTTTCGGCACCTGCCACCCCTCCCCTGTCACCTTGTTAGATGCCCTAGCTCCTATTGACATATCTGATCTGAGATCTGTTATGGAACATGGTCACCTGCCACCCCTCCCATGTCACCTTGTTAGATGCCCTAGCTCCTGTTGACATGTCTGATCTGAGATCTGTTATGGAACATAGTCACCTGCCACCCCCCCCATGTCACCTTGTTAGATGCCCTAGCTCCTGTTGACATGTCTGTGAGCTGAGATCTGTTATGGAACATAGTCAGGAACTTCTCCTCCAACCCAGGTTAGACTGGCAGAACTGAGATCTGTTATGGTACCTCTCCTCTCCAACCCAGGTTAGACTGGCAGAGCTGAGATCTGTTATGGTACCTCTCCTCTCCTCCAACCCAGGTTAGACTGGCAGAACTGAGATCTGTTATGGTACCTCTCCTCTCCAACCCAGGTTAGACTGGCAGAGCTGAGATCTGTTATGGTACCTCTCCTCTCCTCCAACCCAGGTTAGACTGGCAGAGCTGAGATCTGTTATGGTACCTCTCCTCTCCTCCAACCCAGGTTAGACTGGCAGAGCTGAGATCTGTTATGAATCCTCTCCTCCAACCCAGGTTAGACTGGCAGAGCTGAGATCTGTTATGAATCCTCTCCTCTCCTCCAACCCAGGTTAGACTGGCAGAACTGAGGTCTGTTATGGTACCTCTCCTCTCCTCCAACCCAGGTTAGACTGGCAGAGCTGAGATCTGTTATGAATCCTCTCCTCTCCTCCAACCCAGGTTAGACTGGCAGAACTGAGATCTGTTATGGAACCTCTCCTCTCCTCCAACCCAGGTTAAACTGGCAGAACTGAGGTCTGTTATGAATCCTCTCCTCCAACCCAGGTTAGACTGGCAGAACTGAGATCTGTTATGAATCCTCTCCTCCAACCCAGGTTAGACTGGCAGAGCTGAGATCTGTTATGAATCCTCTCCTCCAACCCAGGTTAGACTGGCAGAACTGAGATCTGTTATGAATCCTCTCCTCCAACCCAGGTTAGACTGGCAGAACTGAGATCTGTTATGAATCCTCTCCTCCAACCCAGATTAGACTGGCAGAGCTGAGATCTGTTATGGTACCTCTCCTCTCCTCCAACCCAGGTTAGACTGGCAGAACTGAGATCTGTTATGGTACCTCTCCTCTCCTCCAACCCAGGTTAGACTGGCAGAACTGAGGTCTGTTATGGTACCTCTCCTCTCCAACCCAGGTTAGACTGGCAGAACTGAGATCTGTTATGAATCCTCTCCTCCAACCCAGGTTAGACTGGCAGAGCTGAGATCTGTTATGAATCCTCTCCTCTCCCCCAACCCAGGTTAGACTGGCAGAGCTGAGATCTGTTATGGAACCTCTCCTCCAACCCAGGTTAGACTGGCAGAGCTGAGATCTGTTATGGTACCTCTCCTCTCCTCCAACCCAGGTTAGACTGGCAGAACTGAGGTCTGTTATGGTACCTCTCCTCTCCTCCAACCCAGGTTAGACTGGCAGAACTGAGGTCTGTTATGTATCCTCTCCTCTCCTCTAACCCAGGTTAGACTGGCAGAGCTGAGATCTGTTATGGTACCTCTCCTCTCCTCCAACCCAGGTTAGACTGGCAGAACGTAGGTCTGTTATGGATCCTCTCCTCCAACCCAGGTTAGACTGGCAGAGCTGAGATCTGTTATGGTACCTCTCCTCTCCTCCAACCCAGGTTAGACTGGCAGAACTGAGGTCTGTTATGGTACCTCTCCTCTCCTCCAACCCAGGTTAGACTGGCAGAGCTGAGGTCTGTTATGGTACCTCTCCTCTCCTCCAACCCAGGTTAGACTGGCAGAACTGAGGTCTGTTATGTATCCTCTCCTCTCCTCTAACCCAGGTTAGACTGGCAGAACTGAGGTCTGTTATGTTACCTCTCCTCTCCTCCAACCCAGGTTAGACTGGCAAAACTGAGATCTGTTATGGATCCTCTCCTCCAACCCAGGTTAGACTGTCAGAGCTGAGATCTGTTATGGTACCTCTCCTCTCCTCCAACCCAGGTTAGACTGGCAGAACTGGGGTCTGTTATGGTACCCCTCCTCTCCTCCAACCCAGGTTAGACTGGCAGAACTGATATCTGTTATGAATCCTCTCCTCCAACCCAGGTTAGACTGGCAGAACTGAGATCTGTTATGGTACCTCTCCTCTCTTCCAACCCAGGTTAGACTGGCAGAACTGAGGTCTGTTATGGTACCTCTCCTCTCCTCCAACCCAGGTTAGACTGGCAGAACTGAGGTCTGTTATGTATCCTCTCCTCTCATCTAACCCAGGTTAGACTGGCAGAACTGAGGTCTGTTATGGAACCAAGTCAGGAATTTTTCCCCTACCAGCATTTTTCCCCTTTTCCCCTACCAACAGGTTCTGTTCTGGTATCATATCTGTCTCTTCTCTCTCCCTCCCTTCTGTCTCTCTGTCTCGCTGTCTGTCTCTGTCTGTGTCTGTCTGTCTGTGTCTCATGGTCTCTCTCTGTCTCTGTGTGTGTGTCTCATGGTCTGTGTCTGTCTGTGTGTCTCATGGTCTGTCTGTGTCTCATGGTTTCTCTCCTTCCCTCCAGTTGCTATGGAACTACAAGCTGAACCTGACAATGGATCCCAAGTTTGAGTCTGTGGCCATGGAGATCTGCAAGAGTACTATCACTGAGGTTAGTCACACACACACACACACACACACACACACACACACACACACAGCAACATGTCTTTATGGCTGCAGAGCTGTACCATGAGCCAGATAATGTCAGTCTGTTGTTGCTGTGACATTGACTGGGTCCTAAATGGCACCTTGTCCCCTATAGGGCACTACCTGTCCCCTATAGGGCACTACATGTCCCCTATAGGGCACTACCTGTCCCCTATAGGGCACTACCTGTCCCCTATAGGGCACTACCTGTCCCCTATAGGGCACTACCTGTCCCCCGTAGGGACTGTGGGCACCACTTGTCCCCCGTAGGGCCGTAGGGACACAGGCTCTGCATCCCCAGTGGCCCTAGTAAGGAGACAGTGGGTGTTCCCTCACAATGAGTCTGTATGGACCGTCTGAATCCCATCTAGCCAGGCCATCCCATCTAGCCAGGCCATCCCATCTAGCCAGGCCATCCCATCTAGCCAGGCCATCCCATCTAGCCAGGCCATCCCATCTAGCCAGGCCATCCCATCTAGCCAGGCCATCCCATCTAGCCAGGCCATCCCATCTAGCCACGTCATCCCATGTAGCCAGGTCATCCCATGTAGCCAGGTCATCCCATGTAGCCAGGTCATCCCATGTAGCCAGGTCATCCCATGTAGCCAGGTCATCCCATGTAGCCAGGTCATCCCATGTAGCCAGGTCATCCCATGTAGCCAGGTCATCCCATCTAGCCAGGCCATCCAATCTAGCCAGGCCATCCAATCTAGCCAGGCCATCACATATAGCCAGGCCATCCCATCTAGCCAGGCCATCCCATCTAGCCAGGCCATCCCATCTAGCCACGTCATCCCATCTAGCCACGTCATCCCATCTAGCCACGTCATCCCATCTAGCCACGTCATCCCATCTAGCCACGTCATCCCATCTAGCCACGTCATCCCATCTAGCCACGTCATCCCATCTAGCCACGTCATCCCATCTAGCCACGTCATCCCATCTAGCCACGTCATCCCATCTAGCCACGTCATCCCATCTAGCCAGGCCATCCCATCTAGCCAGGCCATCCCATCTAGCCAGGCCATCCCATCTAGCCAGGCCATCCCATCTAGCCAGGCCATCCCATCTAGCCAGGCCATCCCATCTAGCCAGGTCATCCCATCTAGCCAGGTCATCCCATCTAGCCAGGTCATCTAGCCAGGTCATCTAGCCAGGCCATCCCATCTAGCCAAGTCATCCCATGTAGCCAGGTCATCCCATGTAGCCAGGTCATCCCATGTAGCCAGGTCATCCCATGTAGCCAGGCCATCCCATGTAGCCAGGCCATCCCATGTAGCCAGGCCATCCCATGTAGCCAGGCCATCCCATGTAGCCAGGCCATCCCATGTAGCCAGGCCATCCCATGTAGCCAGGTCATCCCATGTAGCCAGGTCATCCCATGTAGCCAGGTCATCTAGCCAGGTCATCTACTCAACCAGGTCATCTAGCCAGGTGATCTAGCCAGGTCATCCCATCTAGCCAGGTCATCTAGCCAGGTCATCCCATCTAGCCAGGTCATCTAGCCAGGTCATCCCATCTAGCCATCCCATCTAGCCAGGTCATCATGCCAGGTTATCCCATCTAGCCAGGTCATCTAGCCAGGTCATCCCATCTAGCCAGGTCATCTAGCCAGGTCCTCTAGCCAGGCCAACCCATCTAGCCAGGTCATCTAGCCAGGTCATCCCATCTAGCCAGGTCATCTAGCCAGGTCATCTAGCCAGGTCATCCCATCTAGCCAGGTCATCCCATCTAGCCAGGTCATCTAGCCAGGTCATCTAGCCAGGTCATCCCATCTAGCCAGGTCATCCCATCTAGCCAGGTCATCTAGCCAGGTCATCCCATCTAGCCAGGTCATCTAGCCAGGTCATCCCATCTAGCCAGGTCATCTAGCCAGGTCATCTAGCCAGGTCATCTAGCCAGGCCAACCCATCTAGCCAGGTCATCTAGCCAGGTCATCTAGCCAGGTCATCTAGCCAGGCCAACCCATCTAGCCAGGTCATCTAGCCAGGCCATCCCATCTAGCCAGGTCATCTAGCCAGGCCATCCCATCTAGCCAGGTCATGTAGCCAGGTCATCTAGCCAGGCCATCCCATCTAGCCAGGTCATGTAGCCAGGTCATGTAGCCAGGTCATCTAGCCAGGCCATCCCATCTAGCCAGGTCATCTAGACAGGTCATCTACTCTGCTTTTCCTTCTCATCCACTGGATGTTTTCAAAGGACAGGTTGTCATAGAGACGATAGAACTTCATCCAATCATTTAAAACACATCATCTTGTTACAGGTTTTAGTGGAGTTAAAACCTATCCTACTATTCAATCCTAGTAACGACGTCTGTTTTAACTTCACCTCAGTGGTGTGTGTTGTATTCTAAGGAGTGTGTATTTCACCTCTGTCGTCCCCCCCCCCCTCAGATTAAGGAGTGTGTATTTCACCTCTGCCCCCCCCCCTCAGATTAAGGAGTGTGTATTTCACCTCTGTCCCCCCCCCCCCCTCAGATTAAGGAGTGTGTATTTCACCTCTGCCCCCCCCCCCCCCCCTCAGATTAAGGAGTGTGTATTTCACCTCTGTCCCCCCCCCCTCAGATTAAGGAGTGTGTATTTCACCTCTGCCCCCCCCCCCCCCCCCCCTCAGATTAAGGAGTGTGTATTTCACCTCTGCCCCCCCCCCCCCCCTCAGATTAAGGAGTGTGTATTTCACCTCTGTCCCCCCCCCCCCCCTCAGATTAAGGAGTGTGTATTTCACCTCTGCCCCCCCCCCCTCAGATTAAGGAGTGTGTATTTCACCTCTGCCCCCCCCCCTCAGATTAAGGAGTGTGTATTTCACCTCTGTCCCCCCCCCCCCCTCAGATTAAGGAGTGTGTATTTCACCTCTGCCCCCCCCCCCCCCCCAGATTAAGGAGTGTGTATTTCACCTCTGTTCCCCCCCCCCCCCTCAGATTAAGGAGTGTGTATTTCACCTCTGTCCCCCCCCCTCAGATTAAGGAGTGTGTATTTCACCTCTGTCCCCCCCCCTCAGATTAAGGAGTGTGTATTTCACCTCTGCCCCCCCCCCCCCCCCTCAGATTAAGGAGTGTGTATTTCACCTCTGTCCCCCCCCCCTCAGATTAAGGAGTGTGTATTTCACCTCTGCCCCCCCCCCCCCCCCCCTCAGATTAAGGAGTGTGTATTTCACCTCTGCCCCCCCCCCCCCCCTCAGATTAAGGAGTGTGTATTTCACCTCTGTCCCCCCCCCCCCCCTCAGATTAAGGAGTGTGTATTTCACCTCTGCCCCCCCCCCCCTCAGATTAAGGAGTGTGTATTTCACCTCTGCCCCCCCCCCTCAGATTAAGGAGTGTGTATTTCACCTCTGTCCCCCCCCCCCCCCTCAGATTAAGGAGTGTGTATTTCACCTCTGCCCCCCCCCCCCCCCAGATTAAGGAGTGTGTATTTCACCTCTGTTCCCCCCCCCCCCCTCAGATTAAGGAGTGTGTATTTCACCTCTGTCCCCCCCCCTCAGATTAAGGAGTGTGTATTTCACCTCTGTCCCCCCCCCCCCTCAGATTAAGGAGTGTGTATTTCACCTCTGTCCCCCCCCCCCTCAGATTAAGGAGTGTGTATTTCACCCCCCCCCCCCCTCAGATTAAGGAGTGTATTTCATCCCATCCCCCCTCAGATTAAGGAGTGTGTATTTCACCTCTGTCCCCCCCCCCTCAGATGGAGTGTGTATTTCACCTCTGCCCCCCCCCCCCTCAGATTAAGGAGTGTGTATTTCACCTCTGTCCCCCCCCCCCTCAGATTAAGGAGTGTGTATTTCACCTCTGCCCCCCCCCCCTCAGATTAAGGAGTGTGTATTTCACCTCTGCCCCCCCCCCCCCCCTCAGATTAAGGAGTGTGTATTTCACCTCTGTCCCCCCCCCTCAGATTAAGGAGTGTGTATTTCACCTCTGTCCCCCCCCCCTCAGATTAAGGAGTGTGTATTTCACCTCTGTCCCCCCCCCCCCTCAGATTAAGGAGTGTGTATTTCACCTCTGTCCCCCCCCCCCCCTCAGATTAAGGAGTGTGTATTTCACCTCTGTCCCCCGCCCCCTCAGATTAAGGAGTGTGTATTTCACCTCTGTTCCCCCCCCCTCAGATTAAGGAGTGTGTATTTCACCAACCCCCCCCCCCCCCTCAGATTAAGGAGTGTGTATTTCACCTCTGTTCCCCCCCCCCTCAGATTAAGGAGTGTGTATTTCACCAACCCCCTCCCCCCTCAGATTAAGGAGTGTGTATTTCACCTCTGTACCCCCCCCCCCCCCTCAGATTAAGGAGTGTGTATTTCACCTCTGTCCCCCCCCCCCCCTCAGATTAAGGAGTGTGTATTTCACCTCTGCCCCCCCCCCCTCAGATTAAGGAGTGTGTATTTCACCTCTGTCCCCCCCGCCCCCCTCAGATTAAGGAGTGTGTATTTCACCTCTGTCCCCCCCCCCTCAGATTAAGGAGTGTGTATTTCACCTCTGCCCCCCCCCCTCAGATTAAGGAGTGTGTATTTCACCAACCCCCCCCCCCCCCCCCCCCCCCCTCAGATTAAGGAGTGTGTATTTCACCTCTGCCCCCCCCCCTCAGATTAAGGAGTGTGTATTTCACCTCTGTCCCCCCCCCCCCTCAGATTAAGGAGTGTGTATTTCACCCCCCCCCCCCCTCAGATTAAGGAGTGTATTTCATCCCATCCCCCCTCAGATTAAGGAGTGTGTATTTCACCCCCACCCCCCCTCAGATTAAGGAGTGTATTTCATCCCATCCCCCCTCAGATTAAGGAGTGTGTATTTCACCCCCCCCTCAGATTAAGGAGTGTTCGGAGGAGGAGCGTGGTAAGGGTTACCTGGTGTCCTGCCTGGTGGATCACCGTGGTAACATCACAGAGTACCAGTGTCACCAGTACATCACCAAGATGACCTCCATCGTCTTCTCAGACTACAGACTCATCTGTGGCTTCATGGACAAGTGTAGAGAGGACATCAACACGCTACGCTGTGGAAGCATCAACGTTGGAGAGAAGGTGAGAGGGGAGGGGGTGTTGTAGTGATACTCACAGGGAGGAAGGCTGAGGCACCGTTATCTCTCTGAGTTGTCTAGTGATTTGGTTAGGGGCCTCTTCATAGTGCAGTCTGTACTGAAGGATTTATCGTGTGGGAGGACAATCCAGATCAATACAGGTTGGATTCCCGATGGTGTTTGTTCTTCACTGGTTGGCCCTTTTTTAATAGATATGTGACTTTATCAAGATGGGACTTTGTTTTTTGAATTCTTTGTGGATCTGTGTAATCTGAGGGAAATATGTGTCTCTAATATGGTCATACATATGACAGGAGGTTAGGAAGTACAGCTCAGTTTCCATCTCATTTTGTGGGCAGTGTGCACATAGTCTGTCTTCTCTTGAGAGCCTCTCTTACAGAAAACGTATTGAGATATGCTTATTTTCCACCATAATTTGCAAATAAATTCATTAAAAATCCTACAATGTGATTTTCATTGTTTCATTTTGTCTGTCATAGTTGAAGTGTACCTATGATGAAAATTACAGGCCTCTCTCATCTTTTTAAGTGGGAGAACTTGCACAATTCGTGGCTGACTAAATACTTTTTTGTCCCACTGTATATGAAGGTGATGCTAAGAGTCAATATTTGCAGTGTTGACCCTTCTTTTTCAAGACCTCTGCAATCCGCCCTGGCATGCTGTCAATTAACTTCTGGGCCACATCCTGACTGATGGCAGCCCATTCTTGCATAATCAATGCTTGGAGTTTGTCAGAATTTGTGTAGAAGATCTAGGTGCTGCTGTAGGTCCTTCTTGGTTGGTGACAGAAGCACCAGATCATCAACAAACAGTAGACATTAGACTTCAGATTGTAGTAGGGTGAGGCCTGGTGCTGTTACTGAGTTTAAGTATAACCAATTGGAACACTTTCTCTGCTCCTCTCTCCCTCTGCTCCCACCCTCACTCTGACCCTTCCCTCCCCCTTACCTCACTCCCAGGACATCCATTCACAGGGTGAGGTCATAGCGTGTCTGGAGAAAGCCTTAGTCCGAGAGGCGGAGCAACAGGACCAGGCTCATCCAATCAGAGAGGAGTGTAAGAAGAGCATCATGCGCGTAGCGGAGCTGTCGTCAGACGACTTCCACCTGGACAGATTCCTGTACTTCTCCTGCCGAGAGGACCGAGAACGCTTCTGTGAAAACGTACGCTGCTCATCTTGTCTTACATAACGGTCTCCCAAATGACAATTATCTGATGCTTCAGGTTACTGAGGACGTTGACTGGTCTCTGTTCTTCTTCAGGTTACTGAGGACGTTGACTGGTCTCTGTTCTTCTTCAGGTTACTGAGGACTTTGACTGGTCTCTGTTCTTCAGTTTACCGAGGACGTTGACTGGTCTCTGTTCTGCTTCAGGTTACTGAGGACAGTGACTGGTCTCTGTTCTTCTTCAGGTTACTGAGGACGTTGACTGGTCTCTGTTCTTCTTCAGGTTACTGAGGACAGTGACTGGTCTCTGTTCTTCAGTTTACCGAGGACAGTGACTGGTCTCTGTTCTTCAGTTTACCGAGGACAGTGACTGGTCTCTGTTCTTCTTCAGGTTACTGAGGACAGTGACTGGTCTCTGTTCTTCAGTTTACCGAGGACAGTGACTGGTCTCTGTTCTTCAGTTTACCGAGGACAGTGACTGGTCTCTGTTCTGCTTCAGGTTACCGAGGACAGTGACTGGTCTCTGTTCTTCTTCAGGTTACCGAGGACAGTGACTGGTCTCTGTTCTGCTTCAGGTTACTGAGGACAGTGACTGGTCTCTGTTCTTCAGTTTACCGAGGACAGTGACTGGTCTCTGTTCTTCAGTTTACCGAGGACGTTGACTGGTCTCTGTTCTTCAGTTTACCGAGGACAGTGACTGGTCTCTGTTCTGCTTCAGGTTACCGAGGACAGTGACTGGTCTCTGTTCTTCTTCAGGTTACCGAGGACAGTGACTGGTCTCTGTTCTGCTTCAGGTTACTGAGGACAGTGACTGGTCTCTGTTCTGCTTCAGGTTACCGAGGACAGTGACTGGTCTCTGTTCTGCTTCAGGTTACCGAGGACAGTGACTGGTCTCTGTTCTGCTTCAGGTTACCGAGGACAGTGACTGGTCTCTGTTCTTCTTCAGGTTACCGAGGACAGTGACTGGTCTCTGTTCTGCTTCAGGTTACTGAGGACAGTGACTGGTCTCTGTTCTTCTTCAGGTTACTGAGGACGTTGCCTGGCCTCTGTGTTTCTCTGTTCTTCCAGACCCAAGCAGGAGAGGGCAAGGTCTACAAGTGTCTCTTCAGCCACAAGTTTGAGGAGGCCATGTCTGAGAAGGTATGGAGAAAACCACCTGATGGAGACGTGCAGATGATTTATATCAACATGTATATTATTAATTATATACACTACATACAAACATATGGCATTTCTAGTAGAGGTCGGCCGATGATGATTTATATCAGCATGTATATTATTAATTATATAATATATATAATTATATAATTATATTATAATTATAATAATTATATAATATAATTATTATATTATATATATAATATATAATAATTACACTTATTTTAACTTCATATAATACATCAATAAAAATATATTTTGCCTAAAATAAATAATGAAACATGTTCAATTTAGTTTAAATAATGCAAAAACAAAGTGTTGGAGAAGAAAGTAAAAGTGCAATATGTGCCATGTAAGAAAGCTAACGTTTCAGTTCCTTGCTCAGAACATGAGAACATATGAAAGCTGGTAGTTCCTTTTAACATGAGTCTTCAATATTCCCAGGTAAGAAGTTTTAGTTTGTAGTTATTATAGGAATTATAGGACTATTTCTCTCTGTACCATTTGCATTTCATTAACCTTTGACTATTGGATGTTCTTATAGGTACTTTAGTATTGCCAGTGTGGGGTGTTACCTGGGCTCGAACCAGGAACACATCGACAACAGCCACACTCAAAGCAGCGTTACCCATCGCTCCACAAAAGCCGAGCGGAATAACTACTCTAAGTCTCAGAGCGAGTGACGTTTGAAACGCTATTAGCACGCACCCCGCTAACTAGCTAGCCATTTCACATTGGTTACACCAGCCATTAGGCTGAAAGGCTTGAAGTCATAAACAGCGCTGTGCTTGCGAAGAGCTGCTGGCAAAACGCACAAAAGTGCTGTTTGAATGAATGCTTACGAGCCTGCTGCTGCCTACCATCGCTCAGTCAGACTGCTCTATCAAATCATAGACTTAATTATAACATAATAACACACAAATACGAGCCTTTGGTCATTAATATGGTCGAATCAGGAGACTATCAATAAGAAGTTTTAGTTTGTAGTTACTATAGGAATTATAGGACTATTTCTCTCTGTACCATTTGCTGCTGCTCCAGTTTCAACTGTTCTGCCTTATTATTATTATTGGACCATGCTGGTCATTTATGAACATTTGAACATCTTGGCCATGTTCTGTTATAATCTCCACCCGGCACAGCCAGAAGAGGACTGGCCACCCCACATAGCCTGGTTCCTCTCTAGGTTTCTTCCTAGGTTTTGGCCTTTCTAGGGAGTTTTTCCTAGCCACCGTGCTTCTACACCTGCATTGCTTGCTGTTTGGGGTTTTAGGCTGGGTTTCTGTACAGCACTTTGAGATATCAGCTGATGTACGAAGGGCTATATAAATTGATTTGATTTGATTTGATTGTATCATTTCGGAAAAAAACAAAAACGTTATTATTTCAGTGAAATACGGAACCATTCGGTATTTTATCTAACGGGTGGCATCCATCAGTCTAAATATTCTTGTTGTATTGTACAACCTTCAACGTTATGTCATAATTACGTCAAATTCTGGCAAATTAGTTCGCAATGAGCCAGGCGGCCCAAACTGTTGCATATACCCTGACTCTGCGTGCAATGAACGCAAGACAAGTGACCTAATTTCACCTGGTTAATATTGCCTGCTAACCTGGATTTCTTTCAGCTAAATATGCAGATTTAAAACTGTATACTTCTGTGTATTGGTTTAAAGAAAGGCATTGATGTTTATGGTTAGGTACAGTCGTCCAACGATTGCTTTTTTCACAAATGCGCTTTTGTTAAATCATCCCCCAGCGTTGCATCGATTATATGCAACGCAGGACACGCTAGATAACTACACATGGTTGATGATATTACTAGTTTAACTACTGATTATGATTGATTGATTGTTTTTCATAAGTTAAGTTTAATGCTAGCTAGCAACTTACCTTGGCTTCTACTGCATTCGCATAACAGGCTCCTTGTGGAGTGCAATGAGAGGCAGGTGGTTAGAGCGTTGGACTAGTTAACTGTAAAGTTGAATCCCAGAACTGACAAGGTAAAAATCTGTCGTTCTGCCCCTGAACAAGGCAGTTAACCCACTGTTCCCTGGTAGGCCGTCATTGTAAATAAGAATGTGTTCTTAACTGACTTGCCTAGTTGTGGTCAGGACTGTGTTAGGCTGGGAGAGAGGGAGATTTGTGGTCAGGACTGTGTTAGGCTGGGAGAGAGGGAGATTTGTGGTCAGGACTGTGTTAGGCTGGGAGAGAGGGAGATTTGTGGTCAGGACTGTGTTAGGCTGGGAGAGAGGGAGATTTGTGGTCAGGACTGTGTTAGGCTGGGAGAGAGGGATATTTGTGGTCAGGACTGTGTTAGGCTGGGAGAGAGGGAGATTTGTGGTCAGGACTGTGTTAGGCTGGGAGAGAGGGAGATTTGTGGTCAGGACTGGGTTAGGCTGGGAGAGAGGGAGATTTGTGGTCAGGACTGGGTTAGGCTGGGAGAGAGGGAGATTTGTGGTCAGGACTGTGTTAGGCTAGGAGAGAGGGAGATTTGTGGTCAGGACTGGGTTAGGCTGGGAGAGAGGGAGATTTGTGGTCAGGACTGGGTTAGGCTGGGAGAAAGGGAGATTTGTGGTCAGGACTGGGTTAGGCTGGGAAAGAGGGAGATTTGTGGTCAGGACTGTGTTAAGCTGGGAGGGAGGGGGATTTGTGGTCAGGACTGTTAGGCTGGGAGGGAGGGAGATTTGTGGTCAAGACTGTGTTAGGCTGGGAGGGAGGGAGATTTGTGGTCAGGACTGTTAGGCTGGAAGGGAGATTTGTGGTCAGGACTGTGTTAGGCTGGGAGGGAGATTTGTGGTCAGGACTGGGTTAGGCTGGGAGGGAGATTTGTGGTCAGGACTATGTTAGGCTGGGAGGGAGATGTGTGCTCAGGACTGAGAATAAGAATGAAGCTACATGCTGTCAACAGCTTTGATGAAGCTTTCAGTGGTTGAGTGTTGAACTACAGGCTTTAGTAAAGGGTCATTAAAGGGGCGGCCAACAGTGGTTGGGTGTTGAACTACAGGCTTTAGTAAAGGGTCATTAAAGGGGCGGCCAACAGTGGTTGAGTGTTGAACTAAAGGCTTTATTAAAGGGTCATTAAAGAGGCGGCCAACAGTGGTTGGGTGTTGAACTACAGGCTTTAGTAAAGGGTCATTAAAGGGGCGGCCAACAGTGGTTGGGTGTTGAACTACAGGCTTTAGTAAAGGGTCATTAAAGGGGCGGCCAACAGTGGTTGGGTGTTGAACTACAGGCTTTAGTAAAGGGTCATTAAAGGGGCGGCCAACAGTGGTTGGGTGTTGAACTACAGGCTTTAGTAAAGGGTCATTAAAGGGGCGGCCAACAGTGGTTGGGTGTTGAACTACAGGCTTTAGTAAAGGGTCATTAAAGGGGCGGCCAACAGTGGTTGGGTGTTGAACTACAGGCTTTAGTAAAGGGTCATTAAAGGGGCGGCCAACAGTGGTTGGGTGTTGAACTACAGGCTTTAGTAAAGGGTCATTAAAGGGGCGGGCAACAGTGGTTGGGTGTTGAACTACAGGCTTTAGTAAAGGGTCATTAAAGGGGCGGCCAACAGTGGTTGGGTGTTGAACTACAGGCTTTAGTAAAGGGTCATTAAAGGGGCGGCCAACAGTGGTTGGGTGTTGAACTACAGGCTTTATTAAAGGGGCGGCCAACAGTGGTTGGGTGTTGAACTACAGTCTATATTAAAGGGTCATTAAAGGGGCGGCCAACAGTGGTTGGGTGTTGAACTACAGGCTTTAGTAAAGGGTCATTAAAGGGGCGGCCAACAGTGGTTGGGTGTTGAACTACAGGCTTTAGTAAAGGGTCATTAAAGGGGCGGCCAACAGTGGTTGGGTGTTGAACTACAGGCTTTAGTAAAGGGTCATTAAAGGGGCGGCCAACAGTGGTTGGGTGTTGAACTACAGGCTTTAGTAATGGGGGGGCCAACAGTGGTTGAGTGTTGAACTACAGGCTATATTAAAGGGTCATTAAAGGGGCGGCCAACAGTGGTTGGGTGTTGAACTACAGGCTTTAGTAATGGGGGGGCCAACAGTGGTTGGGTGTTGAACTACAGGCTATATTAAAGGGTCATTAAAGGGGCGGCCAACAGTGGTTGGGTGTTGAACTAAAGGCTTTAGTAAAGGGTCATTAAAGGGGCGGCCAACAGTGGTTGGGTGTTGAACTACAGGCTTTAGTAAAGGGTCATTAAAGGGGCGGCCAACAGTGGTTGGGTGTTGAACTACAGGCTATATTAAAGGGTCATTAAAGGGGCGGCCAACAGTGGTTGGGTGTTGAACTACAGGCTATAGTAAAGGGTCATTAAAGGGGCGGCCAACAGTGGTTGGGTGTTGAACTACAGGCTTTAGTAAACGGTCATTAAAGGGGCGGCCAACAGTGGTTGGGTGTTGAACTAAAGGCTTTAGTAAAGGGTCATTAAAGGGGCGGCCAACAGTGGTTGGGTGTTGAACTACAGGCTTTATTAAAGGGTCATTAAAGGGGCGGCCAACAGTGGTTGGGTGTTGAACTACAGGCTTTAGTAAAGGGTCATTAAAGGGGCGGCCAACAGTGAGCAGACATTTTCTTTCTCAAGCTGTCATTTTTCCCCAGCTTCTATGCCATTTTTGGACGTGTGTAAAAGCTCTTTTCATGTGACAATGACTAAAACCCTCCCTCTCTCCTCCCCTCTCCCTCTCTTCTCCCCTCCCTCCCTCTCTTCTCCCCTCCCTCCCTCTCTTCTCCCCTCCCTCCCTCTCTTCCTCCCCTCTCCCTCTCTTCCTCCCCCCTCCCTCTCTTCCTCCCCTCCCTCCCTCTCTTCCTCCCCTCCCTCCCTCTCTTCCTCCCCTCCCTCCCTCTCTTCCTCCCCTCCCTCCCTCCCTCAGTGTCGAGAGGCCCTGACCACGCGTCAGAAGCTGATAACCCAGGACTACAAGGTTAGCTACTCTCTGACCAAGGCCTGTAAGGCTGACCTCAGGAAGCACCGCTGTAACCTGGACACCAACATGCCCCGCGCTAGAGAGGCACGACTATCATATCTGCTACTATGCCTGGAGTCTGCTGTACACAGGGGTGGGTGGAAGAGAGAGTGGAGTCTGCTGTACACAGGGGTGGGTGGAAGAGAGAGTGGAGTCTGCTGTACACAGGGGTGGGTGGAGGAGAGAGAGTGTGTGTGTACATGTGTATGAGAGGTTATAAATGCCATACATTAACTGTTGAATGTGTATACATGTGTATGAGGGGTGATAAATGCCATACATTAACTGTTGAATGTGTATACATGTCTATGAGGGGTGATAAATGCCATACATTAACTGTTGAATGTGTATGAGAGGTTATAAATGCCATACATTAACTGTTGAATGTGTATGAGGGGTGATAAATGCCATACATTAACTGTTGAATGTGTATACATGTGTATGAGGGGTGATAAATGCCATACATCAACTATTGAATGTGTATGAGGGTTGATAAATGCCATACATTAACTGTTGAATGTGTATACATGTGTATGAGGGGTGATAAATGCCATACATTAACTGTTGAATGTGTATACATGTGTATGAGGGGTGATAAATGCCAAACACATGTACACACATTCAACGGTTAATGTTTGAGGGTTGATACTTGAAGGTGTGACTTGAACGTGTGCATTTAAAAATATATATTTGTATTGTTTATGTGTAACGATACGAAGTGTCTGATTTTAATTCAGTTCCTAACAGCTGCGTTAATGGAATTCACTCCACAATATAATAGCCACTGTACTAACAGGACCCCTGGGGGTTATAATGCCTGTATAGAAACACACGAACCACATAACTTGTTGTTCAGTGGGTCTACATTCATTGTAACAAATATATCTAGCTATGTTAAGACTCCCAAGAACGAGAACGATTTTAAATATGTTTTAATTCACCAATCTGATTTGTTGCTTTATGTTTCTGCTTTATAGCTTAAGTTATAGCCTAACATGAAGGAAATGACAGGTCAGTGACCTTTAACCTAATGAATGCGGACCCAATTAACAATAAGTTGTGTGGTTAATGTGTTTGTATACAGGAATTATAACCCCCCCACCTTGACCGATGGTAAACAGTGCAGGGTCCTGTTTGTGCAGGGTCCTGTTTGTGCAGGGTCCTGTTTGTGCAGGGTCCTGTTTGTGCAGGGTCCTGTTTGTTCAGGGTCCTGTTTGTTCAGGGTCCTGTTTGTTCAGGGTCCTGTTTGTGCAGGGTCCTGTTTGTTCAGGGTCCTGTTTGTTCAGGGTCCTGTTTGTTCAGGGTCCTGTTTGTTCAGGGTCCTGTTTGTTCAGGGTCCTATATATATCTATATATATATATATATATATATATATATGTATGTATGTATGTATGTATGTATGTATGTATGTATATATATGTGTATATATATGTGTATATATATGTGTGTATATATATATATATATATTAAAAAAATCACGTTCACATGTTCATTTATGGCGTTTATCACCCCTCATTTACAGAGCATTTGGAAAGTATTCAGACACCTTGACTTCTTCTGCATTTGTTACATTACAGCCTTATTCAAAAATAAATTATGATTGTTATCCTCATCAATCTACACAGAATGACCCATAATGACAAACCCAAAACAGGTTTTTAGACATTCAGACCCTTTACTCAGTACTTTGTTGAAGCACCTTTAGCAGTGATTACAGCCTCAAGTCTTCTTGGGTATGACACTACAAGCTTGGTACACCTGTATTGGGGGAGTTTCTCCCAGTCTTCTTTTTCAGATCCTCTCAAACTCTGTCAGGTTGGATGGGGAGCGTCACTGCACATTCAGAGACTAGTCTTGAAGCCACTCCTGCGCTGTCTTGGCTGTGTGCTTAGTGTCGTTGTCCTGTTGGAAGGTGAACCTTCGCACCAGTCTGAGGACCTGAGCGCTCTGGAGCAGGTTTTCATCAAGGATCTCTCTCTGTACTTTGCTCCATTCGTCTTTCCCTCGATCCTGACTAGTCTCCCAGTCCCTGCCGCTGAAAAACATCCCCACAGCATGATGCTGCCACCACCATGTTTTACGCTTGGCAGTCAGGCCAAAGAATTCAATCTTGGTTTCATCAGAGCAGAGAATCTTGTTTCTCAGTCTGAAAGCCCTTTAGGCCCCTTTTGGCAAACTCCAAGCGGGCTGTCATGTGGCTTCTGTCTGGCCACTCTACTGTAAAGGCCTGATCGGTGGAGTGCTGCAGAGATGGTTGTCCTTCTAGAAGATTCTCCCATCTCCACAGAGGAACTCTGGAGCTCTGTCAGAGTGACCATCAGTTGCTTGGTCACCTCCCTGACCAAGGCCCTTCTCCCCGATTACTCAGTTTGGCCAGGTGGCCAGCTCTCGGAAGAGTCGGTGATTCCAAACTTCTTCATTTTAGGAATGATGGAGACCACTGTGTTCTTGGGAACCTTCAATGCTGCAGAAATGTTTTGGTACCCTTCCCCAGATCTGTGCCTCGACACAATCCTGTCTCAGAGCTCTAGGGACAATTCCTTCGACCTCATTGCTTGGATTTTGCTCTGACATGCACTGTCAACTGTGGGACCTCATATAGACAGGTGTGTGTATTTCTAAATCATGTCCAATCAATTGAATTTACCACAGGTGGACTTCAATCAAGTTGTAGAAACAGCTCAAGGATGATCCATTTCAAGTCTCAGAGCAAAGAGTCTGAATACTTATGTAAATAAGACCTTTCTGTTTTTTAATTTCTAAAAATTTGTTTTCGGTTTGTCATTATGGGGTATTGTGTTGTAGATTGATGGGGAAAAACAATACTTTAATCCTTTTTAGAAAAAGTCTGTAACATAAAATGTGGAAAACGTGAAGGAGTCTGAATACTTTCTGAATGTCTCTCTAACCAGTTCGTACTCCCCCCAGGTCGTACTCCCCCCAGGTCGTACTCCCCCCAGGTCGTACTCCCCCCAGGTCGTACTCCCCCCAGCTCGTACTCCTCCCAGGTCGTACACCCCAGGTCTCCCCAGGATGCTGGTCTGAATGCCTCTCTAACCTATCCCTTCCTCTCTCCCCAGGTCTCCCCAGGATGCTGGTCTGAATGCCTCTCAACCCTATCCCCTCCTCTCTCCCCAGGTCTCCAGGATGCTGGTCTGAATGCCTCTCAACCCTATCCCCTCCTCTCTCCCCAGGTCTCCCCAGGATGCTGGTCTGAATGCCTCTCTAACCTATCCCCTCCTCTCTCCCCAGGTCGTACAGTGTCTGAGGACTGCCAGGGGGAGATGTTGGAGTACCGTAGGATGCTGATAGAGGATTTCTCTCTGAGTCCAGAAATAGTGCTCCACTGTAGAGGGGAGATCGAGACCCACTGCTCCGGACTCCACAGGAAAGGACGTACCCTCCACTGTCTGATGAGGGTGGGCCGGGGGGACAAGGGAAGCACAGTGGACGGACTCTGTCAGAGCGCGGTGAGACGATGCACGCTGACGACACAGTGCCTTCAGAAAGTATTCATACCCCTTGACTTTTTCCAGATTCTGTTGTTACAGCCTGAATTTCAAATGGATTCAGATTGTTTTAGATTGTTTTGTCATTGGCCTAAACACAATACCCCATAATGACATCACAATACCCCATAATGACATCACAATACCCCATAATGACATCACAATACCCCATAATGACATCACAATACCCCATAATGACATCACAATACCCCATAGTGGAATGGTGTTTTTTTTCTTCAAATGAATTAAAAATGAAGATTTCACCATCAAAGGTGACTGTAAAACAGTTACAGTGTTTAGTGGCTGTGATAGGAGGAAACTGAGGATGGATCAACAACATTGTAGTTACTCCACAATAATAACCTACATGACAGAGTGAAAAGAAGGAAGCCTGTACAGAATACAATTATTCCAAAACATGTTTGTAACAAGGTGCTAAAGTAATACTGCAAAAAATGTGGCAAAGCGATGAACACTTTGTAGTCAGGACAAAAAGTCATGTTTGGGGCAAATCCAATAAAACACATTACTCAGTAACACTCTACATATTTTCAAGCATAGTGGTGGCTGCATCATGTTATGGGTATGCTTGTCATCGTTAAGGACCGGGGAGTTTTTCAGGAATGGAATGGAGCTATTAGCACAGGCAAAATCCTAAAGGAAAACCTGGTTTAGTCCGCTTTCCACCAGACACTGGGATATGAATTCACCTTTTCAGCAGGAAAATAACCTAAAACACAAGGCCAAATCTACACTGGAGTTGCTTACCAAGAAGACAGTGAATGTTCCTCAGTGGCCCGAGTTACAGTTTTCATTTACATTTACTTGAAAACCTATGGCAAGACCTGAAAAGGTTTGTCTAGTAATGATCAACAACCAATTTGACAGAGCTTGAAAAATAGCTTGAAAATAATAATGGGCAAATGTTGGATAATCCAGGTGTGGAAATCTCTTAGACCCAGAATGGCACCCAGCTGTAATCGCTGCTAAAGGTGCTTGACTCATGAGTGTGAATACGGATGTAAAGTATTGACTCACGAGTGTGAATACGGATGTAAAGTATTGACTCACGAGTGTGAATACGAATGTAAAGTATTGACTCACGAGTGTGAATACGGATGTAAAGTATTGACTCACGAGTGTGAATACGGATGTAAAGTATTGACTCACGAGTGTGAATACGGATGTAAAGTATTGACTCACGAGTATGAATACGGATGTAAAGTATTGACTCACGAGTGTGAATACGGATGTAAAGTATTGACTCACGAGTGTGAATACGTATGTAAAGTATTGACTCGGGTGTGGATACGTATGTAAAGTATTGATTCGGGTGTGAATACGGATGTAAAGTATTGACTGTTTAAAATGTTCTATATATTTGCTAACTAAAAACATGTTTTTATGGGGTATTGTGTGTAGATGGGTGAGAACCCAAAATCTATTTAACCCATTTTGGATTCAGGCTGTAACAACAAAATGTAGAATACGTCAGGGGATATGAATACTTTCTGAAGGCACTGGACACACACACACACAGACACACTGGAAACAGGCATGCATAGACACACGTACAGATACACAGCAAATGGCATGAGCAGGCTCAACTTTTGTCTGGTTTCTAAAGATCTGTATTTGCTGTTCCCACTGACTAGAATGTGAAGATGGGGCTGTTTGTGTTTTCATACACTGGAGATGGGGCTGATGAGGCTGTATGTGTTTTCATACACTGGAGATGAGGCTGATGGGGCTGTATGTGTTTTCATACACTGGAGATGAGGCTGATGGGGCTGATGGGGCTGTATGTGTTTTCATACACTAGAGATGAGGCTGATGGGGCTGTATGTGTTTTCATACACTGGAGATTGGGCTGATGGGGCTGTATGCGTTTTCATACACTGGAGATGAGGCTGATGAGGCTGGTGGGGCTGATGGGGCTGTATGTGTTTTCATACACTGGAGATGAGGCTGATGGGGCTGTATGTGTTTTCATACACTGGAGATGGGGCTGATGGGGCTGTATGTGTTTCATACACTGGAGATGAGGCTGATGGGGCTGTATGTGTTTTCATACACTGGAGATGAGGCTGATGGGGCTGTATGTGATTTCATACACTGGAGATGGGGCTGATGGGGCTGTATGTGTTTCATACACTGGAGATGAGGCTGATGGGGCTGTATGTGTTTTCATACACTGGAGATGAGGCTGATGGGGCTGTATGTGTTTTCATACACTGGAGATGGGGCTGATGGGGCTGTATGTGTTTTCATACACTGCCGCAGACCTTACAGTAGAAATCTAGTAGTATTGTTATTGTAAATCTAGTAGTATTTTTATTGTAAATCTAGTAGTATTGTTATTGTAAATAAGGTAGTGTTTTATTGTAAATAAAGTAGTATTGTTATTCTAAATCTAGTAGTGGTGTTATTGTAAATCTAGTAGTGGTGTTGTTGTAATTCTAGTAGTGATGTTATTGTAAATCTAGTAGTGGTGTTGTTGTAAATCTAGTAATGGTGTTGTTGTAAATAAAGTAGTATTGTTATTGTAAATCTAGTAGCGGTGTTATTGTAAATCTAGTAGTGGTGTTATTGTAAATCTAGTAGTGGTGTTATTGTAAATCTAGTAGTGATGTTATTGTAATTCTAGTAGTGATGTTATTGTAATTCTAGTAGTGGTGTTATTGTAAATCTAGTAGTGGTGTTATTGTAAATCTAGTAGTGGTGTTATTGTAAATCTAGTAGTGATGTTATTGTAAATCTAGTAGCGGTGTTATTGTAAATCTAGTAGTATTGTCCCTCAGCTCCAGACCTTGATCCAGTCAGCTGATCCTGGATCAGACTACAGGATAGACCGGGCCCTGAACGAAGCCTGTGAGTCTGTTATCCAGACGGCCTGCAAACACATCCGCAGCGGGGACCCCATGTGAGTACCATCACACACACACACACACACACACACACACACACACACACACACACACACACACACACACAGAAGAACAATCGCATGCACACACACGTTTGTGAGTACTGTGATCTCAGATGCACGCAGACACAGACGCTGAGTAAATGCACACATGTCTTTTCTACCTGTGATGGTTGGCGGCACCTCCAGCTGTGTCTTTCCTGCTGTGTCAGTCAGTTCAGAATAAAGGGGTTTGTTACCTGTCAGGAATATCACTGTTGTCTTTGTCTTGAACAACAGGCCACTGGCAGGTTGGCAGGTGTTCGGCACGGTGTCAGTAATATGTTCAGACGGTGTCAGTAATATGTTCAGGCTGGGCACGGTGTCAGTAATATGTTCAGACTGGACACGGTGTCAGTAATATGTTCAGCACGGTGTCAGTAATATGTTCAGGCTGGGCACGGTGTCAGTAATATGTTCAGGCTGGGCACGGTGTCAGTAATATGTTCGGCACGGTGTCAGTAATATGTTCAGACGGTGTCAGTAATATGTTCAGCACGGTGTCAGTAATATGTTCAGGCTGGGCACGGTGTCAGTAATATGTTCAGCACGGTGTCAGTAATATGTTCAGGCTGGGCACGGTGTCAGTAATATGTTCAGGCTGGGCACGGTGTCAGTAATATGTTCGGCACGGTGTCAGTAATATGTTCAGACGGTGTCAGTAATATGTTCGGCACGGTGTCAGTAATATGTTCAGGCTGGGCACGGTGTCAGTAATATGTTCGGCACGGTGTCAGTAATATGTTCAGCACGGTGTCAGTAATATGTTCGGCACGGTGTCAGTAATATGTTCGGCACGGTGTCAGTAATATGTTCGGCACGGTGTCAATAATATGTTCAGCACGGTGTCAGTAATATGTTCAGCACGGTGTCAGTAATATGTTCAGCACGGTGTCAGTAATATGTTCAGGCTGGGCACGGTGTCAGTAATATGTTCAGGCTGGGCACGGTGTCAGTAATATGTTCAGCACGGTGTCAGTAATATGTTCAGCACGGTGTCAGTAATATGTTCAGCACGGTGTCAGTAATATGTTCAGCACGGTGTCAGTAATATGTTCAGGCTGGGCACGGTGTCAGTAATATATGTTCAGCACGGTGTCAGTAATATGTTCAGCACGGTGTCAGTAATATGTTCAGGCTGGGCACGGTGTCAGTAATATGTTCAGCACGGTGTCAGTAATATGTTCAGGCTGGGCACGGTGTCAGTAATATGTTCAGCACGGTGTCAGTAATATGTTCAGCACGGTGTCAGTAATATGTTCGGCACGGTGTCAGTAATATGTTCAGCACGGTGTCAGTAATATGTTCAGGCTGGGCACGGTGTCAGTAATATGTTCAGCACGGTGTCAGTAATATGTTCAGGCTGGGCACGGTGTCAGTAATATGTTCAGCACGGTGTCAGTAATATGTTCGGCACGGTGTCAGTAATATGTTCGGCACGGTGTCAATAATATGTTCAGCACGGTGTCAGTAATATGTTCGGCACGACGTCAGTAATATGTTCAGCACGGTGTCAGTAATATGTTTGGCACGGTGTCAGTAATATGTTCAGCACGGTGTCAGTAATATGTTCGGCACGGTGTCAGTAATATGTTCAGCACGGTGTCAGTAATATGTTCGGCACGGTGTCAGTAATATGTTCAGCACGGTGTCAGTAATATGTTCGGCACGGTGTCAGTAATATGTTCGGCACGGTGTCAGTAATATGTTCGGCACGGTGTCTGTAATATGTTCAGGCTGGGCACGGTGTCAGTAATATGTTCAGCACGGTGTCAGTAATATGTTCAGGCTGGACACGGTGTCAGTAATATGTTCGGCACGGTGTCAGTAATATGTTCGGCACGGTGTCAATAATATGTTCAGCACGGTGTCAGTAATATGTTCGGCACGACGTCAGTAATATGTTCAGCACGGTGTCAGTAATATGTTTGGCACGGTGTCTGTAATATGTTCAGCACGGTGTCAGTAATATGTTCGGCACGGTGTCAGTAATATGTTCAGCACGGTGTCAGTAATATGTTTGGCACCGTGTCAGTAATATGTTCAGCACGGTGTCAGTAATATGTTCGGCACGGTGTCAGTAATATGTTCGGCACGGTGTCAGTAATATGTTCGGCACGGTGTCTGTAATATGTTCAGGCTGGGCACGGTGTCAGTAATATGTTCAGCACGGTGTCAGTAATATGTTCAGGCTGGACACGGTGTCAGTAATATGTTCGGCACGGTGTCAGTAATATGTTCAGGCTGGACACGGTGTCAGTAATATGTTCAGCACGGTGTCAGTAATATGTTCAGGCTGGGCACGGTGTCGGGATGGGTTTTTGATTGATTGATAAAGTCATTGCCATATTGTGTGTGTGTGTAGGATCCTGTCTTGCCTGATGGAGCACCTGTATACAGAGAAGATGGTGGAGGACTGTGAACGCAGACTACTGGAGCTACAGTACTTCATCTCTAGAGACTGGAAGTAAGTCAACCATGACCTCTGACCCCTAACCCCTGAGTTTGAACGCAGACTACTGGAGCTGCAGTACTTCATCTCTAGAGACTGGAAGTAAGTCAACCACGACCTCTGACCCCTGACTGTGAACGCAGACTACTGAAGATGCAGTACTTCATCTCTCGAGACTGGAAGTAAGTCAACCATGACCTCTGACCCCTAACCCCTGACTGTGAAAGCAGACTACTGGAGCTGCAGTACTTCATCTCTAGAGACTGGAAGTAAGTCAACCATGACCTCTGACCCCTGACCCCCTAACCCCTGACTGTGAAAGCAGACTACTGGAGCTGCAGTACTTCATCTCTAGAGACTGGAAGTAAGTCAACCACGACCTCTGACCCCTGACTGTGAACGCAGACTACTGAAGATGCAGTACTTCATCTCTCGAGACTGGAAGTAAGTCAACCATGACCTCTGACCCCTGACCCCCTAACCCCTGACTGTGAAAGCAGACTACTGGAGCTGCAGTACTTCATCTCTAGAGACTGGAAGTAAGTCAACCACGACCTCTGACCCCTGACTGTGAACGCAGACTACTGAAGATGCAGTACTTCATCTCTCGAGACTGGAAGTAAGTCAACCATGACCTCTGACCCCTGACCCCCTAACCCCTGACTGTGAAAGCAGACTACTGGAGCTGCAGTACTTCATCTCTAGAGACTGGAAGTAAGTCAACCATGACCTCTGACCCCTGACCCCCTAACCCCTGACTGTGAACGCAGACTACTGGAGCTGCAGTACTTCATCTCTAGAGACTGGAAGTAAGTCAACCATGACCTCTGACCCCTGACCCCTGACTGTGAATGCAGACTACTGGAGCTCACACTACTGGAGCTCACACTGTCAAACTCTCTACTGTCCCCTGTCTGCCACTGTCTAACTCTCTACTGCCCCGCCACACTAACTCTCTACTGCCCCCTGTCTGTCGGTCTGACACTGTCTAACTCTCTACTGCCCCCTGGCTGTCAGACTGTCTAACTCTCTCCTCCCTCTACCAGACTGGACCCCATCCTGTATAAGAAGTGCCACACTGTCTAACTCTCTACTGCCCCCTGGCTGTCAGACTGTCTAACTCTCTACTGCCCCCTGGCTGTCAGACTGTCTAACTCTCTCCTCCCTCTACCAGACTGGACCCCATCCTGTATAAGAAGTGCCACACTGTCTAACTCTCTACTGCCCCCTGGCGGTCAGACTGTCTAACTCTCTACTGCCCCCTGGCGGTCAGACTGTTTAACTCTCTACTGCCCCCTGGCTGTCAGACTGTCTAACTCTCTCCTCCCTCTACCAGACTGGACCCCATCCTGTATAAGAAGTGCCACACTGTCTAACTCTCTACTGCCCCCTGGCTGTCAGACTGTCTAACTCTCTCCTCCCTCTACCAGACTGGACCCCATCCTGTATAAGAAGTGCCACACTGTCTGACTCTCTACTGCCCCCTGGCTGTCAGACTGTCTAACTCTCTCCTCCCTCTACCAGACTGGACCCCATCCTGTATAAGAAGTGCCAGGGTGACGCTGCCCGGCTGTGCCACACCCACGGCTGGAATGAGACCAGCGAGCTGATGCCACCTGGGGCCGTGTTCTCGTGTCTCTATCGCCATGCCTACCGCACCGAGGAGCAGGGACGACGGGTAAGAGATTCAGGAGTAGCGAAGATGGACTAGTTCCCATGGTTCCACATTACTACTATGGTAGAACACATGTTGTTGGAGATGGTGGTGAGGAAGATGAGGGTGGTGTTTGGTAATGACATTGGTAGGTGGTTGGTAATGACAGTGGTAAGTGGTGGTGGTGATTGGTTATGACAGTGGTAGGTGGTTGGTAATGACAGTGGTAGGTGGTTGGTAATGACATTGGTAGGTGGTTGGTAATGACATTGGTAGGTGGTTGGTAATGACAGTGGTAGGTGGTGGTGGGGAGTGGTAATGACAGTGGTAGGTGGTGGTGGGGAGTGGTAATGACAGTGGTAGGTGGTGGTGGGGAGTGGTAATGACAGTGGTAGGTGGTGATGGTGGTTGGTAATGACAGTGGTAGGTGGTGATTGGTAAAGACAGTAATTGTTTTTAAAGCCCCGTTCCTGACTGTGCTGAATCTGATGGACATAAATGGCTACAATATTGTCTGACAAGATGATCATCCCATCTGATATCTGTGCTGTTATAAAAAATGACCTTTCACTGGTATGTGTGTGTGTGTGTGTGTGTGTGTGTGTGTGTGTGTGTGTGTGTGTGTGTGTGTGTGTGTGTGTGTGTGTGTGTGTGTGTGTGTGTGTGTGTGTGTGTGTGTGTGTGTTCCCTGTGTGTGTGTGTGTTCCCTGTGTGTGTGTGTGTTCCCTGTGTGTGTGTGTGTGTGTGTTCCCTGTGTGTGTGTGTGTGTGTGTTCCCTGTGTGTGTTGTTTAGCTGTCTCGTGACTGTAAGGTAGAGGTACAGAGGATCCTCCACCAGAGGGCGCTAGATGTGAAACTAGACCCTGATCTCCAGAAGCGCTGTTTGACTGACCTGGGGAAGTGGTGTAGTGACAAAACTGGCACGGGACAGGTAGGTGACACACACACACACACTGTATGACTGGCCTTAGGTAGTGGTGTAGTAACAAGACAGGTAGGTCACAGACAGACAGACAGACAGACAGACAGACAGACAGACAGACAGACACTGTATGACTGGCCTGAGGTAGTGGTGTAGTAACAAGACAGGTAGGTCACAGACAGACAGACAGACAGACAGACAGATTCACTGTATGACCGACCAGGTAGGAGGACAGATTTACCTGACAGAAACCGACACTGGCTTCATCCCAATTCCCCCAAAGTGTAAATCTGTACTTTCTCACATGGAGTTAAGAATGGTGGAAAACACCCTCCAGCCAATGCGTACACCAATCAGATGCTTTTAAATCCATGAGATTTAGACTACTGAAAAAGGGTGGAGAATCAGCACTAAATGTCCTAAATCAACCCCTGGGCATTCTGGGAGAGCTGCAAATGTCCCCCAAAAAATGCAAGATAAGCCCATTGGGCCTCTTACCAGAATGCTAACAAAATAAGCACAAACTAATAGGGCATTCACATAGATGCTGTTAGCTAAATGCTAATGAGCAAAAACAAACAAAGTAATTGCAAAGACAGGTAAATCCAGCACATAAAGTCACACAAGCATAGCAGAGGGGGGAAGAACAGAGGAGGAACAGCAGCATGTGTTCACAGAGCAGAGGGGGGAAGAACAGAGGAGGAACAGCAGCATGTGTTCACAGAGCAGAGGGGGGAAGAACAGAGGAGGAACAGCAGCATGTGTTCACAGAGCAGAGGGGGGAAGAAAGGAGGAACAGCAGGATGTGTTCACAGAGCAGAGGGGGGAAGAACAGAGGAGGAACAGCAGCATGTGTTCACAGAGCAGAGGGGGGAAGAACAGAGGAGGAACAGCAGCATGTGTTCACAGAGCAGAGGGGAGAAGAACAGAGGAGGAACAGTGACCGGTGATTTGAAGAACTCAATATTCTTTATCTGCTAACGTATTGCACAAGTTAACTGCAGGTATTAAAAAGGAGCTACAGAAATTGAACTTTATTGAAAAGTTGAAATTAATAGTTTTGGCGGTATTGGAAAACCTTCCCGTGGCTGTTTCCAAGTCCCCTGGTATACGGTATACACCGCCCAGTCTCCCACATTATGGATTACAATAATGTATTACTGCCTTTGGCTTCACTTCTCAAATACTGAATGTGTTTGCTTGGTATATATGAAGGCTGTGTTGTGACGGCGTTGTGTGATGGTGTGTGTGACGGCGTTGTGATGGTGTGTGTGACGGCGTTGTGATGGTGTGTGTGACGGTGTTGTGATGGTGTGTGTGACGGTGTTGTGATGGTGTGTGTGACGGCGTTGTGTGACGGCGTTGTGATGGTGTGTGTGACGGCGTTGTGGTGGTGTGTGTGACGGCGTTGTGGTGGTGTGTGTGACGGTGTTGGGATGGTGTGTGTGACGGCGTTGTGTGACGGTGTTGTGATGGTGTGTGTGACGGCGTTGTGTGACGGCGTTGTGTGACGGCGTTGTGACGGTGTGGGTGACGGCGTTGTGATGGTGTGGTGACGGCGTTGTGATGGTGTGTGTGACGGCGTTGTGATGGTGTGGTGACGGCGTTGTGAGGGTGTGTGTGACGGCGTTGTGATGGTGTGTGTGACGGCGTTGTGATGGTGTGTGTGACGGCGTTGTGATGGTGTGTGTGTGACGGCGTTGTGATGGTGTGGGGATGGTGTGTGTGACGGCGTTGTGATGGTGTGTGTGACGGCGTTGTGATGGTGTGTGTGATGGCGTTGTGATGGAGTGTGTGACGGCGTTGTGATGGTGTGTGTGACGGCGTTGTGTGACGGCGTTGTGATGGTGTGTGACGGCGTTGTGATGGTGTGTGTGACGGCTTTGTGTGACGGCGTTGTGTGACGGCGTTGTGATGGTGTGTGACGGCGTTGTGATGGTGTGTGTGACGGCGTTGTGATGGTGTGTGTGACGGCGTTGTGATGGAGTGTGTGACGGCGTTGTGATGATGTGGGAATGGTGTGTGTGACGGCGTTGTGATGGTGTGTGTGTTCTAGGAGTTGGAGTGTCTGCAGGACCACCTGGAAGACCTGCTGTCAGGGTGTGGAGAGGTGGTGGGCAACCTGACAGAGCTGCAGTCTGAGGTACACTATCTGTCTGTCTTCATGTTGGATGGACTGTGGCTCCAAAGTTACCCTGATAAAGATGAGCAAAAAAGACTGGATTAAATAAATGATACAAATACTAAACTATATTATTACTATGAGTTATTATGAGTTATATTAGTACTATATCATATAGTATGAGTTATATTATATAGTATGAGTTATATTATATAGTATGAGTTATATTAGTACTATATCATATAGTATGAGTTATATTATATAGTATGAGTTATATTATATAGTATGAGTTATATTAGTACTATATCATATAGTATGAGTTATATTATATAGTATGAGTTATATTATATAGTATGAGTTATATTATATAGTATGAGTTATATTAGTACTATATCATATAGTATGAGTTATATTATATAGTATGAGTTATATTATATAGTATGAGTTATATTAGTACTATATCATATAGTATGAGTTATATTATATAGTATGAGTTATATTATATAGTATGAGTTATATTAGTACTATATCATATAGTATGAGTTATATTATATAGTATGAGTTATATTATATAGTATGAGTTATATTATATAGTATGAGTTATATTAGTACTATATCATATAGTATGAGTTATATTATATAGTATGAGTTATATTATATAGTATGAGTTATATTAGTACTATATCATATAGTATGAGTTATATTATATAGTATGAGTTATATTATATAGTATGAGTTATATTAGTACTATATCATATAGTATGAGTTATATTATATAGTATGAGTTATATTATATAGTATGAGTTATATTATATAGTATGAGTTATATTAGTACTATATTATATAGTATGAGTTATATTATATAGTATGAGTTATATTATATAGTATGAGTTATATTATATAGTATGAGTTATATTATATAGTATGAGTTATATTAGTAGTTATTATATAGTATGAGTTATATTATATAGTATGAGTTATATTATATAGTATGAGTTATATTAGTACTATATCATATAGTATGAGTTATATTATATAGTATGAGTTATATTATATAGTATGAGTTATATTATATAGTATGAGTTATATTAGTACTATATTATATAGTATGAGTTATATTATATAGTATGAGTTATATTATATAGTATGAGTTATATTATATAGTATGAGTTATATTATATAGTATGAGTTATATTAGTACTATATCATATAGTATGAGTTATATTATATAGTATGAGTTATATTATATAGTATGAGTTATATTATATAGTATGAGTTATATTAGTACTATATTATATAGTATGAGTTATATTATATAGTATGAGTTATATTATATAGTATGAGTTATATTATATAGTATGAGTTATGTTATATAGTATGAGTTATGTTATATAGTATGAGTTATATTATATAGTATGAGTTAACATTAGAAGCCTCCTCCCTAAGTTTGTTCTATTCACTGCTTTAGCACACTCTGCCAACCCGGATGTTCTAGCTGTGTCTGAATCCTGGCTTAGGAAGACCACCAAAAATTCAGACATTTTAATTCCAAACTACAACATTTTCAGACAAGATAGAACTGCCAAAGGGGGCGGTGTTGCAATTTACTGCAAAGATAGCCTGCAGAGTTCTGTCCTACTATCCAGGTCTGTACCCAAACAATTTGAACTTCTACTTTTAAAAATCCACCTTTCTAAAAACAAGTCTCTCACCGTTGCCGCCTGCTATAGACCACCCTCTGCCCCCAGCTGTGCTCTGGACACCATATGTGAACTGATTGCCCCCCATCTATCTTCAGAGCTCGTGCTGCTAGGCGACCTAAACTGGAACATGCTTAACACCCCAGCCATCCTACAATCTAAACTTGATGCCCTCAATCTCACACAAATTATCAATGAACCTACCAGGTACCTCCCCAAAGCCTTAAACACGGGCACCCTCATAGATATCATCCTAACCAACTTCCCCTCTAAATACACCTCTGCTGTCTTCAACCAAGATCTCAGCGATCACTGCCTCATTGCCTGCATCCGTAATGGGTCAGCGGTCAAACGACCTCCTCTCATCACTGTAAAACGCTCCCTGAAACACTTCAGCGAGCAGGCCTTTCTAATCGACCTGGCCGGGGTATCCTGGAAGGATATTGACCTCATCCCGTCAGTAGAGGATGCCTGGATATTTTTTTAAAATGCCTTCCTAACCATCTTAAATAAACATGCCCCATTCAAGAAATTTAGAACCAGGAACAGATATAGCCCTTGGTTCTCCCCAGACCTGACTGCCCTTAATCAACACAAAAACGTCCTATGGCGTTCTGCATTAGCATCGAACAGCCCCCGTGATATGCAGCTGTTCAGGGAAGCTAGAAACCATTATACACAGGCAGTTAGAAAAGCCAAGGCTAGCTTTTTCAAGCAGAAATTTGCTTCTTGCAACACTAACTCAAAAAAGTTCTGGGACACTGTAAAGTCCATGGAGAATAAGAACACCTCCTCCCAGCTGCCCACTGCACTGAAGATAGGAAACACTGTCACCACTGATAAATCCACCATAATTGAAAATTTCAATAAGCATTTTTCTACTGCTGGCCATGCTTTCCACCTGGCTACTCCTACCCCTGTCAACAGCACTGCACCCCCAACAGCAACTCGCCCAAGCCTTCCCCATTTCTCTTTCTCCCAAATCCATTCAGCTGATGTTCTGAAAGAGCTGCAAAATCTGGACCCCTACAAATCAGCCGGGCTAGACAATCTGGACCCTTTCTTTCTAAAATTATCTGCCGAAATTGTTGCCACCCCTATTACTAGCCTGTTCAACCTCTCTTTCGTGTCGTCTGAGATTCCCAAAGATTGGAAAGCAGCTGCGGTCATCCCCCTCTTCAAAGGGGGGGACACTCTTGACCCAAACTGCTACAGACCTATATCTATCCTACCATGCCTTTCTAAGGTCTTCGAAAGCCAAGTCAACAAACAGATTACCGACCATTTTGAATCTCACCATACCTTCTCTGCTATGCAATCTGGTTTCAGAGCTGGTCATGGGTGCACCTCAGCCACGCTCAAGGTCCTAAACGATATCTTAACCGCCATCGATAAGAAACATTACTGTGCAGCCGTATTCATTGATCTGGCCAAGGCTTTCGACTCTGTCAATCACCACATCCTCATCGGCAGACTCAACAGCCTTGGTTTCTCAAATGATTGCCTCGCCTGGTTCACCAACTACTTCTCTGATAGAGTTCAGTGTGTCAAATCTGAGGGTCTGTTGTCCGGACCTCTGGCAGTCTCTATGGGGGTGCCACAGGGTTCAATTCTTGGACCGACTCTCTTCTCTGTATACATCAATGAGGTCGCTCTTGCTGCTGGTGAGTCTCTGATCCACCTCTACGCAGACGACACCATTCTGTATACTTCCGGCCCTTCTTTGGACACTGTGTTAACAACCCTCCAGGCAAGCTTCAATGCCATACAACTCTCCTTCCGTGGCCTCCAACTGCTCTTAAATACAAGTAAAACTAAATGCATGCTCTTCAACCGATCACTACCTGCACCTACCCGCCTGTCCAACATCACTACTCTGGACGGCTCTGACTTAGAATACGTGGACAACTACAAATACTTAGGTGTCTGGTTAGACTGTAAACTCTCCTTCCAGACCCATATCAAACATCTCCAATTCAAAGTTAAATCTAGAATTGGCTTCCTATTTCGCAACAAAGCATCCTTCACTCATGCTGCCAAACATACCCTTGTAAAACTGACCATCCTACCAATCCTCGACTTTGGCGATGTAATTTACAAAATAGCCTCCAATACCCTACTCAACAAACTGGATGCAGTCTATCACAGTGCAATCCGTTTTGTCACCAAAGCCCCATACACTACCCACCATTGCGACCTGTACGCTCTCGTTGGCTGGCCCTCGCTTCATACTCGTCGCCAAACCCACTGGCTCCATGTCATCTACAAGACCCTGCTAGGTAAAGTCCCCCCTTATCTCAGCTCGCTGGTCACCATAGCATCTCCCACCTGTAGCACACGCTCCAGCAGGTATATCTCTCTAGTCACCCCCAAAACCAATTCTTTCTTTGGCCGCCTCTCTTTCCAGTTCTCTGCTGCCAATGACTGGAACGAACTACAAAAATCTCTGAAACTGGAAACACTTATCTCCCTCACTAGCTTTAAGCACCAACTGTCAGAGCAGCTCACAGATTACTGCACCTGTACATAGCCCACATATAATTTAGCCCTATCAACTACCTCTTTCCCAACTGTATTTAATTTATTTATTTATTTTGCTCCTTTGCACCCCATTATTTTTATTTCTACTTTGCACATTCTTCCATTGCAAAACTACCATTCCAGTGTTTTAATTGCTATATTGTATTTACCTTGCCACCAAGGCCTTTTTTTGCCTTTACCTCCCTTCTCACCTCATTTGCTCACATTGTATATAGACTTGTTTATACTTTATTATTGACTGTATGTTTGTTTTACTCCATGTGTAACTCTGTGTTGTTGTATCTGTCGAACTGCTTTGCTTTATCTTGGCCAGGTCGCAATTGTAAATGAGAACTTGCCTACCTGGTTAAATAAAGGTAAAATAAATAAATAAATAAAAATATTATATAGTATGAGTTATATTATATAGTATGAGTTATATTATATAGTATGAGTTATATTATATAGTATGAGTTATATTATATAGTATGAGTTATGTTATATAGTATGAGTTATGTTATATAGTATGAGTTATGTTATATAGTATGAGTTATATTATATAGTATGAGTTATATTATATAGTATGAGTTATATTAGTAGTTATTATATAGTATGAGTTATGTTACTGCTATAGTATATAGTATTATTATATTAGTACTATATTATAGAGTATGAGTTATATTAAATTGTATGAGTTATATTACTACTATTATTACTATATATAGTATGAGTTATATTAGTACTATTATTACTATATATAGTATGAGTTATATTAGTACTATATTATTACTATATTATATAGTATGAGTTATATTAGTACTATATTGTTACTATATTATAAATGAGTTATATTATTACAATGTTATATTAGCACTATATTATTACTATTTTATATAGTATGAGTTATATTAGTACTATATTATATAGTATGAGTTATATTTGTACTATAGTATTACTATATTATTTAGTATGAGTTCTATGAGTATGAAACTTCCCAAATACAGGTGTGCCAAGCTTGTAGAGTCATACTGTTACAGGAATTAAATTCCTACATGTTTTAATACCCAATTAAAATTAAACACTCTGTCAATTCCTAAGAATTTGTAAGACTCCTATTTGCATAAAATGGACAGAGACCAGTCTCAAAATCAATCAGCAGCGTTTATTCTCGAGAGTACTGAACACGATACAGTTTATCACAGGTTATAAACTGAAGATGATGTCATTAGTTTTCGTACAAACCCGTCTCATCTCCACTCCAGTACAATGGCTGTATAGTTCTCAAGCCTTCCCACATCGTCTCTCCCAATTTAGATAATTTATGACCGAGCCAAGGTCTCCCTGTGTAGATAAGCATTCCAGCCAGTCTTGACGATAAGTTCATTCATTTCTACCAAGGAACAGACAGTCATTGTTCTACTTCTTGATTATATTTACACACATTATATTCAGTACTAGGATTAAAAGAAAATTCATACATCTATACAGTAACATAATAGTATTCTGATTAGTCAGTCCTGATTGAAATGTATACATAATTAGTCATTATTGATTAAAAACAATCCCTTAACACATACCCAATAAGACTTGAGGCTATAATTGCTGCCAAAGGTGCTTCAACAAAGCACAGAGTAAAGGATCTGAATACTTATGGAAATGTCATTCTTCAGTTTTTTTTATTTGTAATAAATTTGCTAAAATGTCTTAACCTGTTTACTTTATCATTATGGGGTATTGTGTGTAGATTGATGATGACATCATTATGGGGTATTGTGTGTAGATTGATGATGACATCATTATGGGGTATTGTGTGTAGATTGATGATGACATCATTATGGGGTATTGTGTGTAGGTTGATGATGACATCATTATGGGGTATTGTGTGTAGATTGATGATGACATCATTATGGGGTATTGTGTGTAGATTGATGATGACATCATTATGGGGTATTGTGTGTAGATTGATGATGACATCATTATGGGGTATTGTGTGTAGATTGATGATGACATCATTATGGGGTATTGTGTGTAGATTGATGATGACATCATTATGGGGTATTGTGTGTAGATTGATGATGACATCATTATGGGGTATTGTGTGTAGATTGAGGCTGTATTTATATTTTTGAACCCATTTTAGAATAAGGCTGTAAAGTAACAAACTGTGGAGAAAGTCAAGTGATCAGAAAACGTTCCCAATGCGCTGTACAGCTCCGTATTTGTGTTATTTATTTCATCCAGTCTCATCTTTATCAAGGGTGCCAACCATTCTGTATGTGTGATGTCTCTGTATATTACTGTCTCTGGCTGACATGGTCTCTCTGCTGTGACAGGACATTCATATTGAGGCTCTGCTGATCCGGGCCTGTCAGCCTGTCATCCAGTCTCACTGCCATGTAAGTTCCAACAAACAGCTTCAGCTCTCTCACTCTGCCTGACCTCAGAACAGCTTCAGAACTCAGCTCTCTCACTCTGCCTGACCTCAGAACAGCTTCTCCTCTTTTGGCAAGTCTAAAAACAAGTTATCCCAACAGGGGATGTGATGGAGTGTCTGGTTCAGAACAAACACATCTCTCTCCGCTCTCTAGGATGTATTTGATAACCAGGTGGATACAGGGGATGTGATGGAGTGTCTGGTTCAGAACAAACACATCTCTCTCCTCTCTCTCTCCTCCCTCCAGGATGTATCTGATAACCAGGTGGATACAGGGGATGTGATGGAGTGTCTGGTTCAGAACAAACACATCTCTCTCCTCTCTCTCTCCTCCCTCCAGGATGTATCTGATAACCAGGTGGATACAGGGGATGTGATGGAGTGTCTGGTTCAGAACAAACACATCTCTCTCCTCTCTCTCTCCTCCCTCTAGGATGTATCTGATAACCAGGTGGATACAGGGGATGTGATGGAGTGTCTGGTTCAGAACAAACACATCTCTCTCCTCTCTCTCTCCTCCCTCCAGGATGTATCTGATAACCAGGTGGATACAGGGGATGTGATGGAGTGTCTGGTTCAGAACAAACACATCTCTCTCCTCTCTCTCTCCTCCCTCTAGGATGTATCTGATAACCAGGTGGATACAGGGGATGTGATGGAGTGTCTGGTTCAGAACAAACACATCTCTCTCCTCTCTCTCTCCTCCCTCTAGGATGTATCTGATAACCAGGTGGATACAGGGGATGTGATGGAGTGTCTGGTTCAGAACAAACACATCTCTCTCCTCTCTCTCTCCTCCCTCCAGGATGTATCTGATAACCAGGTGGATACAGGGGATGTGATGGAGTGTCTGGTTCAGAACAAACACCAGAAGGAGATGAACAGCAAGTGTACCGTGGGAGTGACACACTTCCAGCTGGTGGGTCACTGTCGCTATGACAACACGCACACTGAATCATGTACGCATGTACACACAGCTGGCGGGTCGCTGTCTCTATGACAACACGGACCAAGAAGCTGTTGACCTCACTATGACCCCCCCCGACTGAACTGAACACCCTGACTCACACACTCACTATCTCTCTGAATGATCCACATAATCTCACACACACCACACACTCACTATCTCTCTGAATAATCCACATAATCCCACACACTCACTATCTCTCTGAATAATCCACATAATCTCACACACACCACACACACACTATCTCTCTGAATGATCCACATAATCCCACCCACTCACTATCTCTCTGAATGATCCACATAATCTCACACACACCACACACTCACTATCTCTCTGAATAATCCACATAATCCCACACACTCACTATCTCTCTGAATAATCCACATAATCTCACACACCACACACTCACTATCTCTCTGAATAATCCACATAATCTCACACACACCACACACTCACTATCTCTCTGAATAATCCACATAATCCCACACACTCACTATCTCTCTGAATAATCCACATAATCTCACACACACCACACACACACTATCTCTCTGAATAATCCACATAATCCCACACACTCACTATCTCTCTGAATAATCCACATAATCTCACACACACCACACACTCACTATCTCTCTGAATGATCCACATAATCTCACACACACCACACACTCACTATCTCTCTGAATAATCCACATAATCCCACACACTCACTATCTCTCTGAATAATCCACATAATCTCACACACCATACACTCACTATCTCTCTGAATAATCCACATAATCTCACACACACCACACACTCACTATCTCTCTGAATAATCCACATAATCCCACACACTCACTATCTCTCTGAATAATCCACATAATCTCACACACACCACACACTCACTATCTCTCTGAATAATCCACATAATCCCACACACTCACTATCTCTCTGAATGATCCTCATAATCTCAAACACACCACACACTCATCCTTACCCCAGAGTAAGGGCACCTCGCATAGCTGGGTACCTCCCATAGGATGTGAGGCCATGTAAACTGGTAGGATGTGAGGCCATGTAAACTGGTAGGATGTGAGTCCATGTAAACTGGTAGGATGTGAGGCCATGTAAACTGGTAGGATGTGAGTCCATGTAAACTGGTAGGATGTGAGTCCATGTAAACTGGTAGGATGTGAGACCATGCAAACTGGTAGGATGTGAGGCCATGTAAACTGGTAGGATGTGAGGCCACGTAAACTGGTAGGATGTGAGGCCACGTAAACTGGTAGGATGTGAGGCCATGTAAACGGGTAGGATGTGAGGCCATGTAAACTGGTAGGATGTGAGGCCATGTAAACGGGTAGGATGTGAGGCCACGTAAACTGGTAGGATGTGAGGCACAGGTTTATGTGTAGATGTGTTTGACGACCGGCCGGTGTAGATAATCAACCCAGACTGACTCCATCTCCTCCTCCTCTTCCTCAGATCCAGATGAAGGACTTTCGTTTCTCCTACAAATTCAAGATGGCGTGTAAAGAGGACGTGCTCAAGCTCTGCCCAAACATCAAGAAGAAGTGAGTCAGAACCCGTCCCAATGGCTCCCTATTCCCTATATAGTGCACTACTTATGACCAGGACCCAATGGCTCCCTATTCCCTATATAGTGCACTACTAATGACCAGGACCCAATGGCTCCCTATTCCCTAAATAGAGGTGTGTGTGCCAGACAGCTACAGAGTCATTTCCATTAGCCCTATTACTTTTCATTGGTTGGATCTTCCACTTAATAATTAACCCTCTCCCTGTCTCTCTCTGTCTCTCTCTGTCTCTCTCTGTCTATCTCTGTCTCTCTCTGTATCTCTCTGCATCTCTGTCTCTCTCTGTCTCTGTATCTCTCTGTATCTCTCTGTCTCTGTCTCTCTCTGTATCTCTCTGTCTCTGTCTCTCTGTCTCTCTGTCTCTCTGTCTCTCTGTCTCTCTCTGTCTCTCTCTGTCTCTCTCTGTATCTCTCTGTATCTCTGTCTCTCTCTGTCTCTCTCTGTATCTCTCTGTCTCTGTCTCTCTCTGTATCTCTCTCTCTGTCTCTCTCTGTCTCTCTCTGTCTCTCTCTGTATCTCTCTGTATCTCTCTGTATCTCTCTCTCTTTCTGTCTCTCTTTCTGTCTCTCTTTCTGTCTCTCTCTGTCTCTCTCTGTCTCTCTCTGTCTCCCTCTGTATGTCTCTCTCTCTCTCTCTCTCTCTCCCTCTCTCTCTCTCCTCTCTCTGTCTCTGTCTCTGTCTCTGTCTCTGTCTCTCTGTGTCTCTGTCTGTCCCACAGGGTGGATGTAGTGATCTGTCTCAGTACTACAGTGAGGAATGACACTCTGCAGGACGTCAAGGAGCAGCGTGTCTCTCTCAAGTGTCGGAAACAACTCCGAGTAGAGGAGCTGGAGATGGTGAGAGATACAACTCAGAGTAGAGGAGCTAGAGATGGTGAGAGATACAACTCAGAGTAGAGGAGCTGGAGATGGGGAGAGATACAACTCAGAGTAGAGGAGCTGGAGATGGTGAGAGATACAACTCAGAGTAGAGGAGCTAGAGATGGTGAGAGATACAACTCTGTTACAACTCAGAGTAGAGGAGCTGGAGATGGGGAGAGATTCAACTCTGTTACAACTCAGAGTAGAGGAGCTGGAGATGGTGAGAGTTACAACTCAGAGTAGAGGAGCTGGAGATGGGGAGAGTTACAACTCTGTTACAACTCAGAGTAGAGGAGCTGGAGATGGGGATAGATACAACTCAGAGTAGAGGAGCTGGAGATGGGGAGAGATACAACTCTGTCTGTTATTTGTTTACCTGCTTGTGGTGGTTCGATACACCCCTGGTCAGCTACACTTAAACCCCTGAGGCCTTATTAGGCCTGACCAAGCTGTTGAGCAGTCTTTAACTCAGTCTTTTAATGCAGTCTTTAACTCATTTGTCAGCTCAAGTCATCTCTGGTGACCATACTGCCAGGTTAGCTGACGGGAACTCGAGTGGAGACCATTAAGACACAGCATTAGTAGGACAGACATGCCGTCCTATTTATTAATTGTCAACTATTCATATCAAGCAAATTTGGTATATATCATTTTTCTCTTCTCTCTCACATGTTTCTCCCTCCTTTCTCCTGTATTTTCTCTCTTTCCTCCTCTCCTTTCTCTCTCCTCCTCTCCTTTCTCTCTCCTCCTCTCTCTCTCCTCCTCTCCTCTCTCTCTCCTCCTCTCTCTCTCCACCTCTCCTGTCCTTTCTTTCTCGTCACTCCTCTCCTCCCTCCTCTCCTTTCTCTCTCCTCCTCTCCTCTCTCTCTCCTCCTCTCCTGTCCTTTCTTTCTCCTCCCTCCTCTCCTTTCTTTCTCCTCTCCTCCCTCCTCTCCTTTCTCTCTCCTCCTCTCCTTTCTCTCTCCTCCTCTCCTCTCCTTTCTCTCTCCTCCTCCCCTCTCCTCTCTTCTCCTTTCTCTCTCCTCCTCCTCTCCTCCTCTCCTCTCCTTTCTCTCTCCTCTCCTTTCTCTCTCCTCCTCCTCTCCTCTCCTCCCCCTCCTCTCCTTTATCTCTCCTCTCCTTTCTCTCTCCTCCTCTCCTCTCCTTTCTCAATCCTCCTTTCTCTCTCTCCTCCTCTTTCTCTCTCCTCCTCTCCTCCTCCTCCTCTCCTTTCTCTCTCCTCTCCTTTCTCTCTCCTTTCTCTCTCCTCTCCTTTCTCTCTCCTCTCCTTTCTCTCTCCTCTCCTTTCTCGCTCCTCCTCTCCTCTCCTTTCTCTCTCCTCTCCTTTCTCTCTCCTCCTCTCCTCTCCTTTCTCTCTCCTCTCCTTTCTCTCTCCTCTCCTTTCTCTCTCCTCTCCTTTCTCTCTCCTCCTCCTCTCCTCTCTCTCTCCTCCTTTCTCCTGTATTTTCTCTCTTTCCTCCTCTCCTTTCTCTCTCCTCCTCTCCTTTCTCTCTCCTCCTCTCTCTCTCCTCCTCTCCTCTCTCTCTCCTCCTCTCTCTCTCCACCTCTCCTGTCCTTTCTTTCTCGTCACTCCTCTCCTCCCTCCTCTCCTCTCTCTCTCCTCCTCTCCTGTCCTTTCTTTCTCCTCCCTCCTCTCCTTTCTTTCTCCTCTCCTCCCTCCTCTCCTTTCTCTCTCCTCCTCTCCTTTCTCTCTCCTCCTCTCCTCTCCTTTCTCTCTCCTCCTCCCCTCTCCTCTCTTCTCCTTTCTCTCTCCTCCTCCTCTCCTCCTCTCCTCTCCTTTCTCTCTCCTCTCCTTTCTCTCTCCTCCTCCTCTCCTCTCCTCCCCCTCCTCTCCTTTATCTCTCCTCTCCTTTCTCTCTCCTCCTCTCCTCTCCTTTCTCAATCCTCCTTTCTCTCTCTCCTCCTCTTTCTCTCTCCTCCTCTCCTCCTCCTCCTCTCCTTTCTCTCTCCTCTCCTTTCTCTCTCCTTTCTCTCTCCTCTCCTTTCTCTCTCCTCTCCTTTCTCTCTCCTCTCCTTTCTCGCTCCTCCTCTCCTCTCCTTTCTCTCTCCTCTCCTTTCTCTCTCCTCCTCTCCTCTCCTTTCTCTCTCCTCTCCTTTCTCTCTCCTCTCCTTTCTCTCTCCTCTCCTTTCTCTCTCCTCCTCCTCTCCTCTCTCTCTCCTCCTCTCCTCTCCTTTCTCTCTCCTCCTCCCCTCTCCTCTCTTCTCCTTTCTCTCTCCTCCTCCTCTCCTCCTCTCCTCTCCTTTCTCTCTCCTCTCCTTTCTCTCTCCTCCTCCTCTCCTCTCCTCCCCCTCCTCTCCTTTATCTCTCCTCTCCTTTCTCTCTCCTCCTCTCCTCTCCTTTCTCAATCCTCCTTTCTCTCTCTCCTCCTCTTTCTCTCTCCTCCTCTCCTCCTCCTCCTCTCCTTTCTCTCTCCTCTCCTTTCTCTCTCCTTTCTCTCTCCTCTCCTTTCTCTCTCCTCTCCTTTCTCTCTCCTCTCCTTTCTCTCTCCTCCTCTCCTCTCCTTTCTCTCTCCTCTCCTTTCTCTCTCCTCTCCTTTCTCTCTCCTCCTCCTCTCCTCTCTCTCTCCTCCTCTCCTGTCCTTTCTTTCTCCTCCCTCCTCTCCTTTCTTTCTCCTCTCCTCCCTCCTCTCCTTTCTCTCTCCTCTCCTTTCTCTCTCCTCCTCTCCTCTCCTTTCTCTCTCCTCCTCCCCTCTCCTCTCCTCTCCTTTCTCTCTCCTCCTCCTCTCCTCCTCTCCTCTCCTTTCGCTCTCCTCTCCTTTCTCTCTCCTCCTCCTCTCCTCTCCTCCCCCTCCTCTCCTTTATCTCTCCTCTCCTTTCTCTCTCCTTTCTCTCTCCTCTCCTTTCTCTCTCCTCTCCTTTCTCTCTCCTTTCTCTCTCCTCTCCTTTCTCTCTCCTCCTCTCCTCTCCTTTCTCTCTCCTCTCCTTTCTCCTCTCTCTGCAGTCAGAGGATATTCGTCTGGAACCTGAGTTGTATGACGTGTGTAAGACCGACATCGGGCGGCTCTGCTCCAACGTGGTGTTCGGTAACGCTCAGATGATGGAGTGTTTAAAGGAGAGGAAGAAACAGCTGTCTCAGCAGTGTCACCAGAGGGTGTTTAAACTACAGGAGGGAGAGATGCTGGATCCAGAACTGGACTACCAGCTCATGAGGGTCTGCAAGCAGATGATTAAGGTGAGGGGTACGCCCCCGTGTGGCTGTGGTGAGGGGGACGCCCCCGTGCGACTGTGGTGAGGGGGGGACGCCCCCGTGTGGCTGTGGTGAGGGGGACGCCCCCGTGTGGCTGTGGTGAGGGGGACGCCCCCGTGTGGCTGTGGTGAGGGGGACGCCCCCGTGTGGCTGTGGTGAGGGGGACGCCCCCGTGTGGCTGTGGTGAGGGGGACGCCCCCGTGTGGCTGTGGTGAGGGGGGGACGCCCCCGTGTGGCTGTGGTGAGGGGGGGACGCCCCCGTGTGGCTGTGGTGGGGGGGACGCCCCCGTGTGACTGTGGTGAAGGGGGCGCCCCCGTGTGACCGTGGTGAGGGGGGCGCCCCCGTGTGGCCGTGGTGAGGGGGGGACGTGACCGTGGTGAGGGGGGGACGCCCCCGTGTGGCTGTGGTGAGGGGGGGACGCCCCCGTGTGGCTGTGGTGAGGGGGGGACGCCCCCGTGTGGCTGTGGTGAGGGGGGGACGCCCCCGTGTGGCTGTGGTGGGGGGGACGCCCCCGTGTGGCCGTGGTGAGGGGGGGACGTGACCGTGGTGATGGGGGGACGCCCCCGTGTGGCTGTGGTGAGGGGGGCGCCCCCGTGTGGCCGTGGTGAGGGGGGCGCCCCCGTGTGGCCGTGGTGAGTGGGGGACGCCCCCGTGTGACCGTTGTGAGTGGGGGACGCCCCCGTGTGGCTGTGGTGAAGGTTCACCTTCCAACAGGACAACGATCCTAAACACACAGCCAAGACAACACAGGAGTGGTTTTGGACAAGTCTCTGAATGTCCTTGAGTGGCCCAGCCAGAGCCCAGATTGAACCCGATTCAACATCTCTGGATGAAAATAGCCTCTTTCTAAACAGAAGGCAGTTTGTTCAACTTTGATTTGATTAGATTTGTATTTAACTGGGCAAGTTGACGCCTCATGATTCACTGTTGCACTTTTCAAGTACATGTGATTTTGCTGTGATCTGATAGAGGTGTTAGTGGGCTGACTGTGAACGCTCTGAGAGACTCTAGGTTGAGGTTAGTGGGCTGACTGTGAACGCTCTGAGAGACTCTAGGTTGAGGTTAGTGGGCTGACTGTGAACGCTCTGAGAGACTCTAGGTTGAGGTTAGTGGGCTGACTGTGAACGCTCTGAGAGACTCTAGGTTGAGGTTAGTGGGCTGACTGTGAACGCTCTGAGAGACTCTAGGTTGAGGTTAGTGGGCTGACTGTGAACGCTCTGAGAGACTCTAGGTTGAGGTTAGTGGGCTGACTGTGAACGCTCTGAGAGACTCTAGGTTGAGGTTAGTGGGCTGACTGTGAACGCTCTGAGAGACTCTAGGTTGAGGTTAGTGGGCTGACTGTGAACGCCCTGAGAGACTCTAGGTTGAGGTTAGTGGGCTGACTGTGAACGCTCTGAGAGACTCTAGGTTGAGGTTAGTGGGCTGACTGTGAACGCTCTGAGAGACTCTAGGTTGAGGTTAGTGGGCTGACTGTGAACGCCCTGAGAGACTCTAGGTTGAGGTTAGTGGGCTGACTGTGAACGCTCTGAGAGACTCTGGGTTGAGGTTAGTGGGCTGACTGTGAACGCTCTGAGAGACTCTAGGTTGAGGTTAGTGGGCTGACTGTGAACGCTCTGAGAGACTCTAGGTTGAGGTTAGTGGGCTGACTGTGAACGCTCTGAGAGACTCTAGGTTGAGGTTAGTGGGCTGACTGTGAACGCTCTGAGAGACTCTAGGTTGAGGTCAGTGGGCTGACTGTGAACGCTCTGAGAGACTCTAGGTTGAGGTTAGTGGGCTGACTGTGAACGCTCTGAGAGACTCTAGGTTGAGGTTAGTGGGCTGACTGTGAACGCTCTGAGAGACTCTAGGTTGAGGTTAGTGGGCTGACTGTGAACGCTCTGAGAGACTCTAGGTTGAGGTCAGTGGGCTGACTGTGAACGCTCTGAGAGACTCTAGGTTGAGGTTAGTGGGCTGACTGTGAACGCTCTGAGAGACTCTAGGTTGAGGTTAGTGGGCTGACTGTGAACGCTCTGAGAGACTCTAGGTTGAGGTTAGTGGGCTGACTGTGAACGCTCTGAGAGACTCTAGGTTGAGGTTAGTGGGCTGACTGTGAACGCTCTGAGAGACTCTAGGTTGAGGTTAGTGGGCTGACTGTGAACGCTCTGAGAGACTCTAGGTTGAGGTCAGTGATAAAGTAGTCTACAGTACTACTGCCAAGGGGTGAGCTATGGGTGTACCTACCGTTGGCTGTGTACTGACCACAGAGCTGCAGGTTATTTTTGGTCTCTCTCTCTCTCTCTGTCTCTCTCTGTCTCTCTCTCTCTCTCTCTCTCTGTCTCTCTCTCTCTCTCTCTCAATTCAATTCAATTCAAGGGCTTTATTGGCATGGGAAACATGTGTTAACATTGCCAAAGCAAGTGAGGTAGACAACATACAAAGTGAAAATATAAAGTGAAAAACAACAAAGATTAACAGTAAACATTACACATACAGAGGTTTCAAAACAGTAAAGACATTACAAATGTCATATTATATATATATATATACAGTGTTTTAACAATGTACAAATGGTTAAAGGACACAAGATAAAATAAATAAGCATAAATATGGGTTGTAATTTACAATGGTGTGTGTTCTTCACTGGTTGCCCTTTTCTCGTGGCAACAGGTCACAAATCTTGCTGCTGTGATGTCATACTGTGGAATTTCACCCAGTAGATATGGGAGTTTTTCAAAATTGGATTTGTTTTCGAATTCTTTGTGGATCTGTGTAATCTGAGGGAAATATGTCTCTCTAATATGGTCATACATTGGGCAGGAAGTTAGGAAGTGCAGCTCAGTTTCCACCTCATTTTGTGGGCAGTGAGCACATAGCCTGTCTTCTCTTGAGAGCCATGTCTGCCTACGGCGGCCTTTCTCAATAGCAAGGCTATGCTCACTGAGTCTGTACATAGTCAAAGCTTTCCTTAATTTTGGGTCAGTCACAGTGGTCAGGTATTCTGCCGCTGTGTACTCTCTGTGTAGGGCCAAATAGCATTCTAGTTTGCTCTGTTTTTTTGTTAATTCTTTCCAATGTGTCAAGTAATTATCTTTTTGTTTTCTCATGATTTGGTTGGGTCTAATTGTGTTGCTGTCCTGGGGCTCTGTAGGGTGTGTTTGTGTTTGTGAACAGAGCCCCAGGACCAGCTTGCTTAGGGGACTCTTCTCCAGGTTCATCTCTCTGTAGGTGATGGCTTTGTTATGGAAGGTTTGTGAATCGCTTCCTTTTAGGTGGTTGTAGAATTTAACGGCTCTTTTCTGGATTTTGATAATTAGTGGGTATCGGCCTAATTCTGCTCTGCATGCATTATTTGGTGTTCTACGTTGTACACGGAGGATATTTTAGCAGAATTCTGCGTGTAGAGTCTCAATTTGGTGTTTGTCCCATTTTGTGAAGTCTTGGTTGGTGAGCGGACCCCAGACCTCACAACCATAAAGGGCAATGGGCTCTATGACTGATTCAAGTATTTTTAGACAAATCCTAATTGGTATGTTGAAATTTAATTGAAGTTTCTTTTGATGGCATAGAATGCCCTTCTTGCCTTGTCAGATCGTTCACAGCTTTGTGGAAGTTACCTGTGGCGCTGATGTTTAGGCCAAGGTATGTATAGTTTTTTGTGTGCTCTAGGGCAACAGTGTCTAGATGGAATGTATTTGTGGTCCTGGTGACTGGACCTTTTTTGGAACACCATTATTTTGGTCTTACTGAGATTTACTGTCAGGGCCCAGGTCTGACAGAATCTGTGCATAAGATCTAGGTGCTGCTGTAGGCCCTCCTTGGTTGGTGACAGAAGCACCAGATCATCGGCAAACAGCAGACATTTGACTTCGGATTCTAGTAGGGGGAGGCCGGGTGCTGCCGACTTTTCTAGTGCCCGCGCCAATTCATTGATATGTTGAAGAGGGTGGGGCTTAAGCTGCATCCCTGTCTAACCCCACGACCCTGTGTGAAGAAATGTGTGTTTTTTGCCAATTTTAACCGCACACTTGTTGTTTGTGTACATGGATTTTATAATGTCGTATGTTTTACCCCCAACACCACTTTCCATCAGTTTGTATAGCAGACCCTCATGCCAGATTGAGTCGAAGGCTTTTTTGAAATCAACAAAGCATGAGAAGACTTTGCCTTTGTTTTGGTTTGTTTGGTTGTCACTTAGGGTGTGCAGGGTGAATACATGGTCTGTTGTACGGTAATTTTGTAAAAAGCCAATTTTACATTTGCTCAGTACATTGTTTTCATTGAGGAAATGTACGAGTCTGCTGTTAATAATAATGCAGAGGATTTTCCCAAGGTTACTGTTGACACATATTCCACGGTAGTTATTGGGGTCAAATTTGTCTCCACTTTTGTGGATTGGGGTGATCAGTCCTTGGTTCCAAATATTGGGGAAGATGCCAGAGCTAAGTATGATGTTAAAGAGTTTTAGTATAGCCAATTGGAATTTGTTGTCTGTATATTTGATCATTTCATTGAGGATCCCATCAACACCACAGGCCTTTTTGGGTTGGAGGGTTTTTATTTTGTCCTGTAACTCATTCAATGTAATTGGAGAATCCAGTGGGTTCTGGTAGTCTTTAATAGTTGATTCTAAGATCTGTATTTGATCATGTATATGTTTTTGTTCTTTGTTATAGAGCCAAAAAGATTGGAGAAGTGGTTTACCCATACATCTCCATTTTGGATAGATAATTCTTCTTGTTGTTGTTTGTTTAGTGTTTTCTAATTTTCCCAGAAGTGGTTAGAGTCTATGGATTCTTCAATTGCATTGAGCTGATTTCTGACATGCTGTTCCTTCTTTTTCCGTAGTGTATTTCTGTATTGTTTTAGTGATTCACCATAGTGAAGGCGTAGACTCAGGTTTTCCGGGTCTCTATGTTTTTGGTTGGATAGGTTTCTCAATTTCTTTCTTAGATTTTTGCATTCTTCATCAAACCATTTGTCATTATTGTTAATTTTCTTCGGTTTTCTATTTGAGATTTTTAGATTTGATAGGGAAGCTGAGAGGTCAAATATACTGTTAAGATTTTCTACTGCCAAGTTGACACCTTCACTATTACAGTGGAACGTTTTACCCAGGAAATTGTCTAAAAGGGATTGAATTTGTTGTTGCCTAATTGTTTTTTGGTAGGTTTCCAAACTGCATTCCTTCCATCTATAGCATTTCTTAATGTTACTCAGTTCCTTTGGCTTTGATGCCTCATGATTGAGTATTGCTCTGTTTAAGTAGACTGTGATTTTGCTGTGGTCTGATAGGGGTGTCAGTGGGCTGACTGTGAACTCTCTGAGAGACTCTGGGTTGAGGTCAGTGATAAAGTAGTCTACAGTACTACTGCCAAGAGATGCGCTATAGGTGTACCTACCATAGGAGTCCCCTCGAAGCCTACCGTTGACTATGTACATACCCAGCGTGCGACAGAGCTGCAGGAGTTGTGACCCGTTTTTGTTGGTTATGTTGTCATAGTTGTGTCTAGGGGGGCATATGTGGGAGGGAATGCTGTCACCTCCAGGCAGGTGTTTGTCCCCCTGTGTGCTGAGGGTGTCAGGTTCTTGTCCGGTTCTGGCATTTAGGTCGCCACAGACTAGTACATGTCCCTGGGCCTGGAAATGATTGATTTCCCCCTCCAGGATGGAGAAGCTGTCTTCATTAAAATATGGGGATTCTAGTGGGGGGATATAGGTAGCACACAGGAGGACATTTTTCTCTGTTAGGATAATTTTCTTTTGAATTTCTAGCCAAATGTAGAATGTTCCTGTTTTGATTAATTTAATGGAGTGAGTTAGGTCTGCTCTATACCAAATTAGCATACCCCCTGAGTCCCTTCCCTGTTTCACACCTGGTAGTTTGGTGGATAAGACTACCAGCTCTCTGTAACCTAGAGGGCAACCAGTGGGTCCGTCTCCTCTATACCAGGTTTCTTGCAGGATGACAATGTCTGTATTACCGATTTCTTTGGTGAAGTCCGGGTTTCTGCTCTTTAGGCCAAAGGCAGATGACCTCAGGCCTTGGATATTCCAGGATAATATAGTGAAGGCTTTTTGTTCCATAGAGTGTCCAATGCTGTTGGTCGTGGTTTGGCCTCTCTCTGTCTCTCTCTGTCTCTCTCTGTCTCTCTCTGTCTCTGTCTCTCTCTGTCTCTGTCTCTCTCTGTCTCTCTCTGTCTCTCTCTCTGTCTCTCTCTGTCTCTCTCTGTCTCTCTCTCTCTGTCTCTCTCTGTCTCTCTGTGTCTCTCTCTCTCTCTCTCTCTCTCTGTCTCTCTCTGTCTCTCTCTCTCTGTCTCTCTCTGTCTCTCTGTGTCTCTCTCTCTCTCTCTCTCTCTCTCTGTCTCTCCCTCTGTCTCTCTCTCTCTCTGTCTCTCTCTCTCTCTCTGTGTCTCTCTGTCGCTCTCTCTCTGTCGCTCTCTCTCTGTCTCTCTCTCTCTGTCTCTCTCTCTGTCTCTCTCTCTCTGTCTCTCTCTCTCTGTCTCTCTCTCTCTCTCTGTGTCTCTCTGTCTCTCTCTCTGTCTCTCTCTCTCTGTCTCTCTCTCTGTCTGTCTCTGTCTCTGTCTCTCTCTCTCTCTCTGTCTCTCTCTCTCTGTCTCTCTCTCTCTGTCTCTCTGTGTCTCTCTCAGCGGTTCTGGACGGACGTAGATGCTAAGAACATATTAAAGAAAATATTCTAGGCCTGTTCCCTCTACCTATCTTTAACTTGTCTCTGTCCTCTCTGTCTGTCCTCTCTCTCTGCCCCTCCTGTCCTCTCTGTCTGTCCTCTCTCTCTCTGCCCCATCCTGTCCTCTCTGTCTGTCCTCTCTCTCTGCCCCTCCTGTCCTCTCTCTGTCTCTGTCCGTACTGTCCTCTCTCTCTCTCTCTCCCTCCTGTCCTCTCTCTCTCTCTGTCCCTCTTGTCCTCTCTGTCTGTCCTCTCTCTCCATGTGTCAGCGGTTCTGTACAGATGTGGATGCTAAGAACATGCTGCAGTGTCTGAAACAGAACAAGAACTCTGAACTGATGGATCCCAAGTGTAAACAGATGATCACCAAGAGACAGATCACACAGAACACAGGTAACACACACTCTCACACAGAACACCGGTAACACACACTGTCACACACACACACTCTCACACAGAACACAGGTAACACACACTGTCACACACACAGACACTCTCACACAGAACACAGGTAACACACACTCTCACACACACAGACACTCTCACACAGAACACAGGTAACACACACTGTCACACCACCTGTTACCTCTAATAGAGGGACCACCTGTTACCTCTAATAGATGGGACCACCTGTTACCTCTAATAGATGGGACCACCTGTTACCTCTAATAGATGGGACCACCTGTTACCTCTAATAGATGGGACCACCTGTTACCTCTAATAGATGGGACCACCTGTTACCTCTAATAGATGGGATCACCTGTTACCTCTAATAGGACCATCTCCTCGCCTGCTTCTCAACGCTTGGAGGAGTTGGTCTAAGGTCCCTCCCCTTGGATCTTCTTCTCCAATGGGTTTTGAGAAGCAGGCGAGGAAAGAGGATGCAAGGAATGGAGAGAAAAGGAATTGGGTCAGAGCCCATGTCATGTGGACCCGGGTCAGAGCCCATGTCATGTGGACCCGGGTCAGAGCCCATGTCATGTGGACCCGGGTCAGAGCCCATGTCATGTGGACCCGGGTCAGGTGGACCCGGGTCAGAGCCCATGTCATGTTTACCCGGGTCAGAGCCCATGTCAGGTGGACCCGGGTCAGAGCCCATGTCACGTGGACCCGGGTCAGAGCCCATGTCATGTGGACCCGGGTCATGTGGACCCGTATCTCTGATATTTCTGGTTGTCTTCCTCTCTCTCAGACTACAGGTTAAACCCAATATTGAGAAAGGCCTGTAAGGCAGACATCCCTAAATTCTGTCAGCCAATCCTGAACAAGGCCAGTGATGACAGTGAACTGGAGGGCCAGGTGATTGGTTGCCTGAAGCTGAAATACGCCGACCAGCGTCTGTCTCCAGACTGTGAGGACCAGATCAGAGTGATTCTTCAGGAGTCGGCGCTGGACTACAGACTGGACCCCCAGCTACAGATCCACTGTGCTGAGGAGGTGAGGAGTGTTAATATAGACTGGACCCCCAGCTACAGATCCACTGAGGAGGTGAGGAGTGTTAATATAGACTGGACCCCTAGCTACAGATCCACTGAGGAGGTAAGGAGTGTTAATATAGACTGGACCCCCAGCTACAGATCCACTGAGGAGGTAAGGAGTGTTAATATAGACTGGACCCCCAGCTACAGATCCACTGTGCTGAGGAGGTGAGGAGTGTTAATATAGACTGGACCCCCAGCTACAGATCCACTGAGGAGGTGAGGAGTGTTAATATAGACTGGACCCCCAGCTACAGATCCACTGTGCTGAGGAGGTGAGGAGTGTTAATATAGACTGGACCCCCAGCTACAGATCCACTGAGGAGGTGAGGAGTGTTAATATAGACTGGACCCCCAGCTACAGATCCACTGAGGAGGTGAGGAGTGTTAATATAGACTGGACCCCCAGCTACAGATCCACTGTGCTGAGGAGGTGAGGAGTGTTAATATAGACTGGACTCCCAGCTACAGATCCACTGTGCTGAGGAGGTGAGGAGTGTTAATATAGACTGGACCCCCAGCTACAGATCCACTGTGCTGAGGAGGTGAGGAGTGTTAATATAGACTGGACCCCCAGCTACAGATCCACTGAGGAGGTGAGGAGTGTTAATATAGACTGGACCCCCAGCTACAGATCCACTGTGCTGAGGAGGTGAGGAGTGTTAATATAGACTGGACCCCCAGCTACAGATCCACTGAGGAGGTGAGGAGTGTTAATATAGACTGGACCCCCAGCTACAGATCCACTGTGCTGAGGAGGTGAGGAGTGTTAATATAGACTGGACCCCCAGCTACAGATCCACTGAGGAGGTGAGGAGTGTTAATATAGACTGGACCCCCAGCTACAGATCCACTGTGCTGAGGAGGAGACCTTTCCTCTAAACCAGGCCAGACTGCTGTCCCTGAGAGATGGTTACTAATACATAACCCCACTGTCCTGAAGAGACCGGTCCTCTAAACCAGGCCAGACTGCTGTCCCTGAGAGATGGTTACTAATACACAACCCCACAGCCCTGAAGAGACCGGTCCTCTATACCAGGCCAGACTTCTGTCCCTGAGAGATGGTTACTAATACACAACCCCACAGCCCTGAAGAGACCGGTCCTCTAAACCAGGCCAGACTGCTGTCCCTGAGAGATGGTTACTAATACACAACCCCACAGCCCTGAAGAGACCGGCCCCAAACTAGGCCAGACTGCTGTAAAGCATGTTCCATGTTGATAGAAGAAAGCTTTTGAAATACATTCTGAGAGCTGCGACTACAGAATTTACGTTCTGTCTTCCCTCTCTCTGTCTTCCCTCTCTCTGTCTTCCCTCTATTCCCCTCTCCCTCCCTCCCCCTGTCACTCCTCTAGATCCCCGGTCTGTGTGCGGAGGAGGCAGTGGCCCAGGAGCAGACAGGTCAGGTGGAGGAGTGTCTGAAGGCCAACCTGTTGAAGATCAAACATGACTTGTGTAAGAAGGAGGTGCTGAACATGTTGAAGGAGAGCAAGGCAGACGTCTTCGTTGATCCTGTCCTCCACACGGCCTGTGCCCTTGACCTCAAACACCAGTGTGCTGCTGTCACGCCGGGCAGAGGACGACGTGAGTCCCGCCCACCTGTCTGTTCACAGCCAATGACATGGGGGTATATTCACCTTCTACACCACCTGTCTGTTCACAGCCGTAGGATTTAGTAATGATATAAGGGTATATTCACCTTCTACACCACCTGTCTGTTCACAGCCATAGGATTTAGTAATGACATGGCGGTATATTCACCTTCCTACACCACCATGATAGTATTTAGTAATGATATAGATTGAGAACCATATTTAGGTAGCCTGGTTTCACTTTTGAGTTGTGGGTGATTGTTTCCTGTGTCTGTGTTTGTACCATACGGGCCTGTTTCGGTTTTCGTTTGTTCATTCACGTTGTTATTTTGTATTTTGTAGTGTTCAGTTTTATATATTAAAATGGACACTTACCACGCAGCGCATTGGTCCTCCGACCTCTCTTACTCCTCGTCAGAAGAAGAGGACAATCGTGACACAGGGAGAATCTAAAATTCCCCCCATTGATTTAGTTCTAATGTTTGAGTCACTCAGCATAAGAACAAGGCATAAGCCCTAGGAAGCTGGCTTGGTGCTTGGCTTGGTGCTTGGCTCGGTGCTTGGCTCGGTGCTTGGCTCGGTGCTTGGTGCTTGGCTTGGTGCTTGGCTTGGTGCTTAGTGCTTGTCTTGGTGCTAGGCTTGGTGCTTGGCTTGGTGCTTGGCTTGGTGCTTGGCTCGGTGCTTGGCTTGGCTCGGTACTTGGCTTGGCTCGGTGCTTGGCTCGGTGCTTGGCTCGGTGCTTGGCTTGGTGCTTGGCTCTGTGCTTGGCTTGGTGCTCGGTGCTTGGCTCGGTGCTTGGCTCGGTGCTCGGTGCTTGGCTCGGTGCTTGGCGCTTGGCTTGGCGCTTGTTTTGGTGCTTAGTGCTTGTCTTGGTGCTTGGCTTGGTGCTTGGTGCTTGGCTTGGTGCTTGGTTTGGTGCTTGGCTCGGTGCTTAGTGCTTGGCTTGGTGCTTGGCTTGGCTTGGTGCTTGGCTTGGCTTGGTGCTTGGCTTGGCTTGGTGCTTGGCTTGGCTCGGTGCTTGGATCGGTGCTTGGCTCGGTGCTTGGCTCGGTGCTTGGCTCGGTGCTTGGTTTGGTGCTTGGTGCTTGGCTCGGTGCTTAGTGCTTGGCTTGGTGTTTAGTGCTTGGCTTGGTGCTTGGTTCTTGGCTTGGTGCTTGGTTCTTGGCTTGGTGCTTGGTTCTTGGCTTGGTGCTTGGTTCTTGGCTTGGTGCTTGGTGCTTGGCTTGGTGCTTGGCTTGGTGCTTGGCTTGGTTCTTGGCTTGGTTCTTGGCTTGGTGCTTGGCTTGGTGATTGGTGCTTGGCTTGGTGATTGGTGCTTGGCTTGGTCCTTGGCTTGGTCCTTGGCTTGGTCCTTGGCTTGGTCCTTGGCTTGGTCCTTGGCTTAGTGCTTGGTGCTTGGCTTGGTGCTTGGCTTGGCTTGGTGCTTGGCTTGGCTTGGTGCTTGGCTTGGCTTGGTGCTTGGCTTGGTGCTTGGCTTGGGGCTTGGCTTGGTGCTTGGCTTGGCTTGGTGCTTGGCTTGGTGCTTGGCTTGGTGCTTGGCTTGGTGCTTGGCTTGGCTTGGCTTGGTGCATGGCTTGGTGCTTGGCTTGGTGCTTGGCTTGGTGCATGGCTTGGTGCTTGGCTTGGTGCTTGGCTTGGTGCTTGGCTTGGTGCTTGGCTTGGTGCTTGGCTTGGCGCTTGGTGCTTGGCTTGGTGCTTGGCTTGGCTTGGTGCTTGGCTTGGCTTGGTGCTTGGCTTGGTGCTTGGCTTGGGGCTTGGCTTGGTGCTTGGCTTGGTGCTTGGCTTGGCTTGGTGCTTGGCTTGGCTTGGTGCTTGGCTTGGTGCTTGGCTTGGGGCTTGGCTTGGTGCTTGGCTTGGCTTGGTGCTTGGCTTGGTGCTTGGCTTGGTGCTTGGCTTGGTGCTTGGCTTGGCTTGGCTTGGTGCATGGCTTGGTGCTTGGCTTGGTGCTTGGCTTGGTGCTTGGCTTGGTGCTTGGCTTGGTGCTTTGCTTGGTGCTTGGCTTGGTGCTTTGCTTGGTGCTTGGCTTGGTGCTTGGTGCTTGGCTTGGTGCTTTGCTTGGTGCTTGGCTTGGTGCTTGGCGCTTGGTGCTTGGCTTGGTGCTTGGTGCTTTGCTTGGTGCTTGGCTTGGTGCTTGGTGCTTGGCTTGGTGCTTTGCTTGGGCTTGGTGCTTGGCTTTGTACTTGGTGCTTGGCTTGGTGCTTTGCTGTGTGCTTGGCTTGGTGCTTTGCTTGGGCTTGGTGCTTGGCTTTGTACTTGGTGCTTGGCTTGGTGCTTGGCTTGGTGCTTGGCTTGGTGCTTGGCTTGGTCCTGGGCTTGGTGCTTGGCTTGATGCTTGGTGCTTGGCTTGGTCCTGGGCTTGGTCCTTGGCTTGGTGCTTGGTGCTTGGCTTGGTGCTCAGCTTGGTCCTTGGCTTAGTGATTGGTGCTTAGCTTGGTCCTTGGCTTAGTGATTGGTGCTTTGCTTGGCTTGGCTTGGCTTGGCTTGGCTTGGCTTGGCTTGGTGCTTGGCTTGGTGCTTGGCTTGGTGCTTGGCTTGGCTTGGTGCTTGGCTTGGCTTGGTGCTTGGCTTGGTGCTTGGTCCTGGGCTTGGTCCTGGGCTTGGTGCTTGGCTTGGTGCTTGGCTTGGTGCTTGGCTTGGTGCTTGGCTTGGTGCTTGGCTCGGTGCTTGGTGCTTAGTTCTTGGCTTGTTGCTTGGCTTGTTGCTTGGCTTGTTGCTTGGCTTGTTGCTTTGCTTGTTTCTTGGCTTGGTGCTTGGCTTGGTGCTTGGCTTGGTGCTTGGCTTGGCTTGGTGCTTGGCTTGGCTTGGTGCTTGGCTTGGTGCTTGGCTTGGCTTGGTGCTTGGCTTGGATTGGCTTGGTGCTTGGCTCGGTGCTTGGCTCTGCTTGGCTCGGTGCTTGGCTCGGTGCTTGGTGCTTGGCTTGGCTTGGTGCTTGGCTTGGCTTGGTGCTTGGCTTGGCTTGGTGCTTGGCTTGGCTTGGTGCTTGGCTTGGCTTGGTGCTTGGCTTGGTGCTTGGCTCTGTGCTTGGCTCGGTGCTTGGTGCTTGGCTTGATGGTCTCCTACTCTCTGGTTTAGAACATTTCCAGGCCTCAGCCTTCACCTTGTGATTATTAACACAACAGTTCAGACACCGGCTGTGTTCCATTCCAGAAAGACAACATATTGGAATGGACCACAGCCGGTGTACGACTACTGAAGGTTCTGTTCAACATTTATGTGATTCAACTTTGTACACCGCTGTGCCCTAACTCCCCTCGCTCTCTCTCTCCCCCCTCGCTCTCTCTCTCCCCCTCGCTCTCTCTCTCCCCCCTCGCTCTCTCTCTCCCCCCCTCGCTCTCTCTCTCCCCCCTCGCTCTCTCTCTCCCCCCTCGCTCTCTCTCTCCCCCCTCGCTCTCTCTCTCCCCCCTCGCTCTCTCTCTGCCCCCTCGCTCTCTCTCTGCCCCCTCGCTCTCTCTCTGCCCCCTCGCTCTCTCTCTCCCCCCTCGCTCTCTCTCTGCCCCCTCGCTCTCTCTCTGCCCCCTCGCTCTCTCTCTGCCCCCTCGCTCTCTCTCTGCCCCCTCGCTCTCTCTCTGCCCCCTCGCTCTCTCTCTGCCCCCTCGCTCTCTCTCTGCCCCCTCGCTCGCTCTCTCCCCCCTCGCTCGCTCTCTCCCCCCTCGCTCGCTCTCTCCCCCCTCGCTCGCTCTCTCCCCCCTCGCTCGCTCTCTCCCCCCTCGCTCGCTCTCTCCCCCCTCGCTCGCTCGCTCGCTCTCTCTCTCCCCCCTCCCTCGCTCTCTCTCTCCCCCCTCCCTCGCTCTCTCTCTCCCCCCTCCCTCGCTCTCTCTCTCCCCCCTCCCTCGCTCTCTCTCTCCCCCCTCCCTCGCTCTCTCTCTCCCCCCTCCCTCGCTCTCTCTCTCTCCCCCCTCCCTCGCTCTCTCTCTCTCCCCCCTCCCTCGCTCTCTCTCTCCCCCCCTCCCTCGCTCTCTCTCTCCCCCCTCGCTCTCTCTCTCTCCCCCCTCGCTCTCTCTCTCTCCCCCCTCCCTACCAGAGATGTCATGTCTACTGGAGTCGTTGCAGGATAAGAGAGTCCGTCTGCAGCCAGAGTGTAAGAAGAGACTCCAGGACCGCATGGACATGTGGAGCTACGCTGCCAAGGTTAATGTACACTCATTTAACCTGACACCTGCAGTGTTTCCCCTTTAATAACCTGCAGTGGCTTCCCCTTTAATAACCTGACACCTGCAGTGTTTCCCCTTTAATAACCTGCAGTGGCTTCCCCTTTAATAACCTGACACCTGCAGTGGTTTCCCCTTTAATAACCTGACACCTGCAGTGGGTTCCCCTTTAATAACCTGGTTGATGCAGTGGTTTCCCCTTTAATAACCTGACACCTGCAGTGGTTTCCCCTTTAATAACCTGACACCTGCAGTGGTTTCCCCTTTAATAACCTGACACCTGCAGTGGTTTCCCCTTTAATAACCTGACACCTGCAGTGGTTTCCCCTTTAATAATCTGACACCTGCAGTGGTTTCCCCTTTAATAACCTGACACCTGCAGTGGTTTCCCCTTTAATAACCTGGCAGCTGCAGTGGTTTCCCCTTTAATAACCTGCAGTGGTTTCCCTTTTAATAACCTGACACCTGCAGTGGTTTCCCCTTTAATAATCTGACACCTGCAGTGGTTTCCCCTTTAATAACCTGACACCTGCAGTGGTTTCCCCTTTAATAACCTGACAGCTGCAGTGGGTCCCCCTTTAATAACCTGGCAGCTGCAGTGGGTTCCCCTTTAATAACCTGACACCTGCAGTGGTTTCCCCTTTAATAACCTGGCAGCTGCAGTGGTTTCCCCTTTAATAACCTGCAGTGGTTTCCCCTTTAATAACCTGACACCTGCAGTGGTTTCCCCTTTAATAATCTGACACCTGCAGTGGTTTCCCCTTTAATAACCTGACACCTGCAGTGGTTTCCCCTTTAATAACCTGACAGCTGCAGTGGGTCCCCCTTTAATAACCTGGCAGCTGCAGTGGTTTCCCGTTTAATAACCTGCAGTGGTTTCCCCTTTAATAACCTGACACCTGCAGTGGTTTCCCCTTTAATAATCTGACACTTGCAGTGGTTTCCCCTTTAATAACCTGACACCTGCAGTGGTTTCCCCTTTAATAACCTGACAGCTGCAGTGGGTCCCCCTTTAATAACCTGGCAGCTGCAGTGGGTTCCCCTTTAATAACCTGACACCTGCAGTGGTTTCCCCTTTAATAACCTGGCAGCTGCAGTGGTTTCCCCTTTAATAACCTGCAGTGGTTTCCCCTTTAATAACCTGACACCTGCAGTGGTTTCCCCTTTAATAACCTGGCAGCTGCAGTGGGTTCCCCTTTAATAACCTGGTTGCTGCAGTGGTTTCCCCTTTAATAACCTGACACCTGCAGTGGTTTCCCCTTTAATAACCTGACACCTGCAGTGGTTTCCCCTTTAATAACCTGCAGTGGTTTCTCCTTTAATAACCTGACACCTGCAGTGGTTTCCCCTTTAATAACCTGACAGCTGCAGTGGTTTCCCCTTTAATAACCTGACACCTGCAGTGGTTTCCCCTTTAATAACCTGCAGTGGTTTCCCCTTTAATAACCTGACACCTGCAGTGGTTTCCCCTTTAATAACCTGACAGCTGCAGTGGGTTCCCCTTTAATAACCTGGCAGCTGCAGTGGGTTCCCCTTTAATAACCTGACACCTGCAGTGGGTTCCCCTTTAATAACCTGCCAGCTGCAGTGGTTTCCCCTTTAATAACCTGCAGTGGTTTCCCCTTTAATAACCTGCAGTGGTTTCCCCTTTAATAACCTGCAGTGGTTTCCCCTTTAATAACCAGACACCTGCAGTGGTTTCCCCTTTAATAACCTGACACCTGCAGTGGTTTCCCCTTTAATAACCTGACACCTGCAGTGGTTTCCCCTTTAATAACCTGACACCTGCAGTGGTTTCCCCTTTAATAACCTGACACCTGCAGTGGTTTCCCCTTTAATAACCTGCAGTGGTTTCTCCTTTAATAACCTGACACCTGCAGTGGTTTCCCCTTTAATAACCTGACAGCTGCAGTGGTTTCCCCTTTAATAACCTGACACCTGCAGTGGTTTCCCCTTTAATAACCTGCAGTGGTTTCCCCTTTAATAACCTGCAGTGGTTTCCCCTTTAATAACCTGACACCTGCAGTGGTTTCCCCTTTAATAACCTGACAGCTGCAGTGGTTTCCCCTTTAATAACCTGGCAGCTGCAGTGGGTTCCCCTTTAATAACCTGACACCTGCAGTGGGTTCCCCTTTAATAATCTGACACCTGCAGTGGTTTCCCCTTTAATAACCTGGCAGCTGCAGTGGGTTCCCCTTTAATAACCTGACACCTGCAGTGGGTTCCCCTTTAATAACCTGACACCTGCAGTGGGTTCCCCTTTAATAACCTGCAGTGGTTTCCCCTTTAATAACCTGGCAGCTGCAGTGGTTTCCCCTTTAATAACCTGCAGTGGTTTCCCCTTTAATAATCTGACACCTGCAGTGGTTTCCCCTTGAATAACCTGACACCTGCAGTGGTTTCCCCTTTAATAACCTGACACCTGCAGTGGGTTCCCCTTTAATAACCTGACACCTGCAGTGGGTTCCCCTTTAATAACCTGCAGTGGTTTCCCCTTTAATAACCTGGCAGCTGCAGTGGTTTCCCCTTTAATAACCTGCAGTGGTTTCCCCTTTAATAATCTGACACCTGCAGTGGTTTCCCCTTGAATAACCTGACACCTGCAGTGGTTTCCCCTTTAATAACCAGACACCTGCAGTGGTTTCCCCTTTAATAACCAGACACCTGCAGTGGTTTCCCCTTTAATAACCTGACACCTGCAGTGGGTTCCCCTTTAATAACCTGGCAGCTGAAGTGGGTTCCCCTTTAATAACCTGGCAGCTGCCGTGGTTTCCCCTTTAATAACCTGACAGCTGCAGTGGGTTCCCCTTTAATAACCTGGCAGCTGCAGTGGGTTCCCCTTTAATAACCTGGCAGCTGCAGTGGTTTCCCCTTTAATAACCTGCAGTGGTTTCCCCTTTAATAATCTGCAGTGGTTTCCCCTTTAATAACCTGCAGTGGTTTCCCCTTTAATAACCAGACACCTGCAGTGGTTTCCCCTTTAATAACCTGACACCTGCAGTGGTTTCCCCTTTAATAACCTGGCAGCTGCAGTGGTTTCCCCTTTAATAACCTGACATCTGCAGTGGTTTCCCCTTTAATAACCTGACACCTGCAGTGGTTTCCCCTTTAATAACCTGACACCTGCAGTGGTTTCCCCTTTAATAACCTGCAGTGGTTCCCCCTTTAAAAACCTGCAGTGGTTTCCCCTTTAATAACCTGACAGCTGCAGTGGTTTCCCCTTTAATAACCTGACAGCTGCAGTGGTTTCCCCTTTAATAACCTGACACCTGCAGTGGGTTCCCCTTTAATAACCTGCAGTGGTTTCCCCTTTAATAACCTGACAGCTGCAGTGGTTTCCCCTTTAATAACCTGGCAGCTGCAGTGGTTTCCCCTTTAATAATCTGCAGTGGTTTCCCCTTTAATAACCTGCAGTGGTTTCCCCTTTAATAACCAGACACCTGCAGTGGTTTCCCCTTTAATAACCTGACACCTGCAGTGGTTTCCCCTTTAATAACCTGGCAGCTGCAGTGGTTTCCCCTTTAATAACCTGACATCTGCAGTGGTTTCCCCTTTAATAATCTGACACCTGCAGTGGTTTCCCCTTTAATAACGTGACACCTGCAGTGGGTTCCCCTTTAATAACCTGACACCTGCAGTGGTTTCCCCTTTAATAACCTGCAGTGGTTTCCCCTTTAATAATCTGCAGTGGTTTCCCCTTTAATAACCTGCAGTGGTTTCCCCTTTAATAACCAGACACCTGCAGTGGTTTCCCCTTTAATAACCTGACACCTGCAGTGGTTTCCCCTTTAATAATCTGACACCTGCAGTGGGTTCCCCTTGAATAACCTGACACCTGCAGTGGTTTCCCCTTTAATAACCTGACACCTGCAGTGGTTTCCCCTTTAATAACCTGACACCTGCAGTGGTTTCCCCTTTAATAACCTGACACCTGCAGTGGTTTCCCCTTTAATAACCTGGTTGCTGCAATGGGTTCCCCTTTAATAACCTCTCTCCCCCCAGGTGGTGACCTCCCCCTCTAATAATTCCCTCTCTCTCCCCCCCAGGTAGTGATCTCCCCCTCTAATAATCCCCTCTCTCCCCCCCAGGTGGTGACCTCCCCCTCTAATATTTCCCCCCCCCCCCCCCCCCCCCCCCAGGTGGTGACCTCCCCCTCTAATAATTCCCTCTCTTTCCCCCCCAGGTAGTGATCTCCCCCCCAGGTGGCGACCTCCCCCTCTAATAATTCCCCCTCTCCCCCCCTCAGGTGGTGACCTCCCCCTCTAATAATTCCCCCTCTCCCCCCCAGGTCGCTCCAGCAGAGGGTTTTTCAGACCTTGCCATGCAGGTGATGACCTCCCCCTCTAAGAATTACATCCTGTTTATAATCTCCCTGGGGGTGATTGTCCTCTTCCTGGTCGGCCTGCTGTGTGGACGCATCACCAAGAGAGTCACCAGGGAACTGAAGGACAGGTAGAGAGAGGGGGGATGAACGGACCTCCCTGGGACGGACGGACCTCCCTGGGACAGACTGACTCCCAAATGGTACTATTGCCTATATAGTGCACTACTTGTGACCAGAGCCCTGTGGGGATCCTTCATACCTGGACCTGACATCACAGAAAAATATCAATGTTGTCATCTCCTTGGTCCACTTCATCAACTGGCTTTGTGTGAGAACTAACTCTATGGGTCTCTGGTCAGAAGTACTGCACTATGTAGGGAACAGGGTTCCACCTGGTAGGCAGAAACAGACTGTCTCTTCCAAAGGCCCAACTAAAAAAAAACAGCCCGGGCTTGCCCCAGCCACCTCCGCCCCTCTCCAGCCCCCCTATCACCACCCAGAGCCCCAGTCTTGGGGTCCACCCGTAACCAGCCAAGCTCCACAGAGCCAGAGGAGGCATGTTAAGACACCCCCCCACCAGAAACTGATCCACTCCACTACTACTGAGAAGTTGCCCTGAAACACCTCCTGAAACAGGATACTGTTGGTCCTACTGGTCCTAAAACTGGCCCTGAACCTCCTCCTGAAGCAGGATACTGTTGGTCCTAAAACTGGCCCTGAACCACCTGCTGAAGCAGGATACTGTTGGTCCTAAAACTGGCCCTGAACCTCCTCCTGAAGCAGGATACTGTTGGTCCTAAAACTGGCCCTGAACCACCTGCTGAAGCAGGATACTGTTGGTCCTAAAACTGGCCCTGAACCTCCTCCTGGAGCAGGATATTGTTGGTCCTAAAACTGGCCCTGAACCTCCTCCTGAAGCAGGATACTGTTGGTCCTAAAACTGGCCCTGAACCTCCTGCTGAAGCAGGATACTGTTGGTCCTAAAACTGGCCCTGAACCACCTCCTGAAGCAGGATACTGTTGGTCCTAAAACTGGCCCTGAACATCCTCCTGAAGCAGGATACTGTTGGTCCTAAAACTGGCCCTGAACCTCCTCCTGGAGCAGGATATTGTTGGTCCTAAAACTGGCCCTGAACCTCCCCCTGAAGCAGAACACTGTTGGTCCTAAAACTGGCCCTGAACCTCCTCCTGAAGCAGGATACTGTTGGCCCTACTGGTCCTAAAACTGGCCCTGAACCACCTCCCGAAGCAGGATACTGTTGGTCCTAAAACTGACCCTTAACCTCCTCCTGAAGCAGGATACTGTTGGCCCTACTGGTCCTAAAACTGGCTCTGAACCTCCTCCTGAAGTAGGATACTGTTGGTCCTAAAACTGGCCCTGAACCTCCTCCTGAAGCAGGATACTGTTGGCCCTACTGGTCCTAAAACTGGCTCTGAACCTCCTCCTGAAGTAGGATACTGTTGGTCCTAAAACTGGCCCTGAACCTCCTCCTGAAGCAGGATACTGTTGGTCCTAAAACTGGCCCTTAACAACCTCCTGAAGCAGGTTACTGTTGGCCCTACTGGTCCTAAAACTGGCTCTGAACCTCCTCCTGAAGTAGGATACTGTTGGTCCTAAAACTGGCCCTGAACCTCCTCCTGAAGCAGGATACTGTTGGTCCTAAAACTGGTTCTGAACCTCCTTCTGAAGTAGGATATTGTTGGTCCTAAAACTGGCCCTGAACCACCTCCTGAAGCAGGCTGTTGGTCCTACTGGTCCTAAAACTGGCCCTGAACCTCCTCTTTAAGCTGGCTACTGTTGGTCCTAAAACTGGCCCAGACTCTCCTCTTGAAGCTGGCTACTGTTGGACCTAAAACTGTCCCTGAACCTCCTCTTGAAGAAGGCTGTTGGTCCTACTGGTCCTAAAACTGGCCCTGAACCTCCTCCTGAAGCAGGCTGTTGGTCCTAAAACTGGCCCTGAACCTCCTCCTGAAGCAGGATACTGTTGGACCTAAAACGGGCCCTGACCCTCCTCCTGAAGCAGGATACTGTTGGTCCTAAAACTGGCCCTGAACCTCCTCTTGAAGCTGGCTACTGTTGGACCGAAAACTTGAACCTCCTCTTGAAGAAGGCTGTTGGTCCTAAAACTGGCCCAGACTCTTCTCTTGAAGCTGGATACTGTTGGTCCTAAAACTGGCCCTGAACCTCCTCTTGAAGAAGGCTGTTGGTCCTAAAACTGGCCCAGGCTCTTCTCTTGAAGCTGGATACTGTTGGTCCTAAAACTGGCCCTGAACCTCCTCTTGAAGAAGGCTGTTGGTCCTACTGGTCCTAAAACTGGCCCTGAACCTCCTCTTGAAGAAGGCTGTTGGTCCTACTGGTCCTAAAACTGTCCCTGAACCTCCTCTTGAAGCTGGCTACTGTTGGACCTAAAACTGGCCCTGAACCTCCTCTTGAAGAAGGCTGTTGGTCCTACTGGTCCTAAAACTGGCCCTGAACCTCCTCTTGAAGAAGGCTGTTGGTCCTACTGGTCCTAAAACTGGCCCTGAACCTCCTCTTGAAGAAGGCTGTTGGTCCTACTGGTTGTTTGTTTGTTTGTTTTGCAGACTTGTTTATTGTTTACTAATATTGATTCAGAGTTTTTATGAAGTGTCTCATATCTGGATAACCCGGTCCAGTCCAATGAGGAGTGGGGGGGCGCCTTGAAGACATGATGGTGGATTTTACCAGTCTCTATGGGTGGGGGGGGGTTGGGGGGGGTGTCCCCGGGGGGGTGTCCCCGGGGGGGTGTCCCCTTTACCCTATGGGCCCTGGTTAACAGTAGTGTCCCCTTCACTCTATGGGCCCTGGTTAACAGTAGTGTCCCCTTTATCATATTGGCCCTGGTTAACAGTAGTGTCCCCTTTATCCTATGGGCCCTGGTTAACAGTAGTGTCCCCTTTACCCTATGGGCCCTGGTTAACAGTAGTGTCCCCTTCACCCTATGGGCCCTGGTCAACAGTAGTGTCCCCTTTATCCTATGGGCCCTGGTTAACAGTAGTGTCCCCTTCACCCTATGAGCCCTGGTCAACAGTAGTGTCCCCTTCACCCTATGGGCCCTGGTCAACAGTAGTGTCCCCTTTACCCTATGGGCCCTGGTCAACAGTAGTGTCCCCTTTACCCTATGGGCCCTGGTCAACAGTAGTGCCCCCTTCACTCTATGGGCCCTGGTCAACAGTAGTGTCCCCTTTATCCTATGGGCCCTGGTTAACAGTAGTGTCCCCTTCACCTTATGGGCCCTGGTCAACAGTAGTGTCCCCTTTACCCTATGGGCCCTGGTCAACAGTAGTGTCCCCTTTACCCTATGGGCCCTGGTCAACAGTAGTGTCCCCTTTACCCTATGGGTCCTGGTCAATAGTAGTGCACGACAGAGGGGATAGGATTCCATTTGGGACACTGGCCTGTTGGTCATGTATGTGCCTCCTTTAGTAAATGCTAAAGTTAAATAAATGTCATATTGTACAAGAACAACAATTCATGTTGATTGTAAATGTGTTTGTTCTGCTACCTGAGCTGGTTGTTTTGACTGTGATGATGATGGTGTGTTGTCAGGTTGTTTTTCTATTGTGTTTACGTCCACTGTGTCCCTACTACAGTACGTGGCTCCTGTTATAGCTGCTAGCATTGAATAGGGAAGTCGTTCTGCGTCTCTGTAACAAAAGGCCTCCCTATTCCCTATTAACTGCACTACTTTGGACCAGGGCCCTATGGGTCGTGGTCAAACGTAGTGCGCTATGTAGGGAATGAGGTGCATTTTGGGATGCATCCTCAATATGTCTTGCTCCAGAGGTCAGAGGTCAAGGGCCTGTTGGGATGCATCCTCAATATGTCTTGCTCCACAGAGGTCAGAGGTCAGGGGCCTGTTGGGATCCATTCCAATAGAAGTTGGTCAGTTCAGGAAATAAACTGAGATTCTAATTCAATAATTACAATTTTTTCTCAATAAACTGAAAATGAGAAGCTATTTATTTGAGAAATGTTTTTCTGTTTTAATTAGGAATCAGATGGTGTTAGAGTCGGGGGGGGGGGAGTTTTCAGAAAGGTATTTTCTCGGTTGACGCTGTCATCTAGATGATCTGCTGTGTCCAGTTTAAATGAATCCATGTTACAGTGTCGACGGACCACCGAGACACCACCTGTGCTAATTAGATATCTAGTATGCACCTGACACCTGTGCTAATTAGATATCTAGCATGCACCTGACACCTGTGCTAGTTAGATATCTAGCATGCACCTGACACCTGTGCTAGTTAGATATCTAGCATGCACCTGACACCTGTGCTAATTTGATATCTAGCATGCGCCTGACACCTGTGCTAATTAGATATCTAGCATGCACCTGACACCTGTGCTAGTTAGATATCTAGCATGCACCTGACACCTGTGTGTAATGGAAGCAGACCGCCAGAAAACGTGTTGTCACTGAAATATCGGCTGCAACTGTGATATAGCTGGTCAAAACGGTGTACAGCAGCAGTGTAAAAAATACATTATCATACTTGAGTAAAAGTAAAGATACTTTAATAGAAAATGACTCAGGTGAAAGTGAGTCACCCAGTAAAATACTACTACATGAGAAGGTCACAAAGCACCTCTGCTCTTCAGGAGCTGAACCTCTCTCCTGCTTCAGCAACACCTGGACGCTCTATTCATTTCAAACAAAAGTTTGTTCTTTGAGTTAAAAGTCTTTGGTTTTAAATATACATCAGTATAAAAAGGCAACATAATTGCTAAACTATACTTACAGATCAAAAGTAAAAGTATAAATGACCATGTTCTCTTGACCGTGTTCTCTTGACCGTGTTCTCTTGATAAGTGTATAAATTAGACCATTTTCCTGTCCTGCTAAGCATCAACATTTACTTTTTGGGTGTCAGGGAAAATGTATGGAGTAAAAAGTACATTTTATTTAGGAATGTAGTGAAGTAAACATATAAAGTACAGATACCCCAAAAACGTTTCACTGAAGGACTTCACACCACTTCAGTAAATGTGTATTTTACATTTGTGAAATTATTTCGATGTGATATGAAAGTGACAAGGGTTTTATGTTTCTAGAAATGTATCGCAGTTGAGAATCTGATTCATGTTTAGATGGAGTGTCTGTTTTGGCTTCCAGTCTCCCTATGAAAATAACAGAAGGGCCTTGGACCTTAGAGTAACATTAGGCCCCTTTAGAGGTCATATTGGGCCAGATCTGGCCCTGTTGTAAATCTGGCACCACCATCCTCCACATCTCAACCCTGGAAACAGAAACGAGGGGAGAGTCTGGACACCGAGGCCCTCCGTGAGACCGTTTGGACTACATGAGAAGGTCACATAGCTCCTCTGCTCTCCAGGAACTGGACCTCTCTCCTGCTTCAGCAACACCTGGACGCTCTATTCATTTTAAACAAAGTTTGTCCTTCTTCCTGTCTGTTTTCGTCGATTTGAAGTGAGACTTATTTGAAACAGACTGATGATGATAACCAGTTTTGTCCTTTTCTTTCTGTACAACGTTATGGATCTGCTGTTATATTTTTTGTTCAGGTTATGCCACGATGTAATATTGAGATTTTGTGTTTTTTTTTTGCTGTACAGATGAACATTTTGTCAATTTAATAAAATTGTCTGCATATTTTTACCTCATGGTGTCCATGTTGGGTATTTCAGAATGACTGTTGGTGTCATGCGATAGGAAAGCAATGTATTTCAGAATGACTGTTGCTGTCATGCGATAGGAAAGCAATGTATTTCAGAATGACTGTTGGTGTCATGCGATAGGAAAGCAATGTATTTCAGAATGACTGTTGGTGTCATGCGATAGGAAAGCAATGTATTTCTAACAGATGTTTGTATTGAAGACAACTGGATAAGAGCAGTCTCTCCTTTCCTCATAAATGGAACAATATTAATGTATCGAAACAATACGTGGACATTTTTTGACATTTGACTAGTACAGTAATGACCAATGACGTTTCGTGAAGATGCTGTTCACGCAGCCGCGATGGGATCGTAAACATTACCTCCGTTCCACCAGCAAGAATAATGCCCTGACCTTGGCAGTTTTCCTTCAATATAAAAGTCCGGCAATGAAGATGGTGAAAAATAATAAAAAAGGTCGATATGAGTTACTGTTTATGGGGAAATGTTAGCAAATTTTGAAATTTGTTTAACAATATAAAAAAAATATAGTTTTTGCCATAAATGCTAATATAGCATTGACATTATTGTTAGCAGCATTAAAAATAAATGATACTAGATAGTTATCATGGTAACGGTAAAACAACACATTTTGAATGCTACATTTAGTAATAATATTCATAATATTATTGGTATAATTGTAATCAACTTTAGAAAACACTTTAAAATCCCATTGTTAATTATCCCATTTGCATTACACGATGTTCAGTACGTTTTTCATATTGGATATTTAATTTTTATTTAACCTTTATTTAACTAGACAAGTCAGTTAAGAACAAAATCGTATTTACAATGACGGCCAAACCCCAACATTGCAAAACAGTTTGTTTGAATCAGTTATTTGGTGACGTGAATATATTTAGTGTAGTTTTATCTAAAAAGGCTAACTTTTTAAATGTTTTATAAATTCACTGAGGAGGATGATCCTCCTCTGAGGGGCCTCCACTGTTGGATCGACTTGTATGACAGCGTGTTCCAGTTCCCGCCAATATCCAGCAACTTCGCACAACCATTGAAGAGGAGTGGGGCAACATTCCACAATCAACAGCCTGATCAACTCCATGCGAAGGAGTCGCGCTGCACGGTGGTCACACCAGATACTGACTGGTTTTATGCAGTGGTGATTTTAGCATGTACATTTGGTGGGACAAACTCAAAAAAATGTTGACGCATGCCAGCAAAGCCACAACACTAAACAATACATTAATTACACTATAACGGTGACAAATGATGCCCACTAACTGTTAGGGCCAACATAAAGCTGTCCCAACAGCAGAGATTTATTTTCAGCACCATGGAGTGAATCCTTACCACCGCTACACCTGGCTATCAGTGGAGCCTTGTTTCCAGCACCATGGAGGGGATCCTTACCACTGCTGCACCTGGCTATCAGTAGAGCCTTGTCTGGCAGGGAAACAGTTAATTCAGCCTCATTTACTGCCATTTCAAAAAAAAAAAATCTGATATGGCTGCTTCGCTTAAACAAAATGTGGTTAATGCGGACAATTGAGATGTACAAGGGAACGATGAGCGGATGTAATAGTATAACTTTAGTCCTTCCCCTCGCCTCGACCCGGGCGCGAACCAGGGACCCTCTGCACATATCAACAGTCACCCTCGAAGCATCGTTACCCATCGCTCCACAAAAGCCGTGCCCTTGCAGAGTAAAGGGAACCACTACTTCAAGGTCTCAGAGCAAGTGACGTCACCGATTGAAACGCTATTAGCGCGCACCACCGCTAACTAGCTAGCCATTTCACATCCGTTACACTGGCTACTGCACCACCGCTAATTAGCTAGCCATTTCACATCCGTTACACTGGCTACTGCACCACCGCTAACTAGCTAGCCATTTCACATCCGTTACACTGGCTACTGCACCACCGCTAACTAGCTAGCCATTTCACATCCGTTACACTGGCTACTGTGTAACGGATGTGAAACGGCTAGTTTAGTTAGCAGTGTGCGCTAAATAGCGTTTCAATCGGTGACGTCACTTGCTCTGAGACCTTGAAGTAGTAGTTCCGGCTTTTGCGGCTTTTGTGGAGCGATGGGTAACGACGCTTCGTGGGTGATGTGTGCAGAAGGTCCCTGGTTCGCGCCCGGGTATGGGCGAGGGGACGGTTTAAAATTATACTGTTACATTGATGCTGTTGACCCGGATCACTGGTTGCTGCGGAAAAAGGAGGAAGGTCAAAAGGGGGGTGAGTGTAACGGATGTGAAACGGCTAGTTTAGTTAGCAGTGTGCGCTAAATAGCGTTTCAATCGGTGACGTCACTTGCTCTGAGACCTTGAAGTAGTAGTTCCCCTTGCTCTGCAAGGGCCGTGGCTTTTGTGGAGCGATGGGTAACGATGCTTTGTGGGTGTCAGTTGTTGATGTGTGCAGAAGGTCCCTGGTTCGCGCCCGGGTATGGGCGAGGGGACGGTTAAAAAAAATTATACTGTTACAACTGCACCGCCGCTAACTAGCTAGCCATTTCACATCCGTTACACTGGCTACTGCACCACCGCTAACTAGCTAGCCATTTCACATCCGTTACACTGGCTACTGCACCACCGCTAACTAGCTAGCCATTTCACATCCGTTACACTGGCTACTGCACCACCGCTAACTAGCTAGCCATTTCACATCCATTACACTGGCTACTGCACCACCGCTAACTAGCTAGCCAATGTATTCAAATTCACATCCGTAATTTTGTTTAAGAGCTAAGACGGATGTAGTCAGTATAAGTATTTGTTCAGCACTTTTGAAATGTACAGCGACAGAATTCAAAACATGGCCCGTTCTTACAGTATTCTCCCTGTACACCAAGTCAGAACCGTAGGATAAATAAAGGGGGCGTATGAGTAGACAATGAAAGCTCTTACAATTCTCGATGATGGCATTTCTCTAAACAGACTATAGGCTACATGTGCACCACCAAGTCAGAACAGTAGGCTAACTTATGAGGGGGAAGGGACATATCTCCCTGGCATATTACATAATTTTTGCAGCAGCATTTAATACCATTTTGGACGTACATTGTTGTGCTGTGCTCACTTGAACAGGAAGGTGGCACAGCGGTTCTTCTTGTGGGCAAATTTTGTCATCAAAGTCTGGCATTCTCTAGATTGATGGTGCTTTCAAGATAACTGGGAACGAAAAAATGTATTAAAGGTTGAATCATGACGTCAGTGATCTTCAGGTCGGAGCTCTAGAAAGAGGCCTGAGTTCCCGAGTTGGATTGAAAGCGTATTTTTCCAGTCTGAGCTCGTTTTTTTCCCAGTTGTCTTGAACTCACTGAAGTCAGTTCCAAGTTTACACTTGTTTTGAATGCGGCAGAAGTTGTACTAGGTTGACAGTGTGGCCAATGTATTCAACCTTTTCTGGCCCACAGTGTTACATGTGACTGTTTATCCTTTTAAGCTTGAAAAAGAAACCCTTAAACCCAGATTTGGACCACACACCCTCTCCACTGAGTAGCAAGCTAGTGATTGCTTTGCAACACTTGCAGTTAGCCACTGATCAAATCAAATTGTATTTGTCACATGTGCCGAATACAACCTTACAGTGAAATGCTTACAAGCCCCTAACCAACAATGCAGTTTTAAGAAAAATAAGTATTAAGTAAAAAATAGACCATAAAAAAATGTATTAATTAAAGAGCAGCAGTAAAAGGTTCCTTCCAAATCACCCATTGTTATATTTGCGATTTCCAAATTCATGTGTAATGTTAATGTCCAATGGCCGATGAGCACCAATGTTTTTTTTATCTTATAATTTCTCGACAAGGTTTGAAAAGGATTTGCCAATAGATTGTTGATTTGTGACGATGGCCGCTTGTCTATCTTGCTAGCTAAGATTTTGAAAGTCCAATTAAAACTGCTGTAGATATAACGTGATTTGATGTCACTTTATTTGCGGCCAATGACTTTGAGCCTTCTTGGATGGGCACTTCTAAAATAAATCTATGGCAGCACCCAAGGGGCTTGAATTTTCAAGCTCTCTCTGTAGATTTTGCGCTGACAAAGTGTCCCGATGAGTGACAGAAGTGAGCCAATCACGGCGCAACTAGAGTACATTACTAACCACTACACTCTGTATTTTCCACTGGCTGCCCCTCCACCACAGAAAGCACTAAGCTAGGCTGAAACATCTGCATTTTGGAGATGCCATACTCAAGAAAGCAACCATGTTTGTATGCGGCTTTATTAACTCAAATATTATTATTTTTTACATTGTTTGCAAACTGATATGTGACATGTATTTATGTAAAAAATAACCTGAAAAACGTGTATTTTTTTTCTGAACGGGTGGGTCTCAAAACAGGTGGTGCTCACCTGCCCTGAATGACAGGCCACCACTGAGTATATGTGACCAATATATGCATATCTGTTTTCATGTGAAATCCATAGATTAGGTCGAATTAATTTATTTCAATTGACTGATTTCCTTATATGAACTGTAACTCAGTAAATTGGTTTAAATCGTTGCGTTTATATTTTTGTAAATAATTGTACAAATTTTCATAATTATTAATTTACCAAGTATACAGGATGGAACTTTTATTCTGACGGATTTCAAAAAAAATCCGCGACCCGGAAGTAGTTCGTTTTTGTTGCCTGTTTCACGGCGGTGTAAATAAACAATGCAGTTTGTTTGGCCGAAGAAGGTCTGACTGAAACATTCTGCTGTCATCGAGGCGCAGGACTGAAATCTGCTTCAAGCCGAATAGAGATTTCATTACTTTTGGAGTGGAGTGAGTCGGTGAGTTTGCTACATGGTAATGATAATGCTAACTAGCATTATCATTAGCTAGACGAATGTCAGAAGGCCGCTTTGCTACCAATGCAAAGACGTTTGGATCGGGGTGTTGTTCTCCTTGGGACGAAGGTCGAACACAAGCAAACTTCAGATTTACTGTTGGCATTAGCAAGAAGTGATAGTTATCATTGAGCCAGCTGATCAACTAACGTTAGCTAAAGTTCGCTAGCTAACTGTAGCTTGTTTGAAAGACAGTACGAAAGTTAGCTGTGGTACCTAGTACCTAAGTCTGCATGCTTGCTAATGTGATCCTCCAGGCCTGTTGTGTTCTGATCCTCCGGGCCTGTTGTGTTGTGATCCTCCAGGCCTGTTGTGTTGTGATCCTCCAGGCCTGTTGTGTTGTGATCCTCCTGGCCTGTTGTGTTGTGATCCTCCAGGCCTGTTGTGTTGTGATCCTCCTGGCCTGTTGTGTTGTGATCCTCCTGGCCTGTTGTGTTCTGATCCTCCTGGCCTGTTGTGTTCTGATCCTCCTGGCCTGTTGTGTTCTGATCCTCCTGGCCTGTTGTGTTGTGATCCTCCTGGCCTGTTGTGTTCTGATCCTCCTGGCCTGTTGTGTTCTGATTCTCCAGGTTCCTCCAAGCCATGCACTGCAGCTGTGTATGGAGTTCCAGGGCTCTGTCCCCTGCCCTGCTCCCTAGGCTGCTGTCCCATGCAGGATGCTGGGCTCCGGGGACCAGGCCTAGGGGTATCTGGAGCTCCCCTCGGAGACTGGCCTCGGCTGTAGAGACCACGCAGCCCATCCCCCTGCCCAGCCAAGCCCGGGTGGTGATCTGTGGAGGGGGCATCGTAGGGACGTCTGTGGCCTATCACCTGGCCAAGCTGGGCTGGACTGAGATAGTACTATTGGAGCAGGGAAGGTAGGAGAGGCTAAATTATGTGGTCTGTTTACAAGAGGGGGGTGCATGTTTCCAGAACACTTTATCTGTGGGTAGGTGGACAATATATCATGATTTCATGAGTTCATTGTTTTACTGGGCTTGTCAGGGGATGGGAGACCAACACAGTGAAAACATGGACTAGCCTACGAGACCTTATGTAATCAATGATAACATCTAGAAATCACAAGGAACCATGGTCTTATGTCTCATTACTCACCCTGCTGGGTTGTGGTCCTCTGTGTGTGTGATCTACTGTGTGGTCCTCTGTGTGTGTGTGTGATCTACTGTGTGGTCCACTGTGTGTGTGTGTGATCTACTGTGTGGTCCTCTGTGTGTGTGATCTACTGTGTGGTCCACTGTGTGTGTGTGTGTGATCTACTGTGTGGTCCTTTGTGTGTGTGATCTACTGTGTGGTCCTCTGCGTGTGTGATCTACTGTGTGGTCCACTGTGTGTGTGTGATCTACTGTGTGGTCCTCTGTGTGTGTGATCTACTGTGTGGTCCTCTGTGTGTGTGATCTACTGTGTGGTCCACTGTGTGTGTGTGTGATCTACTGTGTGGTCCACTGTGTGTGTGTGTGATCTACTGTGTGGTCCTATGTGTGTGTGATCTACTGTGTGGTCCTCTGTGTGTGTTAGACAGGGGGGAAAGTAGATGGCATTTCTTACAGTTATAGGATCTACTGTCTGTGTAATTGCGGATCATAGAATCCCATAATGAATCCCTATGAATTATTGTGATCTCATGGGCCTTGTAAGGATTGGGCATCTCACCTGTATTATGCATGACCTTTTAATGAGCCATTAACACAACCAGTCATGATGTTTTCATCTGATTGTCTAACAACCTTGTGTAAATATTTATAAAATACAGGCAAATCACGTTTTTCACTGCACTGAGCCTTTAAATAGTGGTGAAATAGCTGACAGTTTTCTTGGCATCTTTGTTTTAGTTATTGTGATAGGCTCACGGTTTACCCGGTACGGCGTACCCCCACTATTTAGTGAACCGCCTTACTTTCACCCCTAGTGTTATAGCCTCAGTGCTGGTACCACCAGGCTGGGTGTTAGGCTGCATGCTGGTACCACCAGGCTGAGTGTTAGGCAGCATGGCTGGGTGTTAGGCTGGGTGCTGGTACCACCAGGCTGGGTGTTAGGCTGGGTGTTAGGCTGTGTGCTGGTACCACCAGGCTGGGTGTTAGGCTGGGTGCTGGTACCACCAGGCTGGGTGTTAGGCTGGGTGTTAGGCTGGGTGCTGGTACCACCAGGCTGGGTGTTAGGCTGGGTGTTAGGCTGGGTGCTGGTACCACCAGGCTGAGTGTTAGGCTGGGTGCTGGCACCACCAGGCTGGGTGTTAGGCTGGGTGCTAGGCTGGGTGCTGGCACCACCAGACTGGGTGTTAGGCTGGGTGCTGGTACCAACAGGCTGGGTGTTAGGCTGGGTGTTAGGCTGGGTGCTGGTACCACCAGGCTGGGTGTTAGGCTGGGTGCTGGCACCACCAGGCTGGGTGTTAGGCTGAGTGTTAGGCTGGGTGCTGGTACCACCAGGCTGGGTGTTAGGTTGGGTGTTAGGCTGTGTGCTGGTACCACCAGGCTGGGTGTTAGGCTGGGTGCTGGCACCACCAGGCTGGGTGTTAGGCTGAGTGTTAGGCTGGGTGCTGGTACCACCAGGCTGGGTGTTAGGTTGGGTGTTAGGCTGGGTGTTGGTACCACCAGGCTGGGTGTTAGGCTGGGTGTTAGGCTGGGTGCTGGTACCACCAGGCTGGGTGTTAGGCTGGGTGTTAGGCTGAGTGCTGGCACCACCAGGCTGGGTGTTAGGCTGGGTGCTGGTACCACCAGGCTGGGTGTTAGGCTGGGTGCTGGTACCACCAGGCTGGGTGTTAGGCTGGGTGTTAGGCTGGGTGCTGGTACCACCAGGCTGGGTGTTAGGCTGGGTGTTAGGCTGGGTGCTGGTACCACCAGGCTGGGTGTTAGGCTGGGTGTTAGGCTGGGTGCTGGTACCACCAGGCTGAGTGTTAGGCTGGGTGCTGGCACCACCAGGCTGGGTGTTAGGCTGGGTGCTGGCACCACCAGACCGGGTGTTAGGCTGGGTGCTGGTACCACCAGACTGGGTGTTGTTGTCATTTCTCTGTGTGCTAGGCTAGGTGCTGTACCTAACCATGTTGTTGTCATCTCTCTGTGTGCTAGGCTAGGTACAGCTAACCATGTTGTTGTCATCTCTCTGTGTGCTAGTCTGGGTGCTGTACCTAACCATGTTGTCCTCATCTCTCTGTGTGCTAGGTTAGGTGCTGGCACCACCAGGCTGTGTGCTGGGATCGTCAGCGTGGCCAAGCCCATCTCTATTGAGTGTAAAATGGCTGACTACTCCAACTCCCTGTATGAACACCTGGAGGAGGAGACTGGGGTCAAGACAGGTGGGATGGACTTCTACACTATGACTAGCCTGAGTTCCACTCCATTTGTACTAACATGCCTACAGTACGACTCTAGCCTGAGTTCCGCTCCATTTGTACTAACATGCCTACAGTATGACTCTAGCCTGAGTTCCGCTCCATTTGTACTAACATGCCTACAGTATGACTCTAGCCTGAGTTCCGCTCCATTTGTACTAACATGCCTACAGTATGACTCTAGCCTGAGTTCCGCTCCATTTGTACTAACATGCCTACAGTATGACTCTAGCCTGAGTTCCACTCCATTTGTACTAACATGCCTACATGCCTGGAACTCAGACTAGCCTGAGTTCCACTCGATTTGTGCTAACATGCCTACAATATAACTCTAGCCTGAGTTCCAGTCCATTTGTGCTAACATGCCTACAGTATGACTCTAGCCTGAGTTCCACTCCATTTGTACTAACATGCCTACATGCCTGGAACTCAGACTAGCCTGAGTTCTACTCCATGTGTACTAACATGCCTACACTATGACTAGCCTGAGTTCCACTCCATTTGTACTAACATGCCTACAGTATGACTCTAGCCTGGTTTCCACTCCATTTGTGCTAACATGCCTACAGTATGACTCTAGCCTGAGTTCCACTCCATTTGTGCTAACATGCCTACAGTATGACACTAGCCTGAGTTCCAGTCCATTTGTGCTAACACGCCTACAGTATGACTCTAGCCTGAGTTCCACTCCATTTGTGCTAACATGCCTACAGTATGACTCTAGCCTGAGTTCCAGTCCATTTGTGCTAACATGCCTACAATATGACTCTAGCCTGAGTTCCACTCCATTTGTACTAACATGCCTACAGTATGACTCTAGCTTGAGTTCCTGAGTTCCACTCCATTTGTACTAACTCCTTATCAGTGAATGTCTCTGGAAGCTGGTTAGTTTGCCTCTCCTGCTCGCTGTAGTACAGTTCCAGTCTGTTTCAACGTACCTCAATGGGTTTATGAACATGTCTTTGCTGTGTGGCCTGTCTTCTGATTGTGTTTTAGCCAGTTGTTTTGGTTGTTGAATCAATTATTATATATTATCTATGAGGTCATGTGACTGGCTGTATCCTACCAGTGCTTCCCCCTCCTCCTCTCACATGCTGTTTCAGTTTGTGTTTCAACACAGATTTACCAGTGGTATTTAGTCTTGTATAAACACATATTTACCAGTGGTATTTAGTGTTGTTTAAACACAGATTTACCAGTGGTATTTAGTCTTGTGGAACAACAGATTTCCAGTGGTATTTAGTCTTGTGGAACAACATATTTACCAGTGGTATTTAGTCTTGTGGAACAACAGATTTACCAGTGGTATTTAGTCTTGTGGAACAACAGATTTCCAGTGGTATTTAGTCTTGTGGAACAACAGATTTACCAGTGGTATTTAGTCTTGTGGAACAACAGATTTACCAGTGGTATTTAGTCTTGTGGAACAACAGATTTACCAGTGGTATTTAGTCTTGTATAAACACAGATTTACCAGTGGTATTTAGTCTTGTGGAACAACATATTTACCAGTGGTATTTAGTCTTGTATAAACACAGATTTACCAGTGGTATTTAGTCTTGTATAAACACAGATTTACCAGTGGTATTTAGTCTTGTGGAACAACAGATTTACCAGTGGTATTTAGTCTTGTGGAACAACAGATTTACCAGTGGTATTTAGTCTTGTATGAACAACAGACTTACCAGTGGTATTTAGTCTTGTATAAAGACAGATTTACCAGTGGTATTTAGTCTTGTATAAACACAGATTTACCAGTGGTATTTAGTCTTGTATAAACACAGATTTACCAGTGGTATTTAGTCTTGTGGAACAACAGATTTACCAGTGGTATTTAGTCTTGTGGAACAACAGATTTACCAGTGGTATTTAGTCTTGTATAAACAACAGATTTACCAGTGGTATTTAGTCTTGTAGAACAACATATTTACCAGTGGTGTTTAGTCTTGTGGAACAACAGATTTACCAGTGGTATTTAGTCTTGTAGAACAACATATTTACCAGTGGTATTTAGTCTTGTGGAACAACAGATTTACCAGTGGTATTTAGTCTTGTAGAACAACAGATTTACCAGTGGTATTTAGTCTTGTGGAACAACATATTTACCAGTGGTGTTTAGTCTTGTGGAACAACAGATTTACCAGTGGTGTTTAGTCTTGTGGAACAACAGATTTACCAGTTGTGTTTAGTCTTGTGGAACAACAGATTTACCAGTGGTATTTAGTCTTGTGGAACAACAGATTTACCAGTGGTATTTAGTCTTGTGGAACAACAGATTTACCAGTGGTATTTAGTCTTGTGGAACAACATATTTACCAGTGGTATTTAGTCTTGTGGAACAACAGATTTACCAGTGGTATTTAGTCTTGTGGAACAACAGATTTACCAGTGGTATTTAGTCTTGTAGAACAACATATTTACCAGTGGTGTTTAGTCTTGTGCCAACATCCAGACAGTATGGCAGGGCGTTGCCTTGTGTGGTTTAACACGAGATGACTCATGACTTGGCAGTCCTGATGTGTGTGTGTGTTTGTTCCAGGTTACGTGAAAACAGGCTCTCTATGTCTGGCCCAGAATCAGGACCGTTTCCTCTCCCTGAAGCGCCTGGCATCCAGGCTGAAGTAAGTCCCTCCCTAACCGCCTTTCTCTTCCCTCCCTAACCTGACCCTGCCTCTCCTCTGGTCTGAATTATAGCTCAGTACTCTCTCCTCTGGTCTGAATTATAGCTCAGTATTCTCTCTCTGGTCCAGTCTCTCCCTGACCCTCTCCTTTGGTCTGAATTATAGCTCAGTACTCTCTCTCTGGTCCAGTCTCTCCCTGACCCTCTCCTCTGGTCTGAATTATAGCTCAGTACTCTCTCTGGTCCAGTCTCTCCCTGACCCTCTCCTCTGGTCTGAATTATAGCTCAGTACTCTCTCTTGTCCAGTCTCTCCCTGACCCTCTCCTCTGGTCTGAATTATAGCTCAGTATTCTCTCTGGTCCAGTCTCTCCCTGACCCTCTCCTCTGGTCTGAATTATAGCTCAGTACTCTCTCTGGTCCAGTCTCTCAATGACCCTCTCCTCTGGTCTGAATTATAGCTCAGTACTCTCTCTGATCCAGTCTCTCCCTGACCCTCTCCTCTGGTCTGAATTATAGCTCAGTACTCTCTCTGTTCCAGTCTCTCCCTGACCCTCTCCGCTGGTCTGAATTATAGCTCAGTACTCTCTCTGTTCCAGTCTCTCCCTGACCCTCTCCTCTGGTCTGAATTATAGCTCAGTACTCTCTCTGGTCCAGTCTCTCCCTGACCCTCTCCTCTGGTCTGAATTATAGCTCAGTACTCTCTCTGGTCCAGTCTCTCCCTGACCCTCTCCTCTGGTCTGAATTATAGCTCAGTCCTCTCTCTGGTCCAGTCTCTCCCTAACCTCTCTCCTCCTCCCTCTCTCCTCCCTTCCTCCTCTCCTCCCTCCCTCCCTCTCTCTCCTCCTCCTCTCTCTCCTCTCTCCTCTCTCTCCTCCTTCCTCAGTGTGATGGGGATCCCCTGTAATGTGATCAAACCCAAAGAGGTGTCCAAGCTCCACCCCCTGGTGAATATTCATGACCTGGTGGGGGCGCTCCACCTGCCGGGGGATGCCGTGGTGTCACCGCCTGACGTCAACCACGCCCTCGCCACGGCAGCAGCCGGACACGGTGAGACAGTAAAACCAAGGATGGACTATTGTTCGGCTTGCAAACCAAAAATTCCCAGGTTTTCCAGAAATCCTGATTGGATGATTCCAGATTTCCTGCTTGTTCCATCCTGATTTGGGGGAATTTTCCAACTGGGATTTCTGGAAAAACTGAATTTTAGGAAAAATCCTGCAATCCTATCTGTAGTGGAGGTTTCAATAGAAAGTTACAACCATGTGGTTTCGCCATCAGTTAGAATGAAGCCAGAAAGCAAAGCTTCTGGAGGGAAGGGCCAAGGTGTGGCCTGCCAAGGTGTGGCCTGCCAAGGTGTGGCCTGCCATGGTGTGGCCTGCCAAGGTGTGGCCTGCCAAGGGCCAAGGTGTGTTCTGCCAAGGTGTGGCCTGCCAAGGTGTGGCCTGCCAAGGTGTGGCCTGCCAAGGTGTGGCCTGCCAAGGTGTGGCCTGCCAAGGGGCCAAGGTAAGGCCTGCCAATCAGAGTGAGGTAGTCGGTGCCCAGGGGGCATCTCTTTGGCTAATTTGACATCATGCTACTCCAATCAAACGAACGATGAACTATTGATAGTGTTTGTCATGTTTGATCACATTGTACCTTTCTACATGAATACATGTACATTTGAAGTTGGAAGTTACACTTAGGTTGGAGTCATTAAAACTTGTTTTTCAACCACTCCACAAATGTCTTGTTAACAAACTATAGTTTTGGCAAGTCGGTTAGGACATCTACTTTATGCATGACACAAGTACATTTTCCAACAATTGTTTTCAGACAGATTATTTCACTTACAGTGAATTATATCACAATTCCAGTGGGTCAGAAGTTTACATACACTAAATTGACTGCCTTTAAACAGCTTGGAAAATTCCAGAAAATTATGTCATGACTTTAGAAGCTTCTGATAGGCTAATTGACATCATTTGAGTCAATTGGAGGTGTACCTGTGGATGTATTTCAAGGCCTATCTTCAAACTCAGTGCCTCTTTGCTTGACATCATGGGAAAATCAAAAGAAATCAGCCAAGACCTCAGACAAAATAATTGTAGACCTCCACGAGTCTGATTCATCCTTGGGAGCAATTTCCAAATGCCTGAAGGAACCACATTCATCTTTACAAACAATAGTATGCGAGTATATATCCTATATCGACATAACCTGAAAGGCCGCTCAGCAAGGAAGAGTCCGCTCAGCAAGGAAGAGGCCGCTCAGCAAGGAAGAGGCCGCTCAGCAAGGAAGAGGCCGCTCAGCAAGGAAGAGGCCGCTCAGCAAGGAAGAAGCCGCTCAGCAAGGAAGAAGCCGCTCAGCAAGGAAGAAGCCGCTCAGCAAGGAAGAAGCCACTGCTCCAAAACCGCTATAAAAAAGCCAGACTACGGTTTGTAACTGCACATGGGAACAAAGATTGTACTTTTTGGAGAAATGTCCTCTGGTCTGATGAAACAAAAATAGAACTGTTTGGCCATAATGACCATCGTAATGTTTGGAGGAAAAAGGGGGAGGCTTGCAAGCCGAAGAAGACCATCCCAACCGTGAAGCACGGGGCTGGCAGCATCATGCTTTGCTGCAGGAGGGACTGGTGCACTTAGCAAACTAGATGGCATCATGAGGATGGAAAATTATGTGGATATATTGAATCAACATCTCAAGACATCAGTCAGGAAGTTAAAGCTTGGTCACAAATGGGTCTTCCAAATGGACAATGACTCCAAGCATACTTCCAAAGTTGTGGCAAAATGGCTTAAGGACAACAAAGTCGAGGTATTGGAGTGGCCATCACAAAGCCCTGACCTCAATCCTATAGAAAATTTGTGGATAGAACTGAAAAAGTGTGTGCGGGCATGGAGGCCTACAAACCTGACTCAGTTACACCAGCTCTGTCAGGAGGAATGGGACAAAATTCACCCAACTTATTGTGGGAAGCTTGTGGAAGGCTACCCGAAACGTTTGACCCAAGTTAAACAATTTAAAGGCAACGCTACCAAATACTAATTGAGTGTATCTAAACATCTGACCCACTGGGAATATGATGAAAGAAATAAAAGCTGAAATAAATCATACTCTCTACTATTATTCTGACATTTCACATTCGTAAAATAAGGTGGTGATCCTAACTGACCTAAGACAGGGAATTTATACTAGGATCAAATGTCAGGAATGGACATTTGGAAAAACTGAGTTTAAATGCATTTGGTTACGGTGAATGTAAACTTCTGACTTCAACAGTTAACCATGTTCTGATCTCCAGGAAACCAGATCCATGAGCTCACCACAGTTAACCATGTTCTGATCTCCAGGAAACCAGATCCATGAGGCACCACAGTTAACCATGTTCTGATCTCCAGGAAACCAGATCCATGAGGCACCACAGTTAACCATGTTCTTGATCTCCAGGAGTCCAGATCCATGAGCTCACCACAGTTAACCATGTTCTGATCTCCAGGAGTCCAGATCCATGAGCTCACCACAGTTAACCATGTTCTGATCTCCAGGAGTCCAGATCCATGAGGCACCACAGTTAACCATGTTCTGATCTCCAGGAGTCCAGATCCATGAGCTCACCACAGTTAACCATGTTCTGATCTCCAGGAGTCCAGATCCATGAGGCACCACAGTTAACCATGTTCTGATCTCCAGGAGTCCAGATCCATGAGCGCACCACAGTTAACCATGTGATGATGGAGAAGGGACATGTGACAGCGGTGGAGACGGACAGAGGAGCCATCGAGTGTGAATACTTTGTCAACTGTGCAGGACAGGTGAACCTCTATCCATTGTGTGTGTGTGTGTGTGTGTGTGTGTGTGTGTGTGTGTGTGTGTGTGACTGTAAATGACATGGCGTCTCTCCCTCCACTAGTCTTTAGACAGTTAACAGCTAGACAGCTCTCTTCAGCCCAACTGATCTGTAAGGTTTCAGAACGCGTTATGAATGATAGGATGGGTCCTATTTAGTGCACTAGAATAAGGAACCATTTGGGACACAGTCATGCTGTATATGAAGTGTTGTAACTGGCTGTCTCTGAGGTTTCTAATCTAAATACTCTCTGGGTGTAGGAGCTGGGCCAGTGAAGTGTTGTATCTAGCTGTCTCTGAGGGAGCTGGACCAGTGAAGTGTTGTAATCTAGCTGTCTCTGAGGGAGCTGGGCCAGTGAAGTGTTGTATCTAGCTGTCTCTGAGGGAGCTGGACCAGTGAAGTGTTGTAATCTAGCTGTCTCTGAGGGAGCTGGACCAGTGAAGTGTTGTAATCTAGCTGTCTCTGAGGGAGCTGGACCAGTGAAGTGTTGTATCTAGCTGTCTCTGAGGGAGCTGGGCCAGTGAAGTGTTGTAATCTAGCTGTCTCTGAGGGAGCTGGGCCAGTGAAGTGTTGTATCTAGCTGTCTCTGAGGGAGCTGGACCAGTGAAGTGTTGTAATCTAGCTGTCTCTGAGGGAGCTGGACCAGTGAAGTGTTGTAATCTAGCTGTCTCTGAGGGAGCTGGACCAGTGAAGTGTTGTATCTAGCTGTCTCTGAGGGAGCTGGACCAGTGAAGTGTTGTAATCTAGCTGTCTCTGAGGGAGCTGGGCCAGTGAAGTGTTGTAATCTAGCTGTCTCTGAGGGAGCTGGACCAGTGAAGTGTTGTAATCTAGCTGTCTCTGAGGGAGCTGGACCAGTGAAGTGTTGTATCTAGCTGTCTCTGAGAGAGCTGGGCCAGGCCAGTGAAACCAGGGTGTCTGTTCCTCTAAAAGTGTTCATATAATAGGGGGTTATGAATGCTATATGATATGTTATAACTGTCCTATGTATGTTCTACAGTGGGCGTATGAGCTGGGCCAGGCCAGTGAGACCAAGGTGTCTGTTCCTCTCCATGGATGTGAACACTTCTACCTGCTCTCCAAACCTCTACCAGAGCCTCTACAGCCCAGCACCCCAGGTGAGACTACCTCCTCTCAGAGCCTCTACAGCCCAGAACCCCAGGTGAGTCCACCTCCTCTACAGCCCAGAACCCCAGGTGAGACTACCTCTTCTACAGCCCAGAACCCCAAGTGAGACTACCTCCTCTACAGCCCAGAACCCCAGGTGAGACTACCTCTTCTACAGCCCAGAACCCCAGGTGAGACTACCTCTTCTACAGCCCAGAACCCCAAGTGAGACTACCTCCTCTACAGCCCAGAACCCCAGGTGAGACTCCCTCCTCTACAGCCAAGAACCCCAGGTGAGACTACCTCCTCTACAGCCCAGAACCCCAGGTGAGACTCCCTCCTCTACAGCCCAGAACCCCAGGTGAGACTACCTCCTATCAGAGCCTCTACAGTCCAGAACCCCAGGTGAGACTACCTCCTCTACAGCCCAGAACCCCAGGTGAGACTACCTCCTATCAGAGCCTCTACAGTCCAGAACCCCAGGTGAGACTCCCTCCTCTACAGCCCAGAACCCCAGGTGAGACTACCTCCTATCAGAGCCTCTACAGTCCAGAACCCCAGGTGAGACTACCTCCTATCAGAGCCTCTACAGTCCAGAACCCCAGGTGAGACTACCTCCTTTACAGCCCAGATACAAATAATCCACGTATGGTTTCTTCAAGGAGTTAGAGCTGGTACCGCTCAGTCCAGAAGGAGTTAGAGCTGGTACCGCTCAGTCCAGAAGGAGTTAGAGCTGGTACCGCTCAGTCCAGATGAGCACGGCCTTATTTCTATTACAGCGTATTGGATAACTGTCATTCATATTCACCCAGTTCAATGTAACAGTGATTGGTTTAGGTTACTGTCATTCATATTCATCCAGTTCAATGTGACAGGTTTAGGTTACTGTCATTCATATTCACCCAGTTCAATGTAACAGTGACAGGTTTAGGTTACTGTCATTCATATTCACCCAGTTCAATGTAACAGTGACAGGTTTAGGTTACTGTCATTCATATTCACCCAGTTCAATGTAACAGTGACAGGTTTAGGTTACTGTCATTCATATTCACGCAGTTCAATGTAACAGTGACAGGTTTAGGTTACTGTCATTCATATTCACCCAGTTCAATGTAACATCCATAGGTTGGAGAACGTCCTCCGGAAGTTGTCGTAATTACTGTGTAAGTCTATGGAAGGGGGTGAGAACCATGAGCCTCCTAGGTTTTGTTTTGAAGTCGATGTGCTCAGAGGAGGACGGAAACTAGCTGTCCTCCGGCTACACTATGGTGCTGCTGAGGCTACTGTGACCTTCATTGCAAAACGGTGTGTTTTAATCAATGATTTGGTAACATGCAAATCTTTTTGTTGTGTAGTTTTATCTAAATGGGATAACCTTTTTAATGTTTTACTATTTACATGTTTATGAAATTCACTGAGGAGGATGGTCCTCCCCTTCCTCCTCTGAGGAGCCTCCGCTGGCCTGAACTCTGTCCTGTCTGGTGGTTAGGGTCAGGGTTAGACTGTGTTGTAACTGTGTGTCTCTGTGTGTTCTCTCTAGTGGTGATGGATATGGACGGGAGGATCTATGTGAGAGCGTGGCAGGGAGGGGTCCTGTCTGGTGGATTTGAGAAGAACCCTAAACCCATCTTCACCGAGGGACGTAACCAGCTGGAGATCCAGACCATGCAGGAGGACTGGGACCACTTCGGTAAGAGATGGGGTGATTTTTCTATAATGGCACCCTGTTCTGTTTATGTTGCCACGGCTACTGTAAAACATGGAGTCCATTTAGTTTTGTTTTCCATAGCGACTTTGTGCTGTGAGTGCATACATTTTAAAATGGGTTGTCCCCAGTGGGAATCAAACCCATGATGTTGGCACACACTCTTACCAACTGAGACAGTATGGTTTGTCCCCAGTGGGAATCAAACCCATGATGTTGGCGCCACACTCTCACCAACTGAGACAGTATGGGTTGTCCCCAGTGGGAATCGAACCCATGATGTTGGCACCACACTCTTACCAACTGAGACAGTATGGGTTGGCCCCAGTGGGAATCGAACCCATGATGTTGGCACACACTCTTACCAACTGAGACAGTATGGGTTGTCCCCAGTGGGAATCGAACCCATGATGTTGGCGCACACTCTCACCAACTGAGACAGTATGGGTTGTCCCCAGTGGGAATCGAACCCATGATTTTGGCACACACTCTTACCAACTGAGACAGTATGGGTTGTCCCCAGTGGGAATCGAACTCATGATGTTGGCACACACTCTTACCAACTGAGATAGTATGGGTTGTCCCCAGTGGGAATCGAACCCATGATGTTGGCACACACTCTTACCAACTGAGACAGTATGGGTTGTCCCCAGTGGGAATCGAACCCATGATGTTGGCACACACTCTTACCAACTGAGACAGTATGGGTTGGCCCCAGTGGGAATCGAACCCATACTGGTTATATACTGTGTTTATGTGAGGTGGTTATATACCATAATAACTGACCGGTCCATAGTGTCTCTACCTAACCCCCTCTCTTACCCCCTCTCTTACCCCCTCCCTCCCCCTGTAGAACCCATGCTGTCAGCCCTGTTGAGGAGGATGCCAGAACTAGAGGTGTGTGAGATCCAGCAGCTGGTCAACTGTCCTGAGTCGTTCACCCCAGACATGCGCTGTCTGATGGGGGAGACACCGGGGGTGCACGGCTACTTCGTCCTGGCTGGAATGAACGCCTCTGGCCTGGCCTTCGCTGGCGGAGCAGGAAAGTAAGGATAGGACATTTCCAGTACATCTACTTTAGGGTTGAACGTGAGAACGACAGGACATTTCCAGTACATCTACTTTAGGGTTGAGAGTGAGAACGACAGGACATTTCCAGTACATCTACTTTAGGGTTGAACGTGAGAACGACAGGACATTTCCAGTACATCTACTTTAGGGTTGAGAGTGAGAACAACAGGACATTTCCAGTACATCTACTTTAGGGTTGAACGTGAGAACAACAGGACATTTCCAGTACATCTACTTTAGGGTTGAGAGTGAGAACGACAGGACATTTCCAGTACATCTACTTTAGGGTTGAGAGTGAGAACAACAGGACATTTCCAGTACATCTACTTTAGGGTTGAGAGTGAGAACAACAGGACATTTCCAGTACATCTACTTTAGGGTTGAACGTGAGAACGACAGGACATTTCCAGTACATCTACTTTAGGGTTGAACGTGAGAACGACAGGACATTTCCAGTACATCTACTTTAGGGTTGAGAGTGAGAACGACAGGACATTTCCAGTACATCTACTTTAGGGTTGAACGTGAGAACTACAGGACATTTCCAGTACATCTATGATGGCAAGCAAACAAAACATGAACATTTAAGGACTGAATTTGTTGATGAAAACAGTCCTGATGTTACAACCAACCTAATATTAGTCTGGTTCATGTTCTCCCCATGGAGTATGGTAGACTGAGTATGGTAGACTGAGTATGGTAGACTGAGTATGGTAGACTGAGTATGGTAGACTGAGTATGGTAGACTGAGTATGGTAGACTGAGTATGGTAGACTGAGTATGGTGGACTGAGTATGGTGGACTGAGTATGGTGGACTGAGTATGGTAGACTGAGTATGGTAGACTGAGTATGGTAGACGGAGTATGGTAGACGGAGTATGCCAAATGCGGGTAGATTTTGGCGTGCAAGACGTCTTTCAGGTCTCCATGGTGTCGGGTGGTCAGGTCTCCACGGTGTCGGGTGGTCAGGTCTCCACGGTGTCGGATGGTCAGATCTCCACGGTGTCGGATGGTCAGGTCTCCACGGTGTCGGATGGTCAGGTCTCCACGGTGTCGGGTGGTCAGGTCTCCACGGTGTCGGATGGTCAGGTCTCCACGGTGTCGGGTGGTCAGGTCTCCACGGTGTCGGGTGGTCAGGTCTCCACGGTGTCGGGTGGTCAGGTCTCCACGGTGTCGGGTGGTCAGGTCTCCACGGTGTCGGGTGGTCAGGTCTCCACGGTGTCGGGTGGTCAGGTCTCCACGGTGTCGGGTGGTCAGGTCTCCACAGTGTGAGCTGTCGGGTGCTCAGGTCTCCGCAGTGTGAGCTGGCGGGTGCTCAGGTCTCCATAGTGTGAGCTGGCGGGTGCTCAGGTCACCACAGCGTGAGCTGGCGGGTGGTCAGGTCACCACAGCGTGAGCTGGCGGGTGCTCAGGTCTCCACAGCGTGAGCTGGCGGGTGCTCAGGTCTCCACAGCGTGAGCTGGCGGGTGCTCAGGTCTCCACAGTGTTGGGTGCTCAGGTCTCCACAGCGTGAGCTGGCGGGTGCTCAGGTCTCCACAGCTTGAGCTGGCGGGTGCTCAGGTCTCCACAGTGTCGGGTGCTCAGGTCTCCACAGTGTCGGGTGCTCAGGTCTCCACAGTGTCGGGTGCTCAGGTCTCCACAGTGTCGGGTGCTCAGGTCTCCACAGTGTCGGGTGCTCAGGTCTCCACAGTGTCGAGTGGTCAGGTCTCCACAGTGTCGGGTGGTCAGGTCTCCACAGTGTCGGGTGCTCAGGTCTCCACAGTGTCGAGTGGTCAGGTCTCCACAGTGTCGGGTGGTCAGGTCTCCACGGTGCGATCTGGCAGGTGTCAGGTCTCCACGGTGTCGGGTGGTCAGGTCTCCACGGTGTCGGGTGGTCAGGTCTCCACGGTGTCGGGTGGTCAGGTCTCCACGGTGTCGGGTGGTCAGGTCTCCACGGTGTCGGGTGGTGTTAATAATGGGATTTATACGTTTAATGAATGATTAGAATATTCCACCCTGAAACCATATGATTGTATGAAATTGATTAGAATCATGAGATTATTCTAATGATGTGTGTGGGTTTAGTCAGTAGAATTATATAGGAGTGTAGTTTTTAGTCAGAATTAGGGTATAACAATATATCTGTACAATATGTCTTATAGTATCTTAAAACCAGACTGTCTGAGCCAGATTCGGTGCCGACCTTGGCTGGGGGCCACAGAGTACCTCCCAGGGTCTCCCTATCTTGAGGGAGGATGGGGAGTGATTCTCACGGACTCCCCTTATGTTTGTGGGCTGGGTAGCAGGACAGTGTGTGCGTAGGATACCTAATGTTTGTGGGCTGGGTAGCAGGACAGTGTGTGTGTAGTATACCTAATGTTTGTGGGCTGGGTAGCAGGACAGTGTGTGTGTGTGTGTAGGATACCTAATGTTTGTGGGCTGGGTAGCAGGACAGTGTGTGTGTGTAGGATACCTAATGTTTGTGGGCTGGGTAGCAGGACAGTGTGTGTGTGTAGGATACCTAATCTTTGTCGGCTGGGTAGCAGGTCAGTGTGTGTGTAGGATACCTAATGTTTGTGGGCTGGGTAGCAGGACAGTGTGTGTGTAGGATACCTAATGTTTGTGGGCTGGGTAGCAGGACAGTGTGTGTGTAGGATACCTAATGGTTGTCGGCTGGGTAGCTGGACAGTGTTTGTGTGTAGGATACCTAATGTTTGTGGGCTGGGTAGCAGGACAGTGTGTGTGTAGGATACCTCATGTTTGTGGGCTGGGTAGCAGGACAGTGTGTGTGTGTAGGATACCTAATCTTTGTCGGCTGGGTAGCAGGACAGTGTGTGTGTAGGATACCTAATGTTTGTGGGCTGGGTAGCAGGACAGTGTGTGTGTAGGATACCTAATGTTTGTGGGCTGGGTAGCAGGACAGTGTGTGTGTAGGATACCTAATGTTTGTGGGCTGGGTAGCAGGACAGTGTGTGTGTAGGATACCTAATGTTTGTGGGCTGGGTAGCAGGACAGTGTGTGTGTAGGATACCTAATGTTTGTGGGCTGGGTAGCAGGACAGTGTGTGTGTAGGATACCTAATGTTTGTGGGCTGGGTAGCAGGACAGTGTGTGTGTAGGATACCTAATGTTTGTGGGCTGGGTAGCAGGACAGTGTGTGTGTAGGATACCTAATGTTTGTGGGCTGGGTAGCAGGACAGTGTGTGTGTAGGATACCTAATGTTTGTGGGCTGGGTAGCAGGACAGTGTGTGTGTAGGATACCTAATGTTTGTGGGCTGGGTAGCAGGACAGTGTGTGTGTAGGATACCTAATGTTTGTGGGCTGGGTAGCAGGACAGTGTGTGTGTAGTATACCTAATGTTTGTGGGCTGGGTAGCAGGACAGTGTGTGTGTGTGTTTGTAGGATACCTAATGTTTGTGGGCTGGGTAGCAGGACAGTGTGTGTGTAGGATACCTAATGTTTGTGGGCTGGGTAGCAGGACAGTGTGTGTGTAGGATACCTAATGTTTGTGGGCTGGGTAGCAGGACAGTGTGTGTGTAGGATACCTAATGTTTGTGGGCTGGGTAGCAGGACAGTGTGTGTGTAGGATACCTAATGTTTGTGGGCTGGGTAGCAGGACAGTGTGTGTGTAGGATACCTAATGTTTGTGTGAAAGTATGTGCTTAAGGAGCCAGTATTAAATGAATGGTTTTGAACAACAGACCAGCGCCCTCGTGAAGAAACCTTTTTGACTATTTTAATTTCATTTCAACCCGTATCTTACAAATTCGGGGTTGCAGACTGAGTAGTATAATTTAATTGGGTTATGAACCTTGAGAACATAATTCGTGTCGGGTGGTCAGGTCTCCACAGTGTCGGGTGGTCAGGTCTCCACGGTGCGAGCTGGCCGGTGTCAGGTCTCCACGGTGTCGGGTAGTCAGGTCTCCACGGTGTCGGGTGGTCAGGTCTCCACGGTGTCGGGTGGTCAGGTCTCCACGTTGTCGGTTGGTCGGGTCTCCACGGTGTCGGGTGGTCAGGTCTCCACGGTGTCGGGTGGTCAGGTCTCCACGGTGTCGGGTGGTCAGGTCTCCACGGTGTCGGGTGGTCAGGTCTCCACGGTGTCGGGTGGTCAGGTCTCCACGGTGTCTGGTGGTCAGGTCTCCACTGTGTCGGGTGGTCAGGTCTCCACAGTGTCGGATGGTCAGGTCTCCACAGCGTGAGCTGGCGGGTGGTCAGGTCTCCACAGCGTGAGCTTGCGGGTGCTCAGGTCTCCACAGTGTGAGCTGGCGGGGGCTCAGGTCTCCACAGCGTGAGCTGGCGGGTGCTCAGGTCTCCACAGTGTCGGGTGCTCAGGTCTCCACAGTGTCGGGTGCTCAGGTCTCCACAGTGTGAGCTGGCGGGTGCTCAGGTCTCCACAGTGTGAGCTGGCGGGTGCTCAGGTCTCCACAGTGTCGGGTGCTCAGGTCTCCACAGTGTGAGCTGGCGGGTGCTCAGGTCTCCACAGTGTGAGCTGGCGGGTGCTCAGGTCTGGTCTGGTCAGTTTTCAAAGTATCTGACGTTTTGTTTAGTAGTTGGTGGATGAACCTCATTATGTTTGAATCCTATGTAGCCTATTCTACTTCCTGCTGCGACACTGGGCTGTGTGAAAGATTGTTTTAGAAGCGCTGTGCACAGGCATAAAAATTGGTCTAATTTACCTGAAACCAAGTTTAGTAAAGGGGGAATCTGTCCTTGTGTTTCTTGGCTATTTACATTGTTTTGTTCACAAGACAGAAAACCAACCTTCGATTGAGGTTCAACCACCAGGGAAGAGGGAACACCTCTGGTTCACGTAGTATCGTAACAACACCAGAAAACACAGAAAACCAACCTGTGATTGAGGTTCAACCACCAGGGAAGAGGGAACACCTCTGGTTCACGTAGTATCGTAACAACACCAGAAAACACAGAAAATCAACCTATGATTGAGGTTCAGCCACCAGGGAAGAGGGAACACCTCTGGTTCACGTAGTATCGCGACCACCCTAATCTGGGTCACGTCGTATCACGACCACCCTAATCTGTGTCACGTCGTATCGCGACCACCCTAATCTGGGTCACGTCGTATCGCGACCACCCTAATCTGGCTCACGTCGTATCGTGACAACACTAATCTGGCTCACGTCGTATCGTGACAACACTAATCTGGCTCACGTCGTATCGTAACAACTCTAATCTGGGTCACGTAGTATCGCGACCACCCTAATCTGGGTCACGTCGTATCGCGACCACCCTAATCTGGGTCACGTCGTATCGCGACCACCCTAATCTGGGTCACGTCGTATCGCGACCACCCTAATCTGGGTCACGTCGTATCGCGACCACCCTAATCTGGGTCACGTCGTATCGCGACCACCCTAATCTGGGTCACGTCGTATCGTGACAACCCTAATCTGGTTCATGTAGTATCGTGACCACACTAATCTGGTTCATGTAGTATCGTAACAACACCAATCTGGGTCACGTCGTATCGCGACCACCCTAATCTGGGTCACGTCGTATCGCGACCACCCTAATCTGGATCACGTCGTATCGTGACAACCCTAATCTGGTTCATGTAGTATCGTGACCACCCTAATCTGGTTCATGTAGGAGTGGAGTAATGTTTGATGATTGACTTACATACTTATCACTCCACTGTCCTGTCTGTCAGGATTAGAGGTTACGACTGTCCTGTCTGTCAGGGTTAGAGGTTACAGCTGTCCTGTCTGTCAGGGTTAGAGGTTACAGCTGTCCTGTCTGTCAGGGTTAGAGGTTACGACTGTCCTGTCTGTCAGGGTTAGAGGTTACGGCTGTCCTGTCTGTCAGGGTTAGAGGTTACAGCTGTCCTGTCTGTCAGGGTTAGAGGTTACGGCTGTCCTGTCTGTCAGGGTTAGAGGTTACGGCTGTCCTGTCTGTCAGGGTTAGAGGTTACGGCTGTCCTGTCTGTCAGGGTTAGAGGTTACGGCTGTCCTGTCTGTCAGGGTTAGAGGTTACGGCTGTCCTGTCTGTCAGGGTTAGAGGTTACGGCTGTCCTGTCTGTCAGGGTTAGAGGTTACGGCTGTCCTGTCTGTCAGGGTTAGAGGTTACGACTGTCCTGTCTGTCAGGGTTAGAGTTTACGACTGTCCTGTCTGTCAGGGTTAGAGGTTACGATTGTCCTGTCTGTCAGGGTTAGAGGTTACGACTGTCCTGTCTGTGGTTAGAGGTTACAGTGCAGGGTTAGTGTATAGTGGTGGGCTAAATGAACTGGATCAAAGCAGTGTGTTCTGTCGTCAGGTACCTGGCAGAGTGGATGACGTATGGTTACCCCATGACTAACGTCTGTCCTGTCTGTCAGGGTTAGAGGTTACGACTGTCCTGTCTGTGGTTAGAGGTTACAGTGCAGGGTTAGTGTATAGTGGTGGGCTAAATGAACTGGATCAAAGCAGTGTGTTCTGTCGTCAGGTACCTGGCAGAGTGGATGACGTATGGTTACCCCATGACTAACGTCTGTCCTGTCTGTCAGGGTTAGAGGTTACGACTGTCCTGTCTGTGGTTAGAGGTTACAGTGCAGGGTTAGTGTATAGTGGTGGGCTAAATGAACTGGATCAAAGCAGTGTGTTCTGTCGTCAGGTACCTGGCAGAGTGGATGACGTATGGTTACCCCATGACTAACGTCTGTCCTGTCTGTCAGGGTTAGAGGTTACGACTGTCCTGTCTGTGGTTAGAGGTTACAGTGCAGGGTTAGTGTATAGTGGTGGGCTAAATGAACTGGATCAAAGCAGTGTGTTCTGTCGTCAGGTACCTGGCAGAGTGGATGACGTATGGTTACCCCATGACTAACGTCTGTCCTGTCTGTCAGGGTTAGAGGTTAGAGGTTACAGTGCAGGGTTAGTGTATAGTGGTGGGCTAAATGAACTGGATCAAAGCAGTGTGTTCTGTCGTCAGGTACCTGGCAGAGTGGATGACGTATGGTTACCCCACGGCTAACGTCTGTCCTGTCTGTCAGGGTTAGAGGTTAGAGGTTACAGTGCAGGGTTAGTGTATAGTGGTGGGCTAAATGAACTGGATCAAAGCAGTGTGTTCTGTCGTCAGGTACCTGGCAGAGTGGATGACGTATGGTTACCCCATGACTAACGTCTGTCCTGTCTGTCAGGGTTAGAGGTTACGACTGTCCTGTCTGTGGTTAGAGGTTACAGTGCAGGGTTAGTGTATAGTGGTGGGCTAAATGAACTGGATCAAAGCAGTGTGTTCTGTCGTCAGGTACCTGGCAGAGTGGATGACGTATGGTTACCCCATGACTAACGTCTGTCCTGTCTGTCAGGGTTAGAGGTTACGACTGTCCTGTCTGTGGTTAGAGGTTACAGTGCAGGGTTAGTGTATAGTGGTGGGCTAAATGAACTGGATCAAAGCAGTGTGTTCTGTCGTCAGGTACCTGGCAGAGTGGATGACGTATGGTTACCCCATGACTAACGTCTGTCCTGTCTGTCAGGGTTAGAGGTTACGACTGTCCTGTCTGTGGTTAGAGGTTACAGTGCAGGGTTAGTGTATAGTGGTGGGCTAAATGAACTGGATCAAAGCAGTGTGTTCTGTCGTCAGGTACCTGGCAGAGTGGATGACGTATGGTTACCCCATGACTAACGTCTGTCCTGTCTGTCAGGGTTAGAGGTTACGACTGTCCTGTCTGTGGTTAGAGGTTACAGTGCAGGGTTAGTGTATAGTGGTGGGCTAAATGAACTGGATCAAAGCAGTGTGTTCTGTCGTCAGGTACCTGGCAGAGTGGATGACGTATGGTTACCCCATGACTAACGTCTGTCCTGTCTGTCAGGGTTAGAGGTTACGACTGTCCTGTCTGTGGTTAGAGGTTACAGTGCAGGGTTAGTGTATAGTGGTGGGCTAAATGAACTGGATCAAAGCAGTGTGTTCTGTCGTCAGGTACCTGGCAGAGTGGATGACGTATGGTTACCCCATGACTAACGTCTGTCCTGTCTGTCAGGGTTAGAGGTTACGACTGTCCTGTCTGTGGTTAGAGGTTACAGTGCAGGGTTAGTGTATAGTGGTGGGCTAAATGAACTGGATCAAAGCAGTGTGTTCTGTCGTCAGGTACCTGGCAGAGTGGATGACGTATGGTTACCCCATGACTAACGTCTGTCCTGTCTGTCAGGGTTAGAGGTTACGACTGTCCTGTCTGTGGTTAGAGGTTACAGTGCAGGGTTAGTGTATAGTGGTGGGCTAAATGAACTGGATCAAAGCAGTGTGTTCTGTCGTCAGGTACCTGGCAGAGTGGATGACGTATGGTTACCCCATGACTAACGTCTGTCCTGTCTGTCAGGGTTAGAGGTTAGAGGTTACAGTGCAGGGTTAGTGTATAGTGGTGGGCTAAATGAACTTGATCAAAGCAGTGTGTTCTGTCGTCAGGTACCTGGCAGAGTGGATGACGTATGGTTACCCCACGGCTAACGTCTGTCCTGTCTGTCAGGGTTAGAGGTTAGAGGTTACAGTGCAGGGTTAGTGTATAGTGGTGGGCTAAATGAACTGGATCAAAGCAGTGTGTTCTGTCGTCAGGTACCTGGCAGAGTGGATGACGTATGGTTACCCCATGGCTAACGTCTGTCCTGTCTGTCAGGGTTAGAGGTTACGACTGTCCTGTCTGTGGTTAGAGGTTACAGTGCAGGGTTAGTGTATAGTGGTGGGCTAAATGAACTGGATCAAAGCAGTGTGTTCTGTCGTCAGGTACCTGGCAGAGTGGATGACGTATGGTTACCCCATGACTAACGTCTGTCCTGTCTGTCAGGGTTAGAGGTTTGAGGTTACAGTGCAGGGTTAGTGTATAGTGGTGGGCTAAATGAACTGGATCAAAGCGGTGTGTTCTGTCGTCAGGTACCTGGCAGAGTGGATGACGTATGGTTACCCCATGACTAACGTCTGTCCTGTCTGTCAGGGTTAGAGGTTACGACTGTCCTGTCTGTGGTTAGAGGTTACAGTGCAGGGTTAGTGTATAGTGGTGGGCTAAATGAACTGGATCAAAGCAGTGTGTTCTGTCGTCAGGTACCTGGCAGAGTGGATGACGTATGGTTACCCCATGACTAACGTCTGTCCTGTCTGTCAGGGTTAGAGGTTACGACTGTCCTGTCTGTGGTTAGAGGTTACAGTGCAGGGTTAGTGTATAGTGGTGGGCTAAATGAACTGGATCAAAGCAGTGTGTTCTGTCGTCAGGTACCTGGCAGAGTGGATGACGTATGGTTACCCCATGACTAACGTCTGTCCTGTCTGTCAGGGTTAGAGGTTACGACTGTCCTGTCTGTGGTTAGAGGTTACAGTGCAGGGTTAGTGTATAGTGGTGGGCTAAATGAACTGGATCAAAGCAGTGTGTTCTGTCGTCAGGTACCTGGCAGAGTGGATGACGTATGGTTACCCCATGACTAACGTCTGTCCTGTCTGTCAGGGTTAGAGGTTAGAGGTTACAGTGCAGGGTTAGTGTATAGTGGTGGGCTAAATGAACTTGATCAAAGCAGTGTGTTCTGTCGTCAGGTACCTGGCAGAGTGGATGACGTATGGTTACCCCACGGCTAACGTCTGTCCTGTCTGTCAGGGTTAGAGGTTAGAGGTTACAGTGCAGGGTTAGTGTATAGTGGTGGGCTAAATGAACTGGATCAAAGCAGTGTGTTCTGTCGTCAGGTACCTGGCAGAGTGGATGACGTATGGTTACCCCATGGCTAACGTCTGTCCTGTCTGTCAGGGTTAGAGGTTACGACTGTCCTGTCTGTGGTTAGAGGTTACAGTGCAGGGTTAGTGTATAGTGGTGGGCTAAATGAACTGGATCAAAGCAGTGTGTTCTGTCGTCAGGTACCTGGCAGAGTGGATGACGTATGGTTACCCCATGACTAACGTCTGTCCTGTCTGTCAGGGTTAGAGGTTACGACTGTCCTGTCTGTGGTTAGAGGTTACAGTGCAGGGTTAGTGTATAGTGGTGGGCTAAATGAACTGGATCAAAGCAGTGTGTTCTGTCGTCAGGTACCTGGCAGAGTGGATGACGTATGGTTACCCCACGGCTAACGTCTGTCCTGTCTGTCAGGGTTAGAGGTTAGAGGTTACAGTGCAGGGTTAGTGTATAGTGGTGGGCTAAATGAACTGGATCAAAGCAGTGTGTTCTGTCGTCAGGTACCTGGCAGAGTGGATGACGTATGGTTACCCCACGGCTAACGTCTGTCCTGTCTGTCAGGGTTAGAGGTTAGAGGTTACAGTGCAGGGTTAGTGTATAGTGGTGGGCTAAATGAACTGGATCAAAGCAGTGTGTTCTGTCGTCAGGTACCTGGCAGAGTGGATGACGTATGGTTACCCCACGGCTAACGTCTGTCCTGTCTGTCAGGGTTAGAGGTTAGAGGTTACAGTGCAGGGTTAGTGTATAGTGGTGGGCTAAATGAACTGGATCAAAGCAGTGTGTTCTGTCGTCAGGTACCTGGCAGAGTGGATGACGTATGGTTACCCCACGGCTAACGTCTGTCCTGTCTGTCAGGGTTAGAAGTTAGAGGTTACAGTGCAGGGTTAGTGTATAGTGGTGGGCTAAATGAACTGGATCAAAGCAGTGTGTTCTGTCGTCAGGTACCTGGCAGAGTGGATGACGTATGGTTACCCCACGGCTAACGTCTGGCCGCTGGACATCAAACGCTTCGGCAACCTTCAGAGCAGCCGAACCTTCCTCCGACACAGGGTCATGGAGGTCATGCGTGAGTCCTGACCAGAGCAAACACAATCACACTCCCTGTTAGTAATGTCTGCCTGACTGTCCCTCTCTCTGCCTGACTGTCCCTCTCTCTGCCTGACTGTCCCTCTCTCTGCCTGACTGTCCCTCTCTCTGCCTGACTGTCCCTCTCTCTGCCTGACTGTCCCTCTCTCTGCCTGACTGTCCCTGTCTCTGCCTGACTGTCCCTGTCTCTGCCTGACTGTCCCTGTCTCTGCCTGACTGTCCCTGTCTCTGCCTGACTGTCCCTGTCTCTGCCTGACTGTCCCTGTCTCTGCCTGACTGTCCCTCTCTCTGCCTGACTGTCCCTCTCTCTGCCTGACTGTCCCTCTCTCTCTGTGTCTGACTGACTGTCCCTCTCTCTGTGTCTGCCTGACTGTCCCTCTCTCTCTGTGTCTGCCTGACTGTCCCTCTCTCTCTGTGTCTGCCTGACTGTCCCTCTCTCTCTGTGTCTGCCTGACTGTCCCTCTCTCTCTGTGTCTGTCCTGCTTTCTCTGTGTCTGTCCTGCTCTCTCTGTGTCTGCCTGTCTGTTCTGCCCTCTCTCTCTGTGTCTGACTGACTGTCCCTCTCTCTCTGTGTCTGACTGTCTGTCCTGCTCTCTTTCTCTGTGTCTGACTGACTGTTCTGCTCTCTCTCTCTCTCTTTTTTTCTTTCTTTCTTCTCTCTCGGTTTCTGTCTTTCTGTCTCTCTCTCTCTTGGTTTCTGACTGTCTGTCTCTCACCAGCCCTGCTGTATAACCTAAAGGTTCCTCGTTGGGACTTCCAGACGGGCCGGCAGCTGAGGACTTCTCCCCTGTACGACCGTCTGGACACACAGGGAGCCAGATGGATGGAGAAACACGGCTTTGAGAGGGCCAAGTACTTCATCCCTGCAGGGAAGGGTGAGGCAGACCACACACACCCCACCCCACACACACACACCCCACCTCACCCCACACACCACAATTTCCCAATGCTTCTGTCAATCAGAGCTAAACCATGTTCCTCTGTTCTCAGACCTGCTGTATTTTAGCTCTGTGTCTGTCTGTTTAGTTAAACAGTTCTATCATCTGTTCTCAGACCTGTGTCTGTCTGTTTAGTTAAACAGTTCTATCATCTGTTCTCAGACCTGTGTCTGTCTGTTAGTTAAACAATTCTATCATCTGTTCTCAGACCTGCTGTCCCTGGATGCCAGTAAGACGTTCTATAAGCCTGACTGGTTTGACATCGTGGGGGCGGAGGTGAAATGCTGCAAGGAGGCCGTCTGTGTCATCGACATGTCCTCCTTCACCAAGTTTGAGCTCACTGTGAGTGACCCCTGGAAAGGAGAGGGAAGGGAGAGGAGGGGAAGTGAGGTATCAACTTCCTCCTATGATGGAAGCTGTAGGTGGCTGACCCCTGAAAAGGAGAGGAGGGGAAGTGAGGTATCAACTTCCTCCTATGATGGAAGCTGTAGGTGGCTGACCCCTGGAAAGGAGAGGGAAGGGAGAGGAGGGGAAGTGAGGTATCAACTTCCTCCCATGATGGAAGCTGTAGGTGGCTGACCCCTGGAAAGGAGAGGGAGAGGAGGGGAAGTGAGGTATCAACTTCCTCCTATGATGGAAGCTGTAGGTGGCTGACCCCTGGAAAGGAGAGGGAAGGGAGAGGAGGGGAAGTGAGGTATCAACTTCCTCCTATGATGGAAGCTGTAGGTGACTGACCCCTGAAAAGGAGAGGGAGAGGAGGGGAAGTGAGGTATCAATTTCCTCCTATGATGGAAGCTGTAAGTGGCTGACCCCTGAAAAGGAGAGGGAGAGGAGGGGAAGTGAGGTATCAACTTCCTCCTATGATGGAAGCTGTAGGTGGCTGACCCCTGAAAAGGAGAGGGAGAGGAGGGGAAGTGAGGTATCAACTTCCTCCTATGATGGAAGCTGTAGGTGGCTGACCCCTGAAAAGGAGAGGGAGAGGAGGGGAAGTGAGGTATCATCTGACCCCTGGAAAGGAGAGGGAGAGGAGGGGAAGTGAGGTATCATCTGACCCCTGAAAAGGAGAGGGAGAGGAGGGGAAGTGAGGTATCAACTTCCTCCTATGATGGAAGCTCTAGGTGGCTGACCCCTGAAAAGGAGAGGGAGAGGAGGGGAAGTGAAGTATCAACTTCCTCCTATGATGGAAGCTGTAAGTGGCTGACCCCTGAAAAGGAGAGGGAGAGGAGGGGAAGTGGGGTATCATCTGACCCCTGGAAAGGAGAGGGAGAGGAGGGGAAGTGAGGTATCAACTTCCTCCTATGATGGAAGCTCTAGGTGGCTGACCCCTGAAAAGGAGAGGGAGAGGAGGGGAAGTGAGGTATCAACTTCCTCCTATGATGGAAGCTGTAGGTGGCTGACCCCTGAAAAGGAGAGGGAGAGGAGGGGAAGTGAGGTATCAACTTCCTCCTATGATGGAAGCTCTAGGTGGCTGACCCCTGAAAAGGAGAGGGAGAGGAGGGGAAGTGAGGTATCAACTTCCTCCTATGATGGAAGCTGTAGGTGGCTGACCCCTGAAAAGGAGAGGGAGAGGAGGGGAAGTGAGGTATCAACTTCCTCCTATGATGGAAGCTGTAGGTAGTTGACCCCTGAAAAGGAGAGGGAGAGGAGGGGAAGTGGGGTATCATCTGACCCCTGGAAAGGAGAGGGAGAGGAGGGGAAGTGGGGTATCATCTGACCCCTGGAAAGGAGAGGGAGAGGAGGGGAAGTGAGGTATCATCTGACCCCTGGACCCACAGAATGAAATAGAAAAAGGAATGTTATCTCTATGGCTGGACCACCCTCGGTCACAGCTATAATGTGAATTACATTATCTCTATGGCTGGACCACCCTCGGTCACAGCTATAATGTGAATTACATTATCTCTATGGCTGGACCACCCTCGGTCACAGCTATAATGTGAATTACATTATCTCTATGGCTGGACCACCCTCGGTCACAGCTATAATGTGAATTACATTATCTCTATGGCTGGACCACCCTCGGTCACAGCTATAATGTGAATTACATGATCTCTATGGCTGGACCACCCTCGGTCACAGCTATAATGTGAATTACATGATCTCTATGGCTGGACCACCCTCGGTCTCAGCTATAATGTGAATTACATTATCTCTATGGCTGGACCACCCTCGGTCACAGCTATAATGTGAATGACATTATCTCTATGGCTGGATCACCCTCGGTCACAGCTATAATGTGAATGACATTATCTCGATGGCTGGACCACCCTCGGTCACAGCTATAATGTGAATGACATTATCTCTATGGCTGGACCACCCTAGGTCACAGCTATAATGTGAATTACATTATCTCTATGGTTAGACCACCCTAGGTCACAGCTATAATGTGAATTACATTATCTCTATGGCTGGACCACCCTAGGTCACAGCTATAATGTGAATTGCATTATCTTTGACTAGACCACCCTAGGTCACAGCTATAATGTGAATAACATTATCTCTATGGCTGGACCACCCTAGGTCACAGCTATAATGTGAATGACATTATCTCTGACTAGACCACCCTAGGTCACAGCTATAATGTGAATGACATTATCTCTGACTAGACCACCCTAGGTCACAGCTATAATGTGAATGACATTATCTCCATGGTTAGACCACCATAGGTCACAGCTATAATGTGAATGACATTATCTCCATGGTTAGACCACCCTAGGTCACAGCTATAATGTGAATGACATTATCTCCATGGTTAGACCACCCTAGGTCACAGCTATAATGTGAATGACATTATCTCTGACTAGACCACCCTAGGTCACAGCTATAATGTGAATGACATTATCTCTGACTAGACCACCCTAGGTCACAGCTATAATGTGAATGACATTATCTCCATGGTTAGACCACCCTAGGTCACAGCTATAATGTGAATGACATTATCTCCATGGTTAGACCACCCTAGGTCACAGCTATAATGTGAATGACATCTCCATGGTTAGACCACCCTAGGTCACAGCTATAATGTGAATGACATTATCTCCATGGTTAGACCACCCTAGGTCACAGCTATAATGTGAATTACATTATCTCTATGGTTAGACCACCCTAGGTCACAGCTATAATGTGAATGACATTATCTCCATGGTTAGACCACCCTAGGTCACAGCTATAATGTGAATGACATTATCTCTATGGCCAGACCACCCTAGGTCACAGCTATAATGTGAATGACATTATATCCATGGTTAGACCACCCTAGGTCACAGCTATAATGTGAATGACATTATCTCCATGGTTAGACCACCCTCGGTCACAGCTATAATGTGAATGACATTATCTCCATGGTTAGACCACCCTAGGTCACAGCTATAATGTGAATGACATTATCTCCATGGTTAGACCACCCTCGGTCACAGCTATAATGTGAATGACATTATCTCCATAGTTAGACCACCCTAGGTCACAGCTATAATGTGAATGACATTATCTCCATGGTTAGACCACCCTCGGTCACAGCTATAATGTGAATGACATTATCTCCATAGTTAGACCACCCTCGGTCACAGATATAATGTGAATGACATTATCTCCATAGTTAGACCACCCTCGGTCACTACTTTTCTTTCTGTGCCAGTCTACAGATGACCAGGCGTTGGCATTGCTGCAGCACCTGTGTGCCAATGACCTCGATGTGCCAGTGGGTCACATCGTTCATACGGGCATGCTGAACGAGAGGGGCGGATATGAGAACGACTGCAGCGTGGTCAGAGTCAAGAAGAACAGGTGAGAGTTTAGCCATTAAGAAGAACAGGTGAGAGTTTAGCCATTAAGAAGAACAGGTGAGAGTTTAGCCATTTAAGAAGAACAGGTGAGAGTTTAGCCATTAAGAAGAACAGGTGAGGGTTTAGCCATTAAGAAGAACAGGTGAGAGTTTAGCCATTAAGAAGAACAGGTGAGAGTTTAGCCATTAAGAAGAACAGGTGAGAGTTTAGCCATTAAGAAGAACAGGTGAGAGTTTAGCCATTAAGAAGAACAGGTGAGAGTTTAGCCATTAAGAAGAACAGGTGAGAGTTTAGCCATTAAGAAGAACAGGTGAGAGTTTAGCCATTTAAGAAGAACAGGTGAGAGTTTAGCCATTAAGAAGAACAGGTGAGAGTTTAGCCATTAAGAAGAACAGGTGAGAGTTTAGCCATTAAGAAGAACAGGTGAGAGTTTAGCCATTAAGAAGAACAGGTGAGAGTTTAGCCATTAAGAAGAACAGGTGAGAGTTTAGCCAGCTGTTCATAACTCCACCTGGGGGCTAACTCCACCTGGGGGCTAACTCCACCTGGGGGCTAACTCCACCTGGGGGCTAACTCCACCTGGGGGCTAACTCGTGTGAATGTCCTCTAAATGAACAGGATAGACTGAACCACCTTGTCTTATGTCAGACAGCTCCACATTCGTCTCCACTGTCTGTTGAGGGACGAGGGTCACATAGGAGCGACGGGTTAGTTCCTCATCTAAATGTTTTCCTCTCTCCCTTTCCATCTCTCGCTTTCTCTCCATCTTTCTCTCTCTCTCTCTCCATCTCTCTCTCTCTCTCCATCTCTCTCTCTCTCCATCTCTCCCTTTCTCTCTCCATCTCTCCCTTTATCTCTCTTTCTGTCTCTGTCTCTGTAGCTTCTTCATCATCTCTCCTACAGATCAGCAGGTCCACTGCTGGTCGTGGTTGAAGAAGCACATGCCCGACGACCCACAGCTCCACCTAGAGGACGTCAGCTGGAAGTACACCGGTGAGAACTATCGCTGCAGAACCTCGATCTTCCCCTCAGTTCCCCACAATGCATTTCTGTTCTGAACCCTTTCCCCACCCCCGGCCTCCCTTCTACAGCGCTGAATCTTATTGGTCCGCGGGCGATGGACGTCCTAGGAGAACTATCGTATGTCTCCATGACTCCCGAACACTTCCCGTCCCTCTTCTGTAAGGTGAGGAACCTGTTTTCGCCCGGTCATGTTATGTTTATCGTGGCTCATCACAAGGTCGAAGGTTGTGTGTGTTGTTGTCCTGACCTTTGGTGTGTGTCAACAGGAAATGAGTGTGGGCTACGCCAATGGGATCCGAGTAATGAGTATGACCCATACAGGAGAGCCGGGCTTCATGCTTTACATACCTATAGAGGTGAGATACACACTATACTATATACACTGCCCCAAAAAATAAAGGGAACACTAAAATAACACATCCTAGATCTGAATTAATCAAATATTCGTATTAAATACTTTTTTCTTTACATAGTTGAATGTGCTGACAACAAAATCACACAAAAATTATCAATGGAAATCAAATTTATCAACCCATGGAGGTCTGGATTTGGAGTCACACTCAAAATGAAAGTGGAAAACCACACTACAGGCTGATCCAACTTTGATGTAATGTCCTTAAAACAAATCAAAATGAGGCTCAGTACTGTGTGTGGCCTCCACGTGCCTGTATGACCTCCCTACAACGCCTGGGCATGCTCCTGATGAGGTGGCGGATGGTCTCCTGAGGGATCTCCTACCAGACCTGGACTAAAGCATCCGCCAACTCCTGGACAGTCTGTGGTGCAACATGGCGTTGGTGGATGGAGCGAGACATGATGTCCCAGATGTGCTCAATTGGATTCAGGTCTGGGGAACGGGCGGGCCAGTCCATAGCATCAATGCCTTCCTCTTGCAGGAACTGCTGACACACTCCAGCCACATGAGGTCTAGCATTGTCTTGTATTAGGAGGAACCCAGGGCCAACCGCACCAGCATATGGTCTCACAAGGGGTCTGAGGATCTCATCTCAGTACCTAATGGCAGTCAGACTACCTCTGGCGAGCACATGGAGGGCTGTGCGGCTCCCCAAAGAAATGCCACCCCACACCATGACTGACCCACTGCCATACCGGTCATGCTGGAGGATGTAGCAGGCAGCAGAACGTTCTCCACGGCGTCTCCAGACTCTGTCATGTCTGTCACGTGCTCAGTGTGAACCTGTTTTCATCTGTGAAGAGCACAGGGCGCCAGTGGCGAATTTGCCAATCTTTGTGTTCTCTGGCAAATGCCAAACGTCCTGCACGGTGTTGGGCTGTAAGCACAACCCCCACCTGTGGACGTCGGGCCCTCACACCACCCTCATGGAGTCTGTTTCTGACCGTTTGAGCAGACACATGCACATGTGTGGCCTGCTGGAGGTCATTTTGCAGGGCTCTGGCAGTGCTCCTCCTGCTCCTCCTTGCACAAAGGCGGAGGTAGCGGTCCTGCTGCTGGGTTGTTGCCCTCCTACGGCCTCCTCCACGTCGCCTGATGTACTGGCCTGTCTCCTGGTAGCGCCTCCATGCTCTGGACACTACGCTGACAGACACAGCAAACCTTCTTGCCACCGCTCGCATTGATGTGCCATCCTGGATGAGCTGCATTACCTGAGCCACTTGTGTGGGTTGTAGACTCCGTCTCATGCTACCACTAGAGTGAAAGCACCTCCAGCATTCAAAAGTGACCAAAACATCAGCCAGGAAGCATAGGAACTGAGAAGTGGTCTGTGGTCCCCACGTGCAGAACCACTCCTTTATTGCGGGTGTCTTGCTAATTGCCTATAATTTCCACCTGTTGTCTATTCCATTTGCACAACAGCATGTGGAATGTATTGTCAATCAGTGTTGCTTCCTAAGTGGACAGTTTGATTTCACAGAAGTGTGATTGACTTGGAGTTACATTGTGTTGTTTAAGTGTTCCCTTTATTTTTTTGAGCAGTGTACTACTGGTTATATACTACTGGTTATATACTACTAGACTACTATACACTACTGGTTATATACTACTGGTTATATACTACTAGACTACTATACACTACTGGTTATATACTACTGGTTATATACTATACAGGAGAGCCGGGCTTCATGCTTTACATACCTATAGAGGTGAGATACACACTATACTATATACTACTGGTTATATACTACTAGACTACTATACACTACTGGTTCTATACTACTGGGTATATACTACTGGTTCTATACTACTGGTTATATACTACTGGTTATATACTACTGGTTATATACTACTGGTTATATACTACTGGTCTACTCTACACTACTGGTTATATACTACTGGTTATATACTACTGGTTATACTACTGGTTATATACTACTGGTTATATACTACTGGTTATATACTACTGGTTATATACTACTGGTTATATACTACTGGTTATATACTACTGGTTCTATACTACTGGTTACATACTACTGGTTATATACTACTGGTTATATACTACTGGGTATATACTACTGGTTATATACTACTGGTTATATACTACTGGTTATATACTACTAGACTACTCTACACTACTGGTTATACACTACTGGTTATATACTACTGGTTATATACTACTAGTTATATACTACTGGTCTACTATACACTACTGGTTATATACTACTGGCTATACACTACTGGTTATATACTACTGGTTATATACTACTGGGTATATACTACTGGTTATATACTACTGGTTATATACTACTGGGTATATACTACTGGTTATATACTACTGGTTCTATACTACTGGGTATATACTACTGGTTATATACTACTGGTTATATACTACTGGTTCTATACTACTGGGTATATACTACTGGTTATATACTACTAGACTACTATACACTACTGGTTCTATACTACTGGGTATATACTACTGGTTATATACTACTAGACTACTATACACTACTGGTTCTATACTACTGGGTATATACTACTGGTTCTATACTACTGGTTATATACTACTGGTTATATACTACTGGTTATATACTACTAGACTACTCTACACTACTGGTTATATACTACTGGTTATATACTACTGGGTATATACTACTGGTTATATACTACTGGTTATATACTACTGGTTATATACTACTGGTTCTATACTACTGGTTCTATACTACTGGGTATATACTACTGGTTATATACTACTGGTTCTATACTACTGGGTATATACTACTGGTTATATACTACTAGACTACTATACACTACTGGTTCTATACTACTGGGTATATACTACTGGTTCTATACTACTGGTTATATACTACTGGTTATATACTACTGGTTATATACTACCGGTTATATACTACTGGTTATATACTACTAGACTACTATACACTACTGGTTATATACTACTGGTTCTATACTACTGGTTCTATACTACTGGGTATATACTACTGGTTATATACTACTGGTTATATACTACTGGTTATATACTACTAGACTACTATACACTACTGGTTATATACTACTGGTTATATACTACTAGACTACTATACACTACTGGTTATATACTACTGGTTATATACCATACAGGAGAGCCGGGCTTCATGCTTTACATACCTATAGAGGTGAGATACACACTATACTATATACTACTGGTTATATACTACTAGACTACTATACACTACTGGTTCTATACTACTGGGTATATACTACTGGTTCTATACTACTGGTTATATACTACTGGTTATATACTACTGGTTATATACTACTGGTTATATACTACTGGTTATACTACTGGTTATATACTACTGGTTATATACTACTGGGTATATACTACTGGTTATATACTACTGGTTATATACTACTAGACTACTATACACTACTGGGTATATACTACTGGTTATATACTACTGGTTATATACTACTGGTTATATACTACTAGTCTACTATACACTACTGGTTATACACTACTGGTTATATACTACTGGTTATATACTACTGGGTATATACTACTGGTTATATACTACTGGTTATATACTACTAGACTACTATACACTACTGGGTATATACTACTGGTTATATACTACTGGTTATATACTACTGGTTATATACTACTAGTCTACTATACACTACTGGTTATACACTACTGGTTATATACTACTGGTTATATACTACTGGTTATACTACTGGTTATATACTACTGGTTATATACTACTGGTTATATACTACTGGTTATATACTACTGGGTATATACTACTGGTTATATACTACTAGACTACTATACACTACTGGTTATACACTACTGGTTATATACTACTGGTTATATACTACTGGTTATATACTACTGGTTATATACTACTGGTTATATACTACTAGACTACTATACACTACTGGTTATACACTACTGGTTATATACTACTGGTTATATACTACTAGACTACTATACACTACTGGTTATACACTACTGGTTATATACTACTGGTTATATACTACTAGACTACTATACACTACTGGTTATACACTACTGGTTATATACTACTGGTTATATACTACTGGTTATATACTACTGGTTATACACTACTGGGTATATACTACTGGTTATATACTACTAGAAAGAAAACTCATACATATGCAGTAACATAATAGTATTCTGATTAGTACATATACAGTAACATAATAGTATTCTGATTAGTACATATACAGTAACATAATAGTATTCTGATTAGTACATATACAGTAACATAATAGTATTCTGATTAGTACAGATACAGTAACATAATAGTATTCTGATTAGTACATATACAGTAACATAATAGTATTCTGATTAGTACATATACAGTAACATAATAGTATTCTGATTAGTACAGATACAGTAACATAATAGTATTCTGATTAGTACAGATACAGTAACATAATAGTATTCTGATTAGTACATATACAGTAACATAATAGTATTCTGATTAGTCAGTCCTGATTGAAATGTATACATAATTAGTCATCATTGATAAAATTCCCTTAACACTCTCTCTCTCCCCTCTCTCTCTCTCTCTCTCTCTCTCTCTCTCTCTCTCTCTCTCTCTCTCTCTCTCTCTCTCTCTCTCTCTCTCTCTCTCTCTCTCTCTCTCTCTCCCTCTCCCCTTCTCTCTCTCCCTCTCTCTCTCTCTCCCCCTCTCTTTCCCCTCTCTCCCCTCTCTCTCTCTCTCCCCCTCTCTCTCCCTCTCTCCCCCTCGTCTCCTCCAGTATGCGCTCCATGTCTACAACGAGGTGATGTCAGTGGGCCAGAAGTATGGGATCCGTAACGCTGGGTACTACGCCCTGCGTTCTCTCCGAATAGAGAAGTTCTTTGCCTTCTGGGGTCAGGACCTGGATCCTTTCACCACTCCCCTGGAGTGTGGACGGGAGTTCAGGGTCAAGTTTGACACGGTACGACCCACGGACCCCAATATTTAGTTTGGTCTGAACAGGTCCTTAGTCCTGTACTGTGTTACTGATGAGGTCTGGTTGATGTTTGGTCTTATCCCCTCCTCCTCTCTCTATCCCCCATCCTAATCTCTCTGTCCCCTCCTCCTCTCTGTACCCCATCCTCCACCTCTCTGTACCCCATCCTCCTCTCTCTGTACCCCATCCTCCTCTCTCTGTACCCCATCCTCCTCTCTCTGTACCCCATCCTCCTCTCTCTGTACCCCATCCTCCTCTCTCTGTACCCCATCCTCCTCTCTCTGTACCCCATCCTCCTCTCTCTGTACCCCCTCCTCCTCTCTCTGTACCCCCTCCTCCTCTCTCTGTCCCCTCCTCTTCCTCTCTCTGTCCCCTCCTCTTCCTCTCTCTGTCCCCTCCTCTTCCTCTCTCTGTCCCCTCCTCCTCCCTCTGTCCCCCTCCTCTCTCTGTCCCCCTCCTCTCTCTGTCCCCCTCCTCTCTCTGTCCCCCTCCTCTCTCTGTCCCCTCCTCCTCCTCTCTGTCCCCTCCTCCTCTCTCTGTCCCCTCCTCCTCCTCCTCTCTCTGTCCCCTCCTCCTCCTCCTCTCTCTGTCCCCTCCTCCTCTCTCTGTCCCCTCCTCCTCTCTCTGTCCCCTCCTCCTCTCTCTGTCCCCTCCTCCTCCTCCTCCTCTCTCTGTCCCCTCCTCCTCCTCCTCTCTCTGTCCCATCCTCCTCCTCCTCTCTCTGTCTCCTCCTCTCTCTGTCCCCTCCTCTCTCTGTCCCCTCCTCCCTCTGTCCCCTCCTCCCTCTGTCCCCTCCTCCTCCTCTCTCTGTCCCCTCCTCCTCCTCCTCTCTGTCCCCTCCTCCAGGACATAGACTTCCTGGGTCGAGCGTCTCTGCTGCATCAGCGTCAGGAGGGGGTGAGCCGTCGCTTCATCATGTTGGTCCTGGAGGATCATGACACAGAGCTGGACCTGTGGCCCTGGTGGGGAGAACCCATCTACAGGTTAGACAAGCCTCTGAACCCCTAAACTGCTCGGCAGACACTACAATAGTAGCTGTCCGCTGCCCTAGCCTCTGAACCCCTAAACTGCCCTTGCCTCTGAACTGCCCTATCCTCTGAACCCCTAAACTGCTTAGCCTCTGAACCCCTAAACTGCCCTAGCATCTGAACTGCCCTAGCCTCTGAACCCCTAAACTGCCCTAGCCTCTGAACTGCCCTAGCCTCTGAACCCCTAAACTGCCCTAGCCTCTGAACCCCTAAACTGCCCTAGCCTCTGAACTGCCCTATCCTCTGAACCCCTAAACTGCTTAGCCTCTGAACCCCTAAACTGCCCTAGCATCTGAACTGCCCTAGCCTCTGAACCCCTAAACTGCCCTAGCCTCTGAACCCCTAAACTGCCCTGGCCTCTGAACCCCTAAACTGCCCTATCCTCTGAACCCCTAAACTGCCCTATCCTCTGAACCCCTAAACTGCCCTGGCCTCTGAACCCCTAAACTGCCCTGGACTCTGAACCCCTAAACTGCCCTAGCCTCTGAACCCCTAAACTGCCCTGGCCTCTGAACCCCTAAACTGCCCTAGCCTCTAAACCCCTAAACTGCCCTGGCCTCTGAACCCCTAAACTGCCCTGGCCTCTAAACCCCTAAACTGCCCTAGCCTCTGAACCCCTAAACTGCCCTGGCCTCTGAACCCCTAAACTGCCCTAGACTCTGAACCCCTAAACTGCCCTAGCCTCTGAACCCCTAAACTGCCCTAGCCTCTGAACCCCTAAACTGCCCTAGCCTCTAAACCCCTAAACTGCCCTAGCCTCTGAACCCCTAAACTGCCCTGGCCTCTGAACCCCTAAACTGCCCTAGACTCTGAACCCCTAAACTGCCCTAGACTCTGAACCCCTAAACTGCCCTAGACTCTGAACTGCCCTATCCTCTGAACCTATGAACTGCCTTACACACACAGTCTGGATGAAGAGGCTATCAGAGGGTTACAGGATCAATAATGTTTTATTTTCACCATCTAATGCTCTCTGTCTCGTCTCTTTCTCTCTGTCGCTCTCTCTCTGTCGCTCTCTCTCCGTCTCTCTCTCTGTCATCTCATCTATCTCTCTCTCTTTCTCTGTTTCTTTCTCTCTTTCTCTGTCGCTCTCTCTTTCTCTGTCGCTCTCTCTCTTTCTCTCTGTCTTTTTCTCTCACTCTCTTTCTGTCTTTTTCTCTCTCTCTTTCGCTCTCTCTTTCTCTGTCTGTCTCTGTCTGTCTCTCTCTGTCTCTTTCTCTCTCTGTCTCTTTCTCTCTCTGTCTCTTTCTCTCTCTGTCTTTTTCTCTCTCTGTCTCTTCAGGAATGGGGAGCTGTGTGGTACCACCACCTCCTCTGCCTACTCCTACACCCTGGAGAGACACGTGTGTCTGGGCTTTGTCTCGCCGCCCTCCCTGGACGGCTCCCCTGCCGCGGTGACCCCAGACTTCATCAACAGGGGAGATTACGAGGTGGATATAGCAGGACAGAGATACCCAGCCAAGGCGAAGCTGTACCCCTTCAGCTCTCTGTTCGCCCAGCAGAGACGACGCAAAGATGAGATGGAGCTCAGTAACTTTCAGGGCAAATGAGGAAGAGGAAGGAATGTAGGATCTAAGAAGAGGGGTCTGAGTGAAGGGTGAACTCTCCAGAGATGACCCTTTAACCTTTCTCTCGCTCCACCCTTCTGGTGCCGATCTGTTCTCGGCCTCTCGCTCCACCCTTCTGGTGCCGATCTGTTCTCGGCCTCTCGCTCCTCCATCCTTCTGGTGCCGATCTGTTCTCGGCCTCTCGCTCCACCCTTCTGGTGCCGATCTGTTCTCTGCCTCTCGCTCTACCCGTCTGGTGCCGATCTGTTCTCGGCCTCTTGCTCCACCCTTCTGGTGCCGATCTGTTCTCGGCCTCTCGCTCCTCCATCCTTCTGGTGCCGATCTGTTCTCTGCCTCTCGCTCCATCCTTCTGGTGCCGATCTGTTCTCGGCCTCTCGCTCCACCCTTCTGGTGCCGATCTGTTCTCGGCCTCTCGCTCCACCCTTCTGGTGCCGATCTGTTCTCGGCCTCTCGCTCCTCCATCCTTCTGGTGCCGATCTGTTCTCTGCCTCTCGCTCCATCCTTCTGGTGCCGATCTGTTCTCGGCCTCTCGCTCCACCCTTCTGGTGCCGATCTGTTCTCTGCCTCTCGCTCTACCCTTCTGGTGCCGATCTGTTCTCGGCCTCTCGCTCCTCCATCCTTCTGGTGCCGATCTGTTCTCTGCCTCTCGCTCCATTCTTCTGGTGCCGATCTGTTCTCGGCCTCTCGCTCCATCCTTCTGGTGCCGATCTGTTCTCTGTCTCTCGCTCTACCCTTCTGGTGCCGATCTGTTCTCTGTCTCTCGCTCCATCCTTCTGGTGCCGATCTGTTCTCTGCCTCTCGCTCCATCCTTCTGGTGCCAATCTGTTCTCGGCCTCTCGCTCCATCCTTCTGGTGCCGATCTGTTCTCGGCCTCTCGCTCCACCCTTCTGGTGCCGATCTGTTCTCGGCCTCTCGCTCCTCCATCCTTCTGGTGCCGATCTGTTCTCTGCCTCTCGCTCCATCCTTCTGGTGCCGATCTGTTCTCGGCCTCTCGCTCCACCCTTCTGGTGCCGATCTGTTCTCTGCCTCTCGCTCTACCCTTCTGGTGCCGATCTGTTCTCGGCCTCTCGCTCCTCCATCCTTCTGGTGCCGATCTGTTCTCTGCCTCTCGCTCCATTCTTCTGGTGCCGATCTGTTCTCGGCCTCTCGCTCCATCCTTCTGGTGCCGATCTGTTCTCTGTCTCTCGCTCTACCCTTCTGGTGCCGATCTGTTCTCTGTCTCTCGCTCCATCCTTCTGGTGCCGATCTGTTCTCTGCCTCTCGCTCCATCCTTCTGGTGCCGATCTGTTCTCGGCCTCTCGCTCCTCCATCCTTCTGGTGCCGATCTGTTCTCTGCCTCTCGCTCCATCCTTCTGGTGCCGATCTGTTCTCGGCCTCTCGCTCCATCCTTCTGGTGCCGATCTGTTCTCTGCCTCTCGCTCCATCCTTCTGGTGCCGATCTGTTCTCGGCCTCTCGCTCCTCCATCCTTCTGGTGCCGATCTGTTCTCTGCCTCTCGCTCCATCCTTCTGGTGCCGATCTGTTCTCGGCCTCTCGCTCCTCCATCCTTCTGGTGCCGATCTGTTCTCTGTCTCTCGCTCCATTCTTCTGGTGCCGATCTGTTCTCGGCCTCTCGCTCCATCCTTCTAGTGCTGATCTGTTCTCTGTCTCTCGCTCCACCGTTCTGGTGCCGATCTGTTCTCTGCCTCTCGCTCCATCCTTCTGGTGCCGATCTGTTCTCTGTTCTCTGCCTCTCGCTCCTCCATCCTTCTGGTGCCGATCTGTTCTCTGCCTCTCGCTCCATTCTTCTGGTGCCGATCTGTTCTCTGCCTCTCGCTCCATTCTTCTGGTGCCGATCTGTTCTCGGCCTCTCGCTCCATCCTTCTAGTGCTGATCTGTTCTCTGTCTCTCGCTCCACCGTTCTGGTGCCGATCTGTTCTCTGCCTCTCGCTCCATCCTTCTGGTGCCGATCTGTTCTCTGTTCTCTGCCTCTCGCTCCCACGCTGAAGGGGCGTACCGTTTAACGCACAATCAATCCCCCGCCCCCCCCCCCCCCCCATCCCTCTCTCCCCTTCTCTTTCATAGTGCAATATCTACAAGATACCAAAAACTCCAGAGTTGTCTGTCTGTCAGGACTGCCCCCCCAGGTCCAGAGTTGTCTGTCTGTCAGGACTGGCCCCCCAGGTCCAGAGTTGTCTGTCTGTCAGGACTGGCCCCCCCCAGGTCCAGAGTTGTCTGTCTGTCAGGACTGGCCCCCCCAGGTCCAGAGTTGTCTGTCTGTCAGGACTGCCCCCCAAGGTCCAGAGTTGTCTGTCTGTCAGGACTGCCCCCCCAGGTCCAGAGTTGTCTGTCTGTCTGTCTGTCTGTCAGGACTGGCCCCCCCAGGTCCAGAGTTGTCTGTCTGTCTGTCTGTCAGGACTGCCCCCCCAGGTCCAGATTTGTCTGTCTGTCAGGACTGCCCCCCAAGGTCCAGATTTGTCTGTCTGTCAGGACTGGCCCCCCCAGGTCCAGAGTTGTCTGTCTGTCAGGACTGGCCCCCCCAGGTCCAGATTTGTCTGTCTGTCAGGACTGGCCCCCCCAGGTCCAGAGTTGTCTGTCTGTCAGGACTGGCCCCCCAAGGTCCAGAGTTGTCTGTCTGTCAGGACTGCCCCCCCAGGTCCAGAGTTGTCTGTCTGTCAGGACTGCCCCCCAAGGTCCAGAGTTGTCTGTCTGTCTGTCTGTCAGGACTGGCCCCCCCAGGTCCAGAGTTGTCTGTCTGTCTGTCTGTCAGGACTGCCCCCCCAGGTCCAGATTTGTCTGTCTGTCAGGACTGCCCCCCAAGGTCCAGATTTGTCTGTCTGTCAGGACTGGCCCCCCCAGGTCCAGAGTTGTCTGTCTGTCAGGACTGGCCCCCCCAGGTCCAGATTTGTCTGTCTGTCAGGACTGGCCCCCCCAGGTCCAGAGTTGTCTGTCTGTCAGGACTGGCCCCCCAAGGTCCAGAGTTGTCTGTCTGTCAGGACTGCCCCCCCAGGTCCAGAGTTGTCTGTCTGTCAGGACTGCCCCCCCAGGTCCAGATTTGTCTGTCTGTCAGGACTGGCCCCCCCAGGTCCAGAGTTGTCTGTCTGTCAGGACTGCCCCCCCAGGTCCAGATTTGTCTGTCTGTCAGGACTGGCCCCCCCAGGTCCAGAGTTGTCTGTCTGTCAGGACTGGCCCCCCCAGGTCCAGATTTGTCTGTCTGTCAGGACTGCCCCCCAAGGTCCAGAGTTGTCTGTCTGTCAGGACTGCCCCCCCAGGTCCAGATTTGTCTGTCTGTCAGGACTGCCCCCCAAGGTCCAGAGTTGTCTGTCTGTCAGGACTGGCCCCCCAAGGTCCAGAGTTGTCTGTCTGTCAGGACTGCCCCCCCAGGTCCAGAGTTGTCTATCTGTCAGGACTGCCCCCCCAGGTCCAGAGTTGTCTATCTGTCAGGACTGCCCCCCAAGGTCCAGAGTTGTCTGTCTGTCAGGACTGGCCCCCCAAGGTCCAGAGTTGTCTATCTGTCAGGACTGCCCCCCAAGGTCCAGATTTGTCTGTCTGTCAGGACTGGCCCCCCCAGGTCCAGAGTTGTCTGTCTGTCAGGACTGGCCCCCTAGGTCCAGAGTTGTCTGTCTGTCAGGACTGCCCCCCCAGGTCCAGAGTTGTCTGTCTGTCAGGACTGGCCCCCCCAGGTCCAGAGTTGTCTGTCTGTCAGGACTGGCCCCCCCCAGGTCCAGAGTTGTCTGTCTGGACTGCCTCTCAGTGCGTCCCTCCCTCTACATATCACGTGATAACCATATATTAACTGTATATCTAAACCTTTTAAAGTCCTGCGGTCTGAGTGAGTACGGTGGGGAGGACAGTAGTGGTTATCTGAGGGGGGTGGCGTGACGGAGAAGGGAATAGCCGTGTTAAATTCCCTCTTATTGGTGGAAACGTGCTGCCCTGTCCAATGGGAGGCCTCGTGGTTGGTGGGTGATTTCCTATCGATCTCCCTCTGGATGGATGTCTGTGTAAAGAAAGGACAAATGTTCAAAATAAATGTATTTTTGTATATGAGTGAAGTTGTAAATATGTTGAAGTAGCACAGATTTGACGAGTTGTACCATGTTTATCAGACTGAAACACTTTGTACAGAATAAAACTATCCAGCTATGATATGGTCCCACATCTGTTTGGTCGCGCCCCTTGCCCCTGCGCCCCTTCCCCCCTGCGCCCCTTCCCCCCTGCACCCCTCCCACCTGCGCCCTTCCCCTATACCCGCGTTATCCTTCTGGGTCATATTTAAATGGTTTATACCCTCGTTATCCTTCTGGGTCATATTTAAATGGTTTATACCCTCGTTATCCTTCTGGGTCATATTTAAATGGTTTAAACCCTCGTTATCCTTCTGGGTCATACTTAAATGGTTTATACCCTCGTTATCCTTCTGGGTCATATTTAAATGGTTTAAACCCTCGTTATCCTTCTGGGTCATACTTAAATGGTTTAAACCCTCGTTATCCTTCTGGGTCATACTTAAATGGTTTATACCCTCGTTATCCTTCTGGGTCATATTTAAATGGTTTAAACCCTCGTTATCCTTCTGGGTCATACTTAAATGGTTTAAACCCTCGTTATCCTTCTGGGTCATATTTAAACGGTTTATACCCTCGTTATCCTTCTGGGTCATATTTAAATGGTTTAAACCCTCGTTATCCTTCTGGGTCATATTTAAATGGTTTATACCCTCGTTATCCTTCTGGGTCATACTTAAATGGTTTAAACCCTCGTTATCCTTCTGGGTCATACTTAAATGGTTTAAACCCTCGTTATCCTTCTGGGTCATATTTAAATGGTTTAAACCCTCGTTAGCCTTCTGGGTCATATTTAAACGGTTCTGTCAGAGAGGATGTCAGCGAGACTGTAAAACCCATCTATCTATATCCCATCTAATTGGTTGTGTTGATTCTGAAATGGTGTTTCTTTACGGTCAGTAATGCTTTGTTGTCCAATATTTCATGTTCTAGTACATTTCATTAGGATGGGCTCCCTGAGGTCAGACGTCTGTTTGATCACAATACAGGAGACTCACCTGCTCTGAGGAGGGGAGAGAGATACAGGTTACTAACACAATACAGGAGACTCACCTGCTCTGAGGAGTGGAGAGAGATACAGGTTACTAACACAATACAGGAGACTCACCTGCTCTGAGGAGGGGAGAGAGATACCAGTAACTGACACACAATACAGGAGACTCACCTGCTCTGAGGAGGGGAGAGAGATACAGGTATCTGACACAATACAGGAGACTCACCTGCTCTGAGGAGTGAGGAGATACCAGTAACTGACACACAATACAGGAGACTAACCTGCTCTGAGGATGGGAGAGAGATACAGGTATCTGACACACAATACAGGAGACTCACCTGCTCTGAGGAATTGAGAGATACAGGTAACTGACACAATACAGGAGACTCACCTGCTCTGAGGAGTGGAGAGAGATACAGGTAACTGACACACAATACAGGAGACTCACCTGCTCTGAGGAGGGGAGAGAGATACAGGTGACTGACACAATACAGGAGACTCACCTGCTCTGAGGAGTAGCTGTAATCTAATCTTTGTTTTATTTTCCTGACAGATATAATCTGTTGTTCTGAAATCTCAAAGTATTGAAACTCTATGATTTTAAATGCAGAAATGGTTTTACATTTTTACTTAATATGTGTAGTTTATTACCTAAAAAATGTCAAGATCTGGGCCTCTGATATTTTGTATTGTATCTGAGACCGAGTTAACTGATAAAACCCTGGACTCTAATGTTGCTATGGATGGTTACAATGTGTTTAGGGCTGGTAGGAAAGGCAACGGTGGTGGTGTTACTATGGATGGTTACAATGTGTTTAGGGCTGGTAGGAAAGGCAACGGTGGTGGTGTTTCTATGGATGGTTACAATGTGTGTAGGGCTGGTAGGAAAGGCAACGGTGGTGGTGTTTCTATGGATGGTTACAATGTGTTTAGGGCTGGTAGGAAAGGCAACGGTGGTGGTGTTTCTATGGATGGTTACAATGTGTTTAGGGCTGGTAGGAAAGGTAACGGTGGTGGTGTTTCTATGGATGGTTACAATGTGTTTAGGGCTGGTAGGAAAGGCAACGGTGGTGGTGTTTCTATGGATGGTTACAAAGTGTTTAGGGTTGGTAGGAAAGGCAACGGTGGTGGTGTTACTATGGATGGTTACAATGTGTTTAGGGCTGGTAGGAAAGGCAACGGTGGTGGTGTTTCTATGGATGGTTACAATGTGTTTAGGGCTGGTAGGAAAGGCAACGGTGGTGGTGTTTCTATGGATGGTTACAATGTGTTTAGGGCTGGTAGGAAAGGCAACGGTGGTGGTGTTACTATGGATGGTTACAATGTGTTTAGGGCTGGTAGGAAAGGCAACGGTGGTGGTGTTACTATGGATGGTTACAATGTGTTTAGGGCTGGTAGGAAAGGCAACGGTTGTGGTGTTTCTATGGATGGTTACAATGTGTTTAGGGCTGGTAGGAAAGGCAACGGTGGTGGTGTTTCTATGGATGGTTACAATGTGTTTAGGGCTGGTAGGAAAGGCAACGGTGGTGGTGTTTCTATGGATGGTTACAATGTGTTTAGGGCTGGTAGGAAAGGCAACGGTGGTGGTGTTTCTATGGATGGTTACAATGTGTTTAGGGCTGGTAGGAAAGGCAACGGTGGTGGTGTTGCTATTTACACAAGGAATCTTCTTTCTGTGTCTCTGTTAAAGGCCACCTCCAGTCCTAAACTATTATACTTGTTGGCTTTAAGTCTTCAGTTGTGTTCAAAGTCAAGAATAACAGTTATAGGAATCTACCGTCTACCTTCCGCCAAGAAGTGTGTACTAAACAAACTCCCTGATTTAATTACCATTTTTATTACCCCAGAGGTGTTGATCGCTGGATATTTTAATCTTGCATGGATGCTGGAAGCTGACTGCCTACATAACTGTTGTACTAATCTAAATTTGACCCAGCTGATTACAAAGCCCACTCGTCCAAACTTAAAGGACTCTATGAAATCGACTTTGATTGACCTCATATTTACAAATACTCCAGAGTAATATTCTGGGGTATTTGCTGTGGATATTAGTGACCGCTGTCCCATTGTTTGTGTCAGGGATATCCAGATGCCTCGATCCAAGCCTCATTTTATCAACGAGAGACATTTTAAACATTTCAACGAACTGGCCTTTTATTGGTGACCTTTATTTTGGTGACTTTGATCGTATTGCTTCTGTACCTGACCCAGAGTGGGCTCTGAACCACGTCTCATGTTTTACATTGTATTGCTTCTGTACCTGACCCAGAGTGGGCTCTGAACCACGTCTCATGTTTTACATTGTATTGCTTCTGTACCTGACCCAGAGTGGGCTCTGAACCACGTCTCATGTTTTACAGTGTATTGCTTCTGTACCTGACCCAGAGTGGGCTCTGAACCACGTCTCATGTTTTACATTGTATTGCTTCTGTACCTGACCCAGAGTGGGCTCTGAACCACGTCTCATGTTTTACATTGTATTGCTTCTGTACCTGACCCAGAGTGGGCTCTGAACCACGTCTCATGTTTTACATTGTATTGCTTCTGTACCTGATCCAGAGTGGGCTCTGAACCACGTCTCATGTTTTACATTGTATTGCTTCTGTACCTGACCCAGAGTGGGCTCTGAACCACGTCTCATGTTTTACATTGTATTGTAGATAAACATGTTCCCTTAGAATTAATAGAATTAAAAGTAGGTCTTGCCCTTGGTTCAGTCCAGAGCTATCTGAAGTCATGCACATCAGGGATGCTGCCTGGGCCAAAGCTAGATTCCCAGACTGGCAGTCTTTCAGGAAGTTGAGAAATCCGTGTAAAATAAGTTTTAAAAAGCTAAATCCATTAAGCCAATACACTATCTGAATGTACAGGGAACTCAGCTACATTTTGGGAAGCTGTTAAAATCCCTGAAGGGATGTATCTCTTCTTCTCTCCCTCAATAAATGAATTCATTTAGATTCCCTGGCCCTATTACTGACAACATGGATATCATTAATGGGTTTAAATCACCTTTATCTCTGAATGTATATCAAAGGCAGCTTGGTGGAAATCTATTGAATGATAGTGAAAATACATGAATTCATTTAGATTCCCTGGTCCTATTACTGACAACATGGATATCATTAATGGGTTTAAACCACCATTATCTCTGAATGTATATCAAAGGCAGCTTGGTGGAAATCTATTGAATGATAGTGAAAATACATGAATTCATTTAGATTCCCTGGCCCTATTACTGACAACATGGATATCATTAATGGGTTTAAATCACCTTTATCTCTGAATGTATATCAAAGGCAGCTTGGTGGAAATGCTGCTCAGGAGTTTTCCTTTTTTCTGAAATTCACTGATAAAGAAGTCCTGGATGCTTTGTTAACGTTAGACATGATCGAATCCCCTGATCATTTGGAGCCTGGTCGTGCTGAAGTGTGCATCACCTCTTATTGCCGTCTCAGTAGCCCACATTTTTAATTTAACGTTGTTAACAGGAAGTTTTCCAAGGAAATCTGCATATGTGCTGCCATTCCATCAGCCCACATTGAGCTGGTTTCCCAATATCAGTACCTGGGAGTCTGGATTGATGACAAGTGTGAGCCCACATTGAGCTGGTTTCCCAATATCAGTACCTGGGAGTCTGGATTGATGACCAGTGTGAGCCCACATTGAGCTGGTTTCCCCAATATCAGTACCTGGGAGTCTGGATTGATGACAAGTGTGAGCCCACATTGAGCTGGTTTCCCCCATATCAGTACCTGGGAGTCTGGATTGATGACAAGTGTGAGCCCACATTGAGCTGGTTTCCCCAATATCAGTACCTGGGAGTCTGGATTGATGACAAGTGTGAGCCCACATTGAGCTGGTTTCCCCAATATCAGTACCTGGGAGTCTGGATTGATGACAAGTGTGAGCCCACATTGAGCTGGTTTCCCCAATATCAGTACCTGGGAGTCTGGATTGATGACCAGAGTGAGCCCACATTGAGCTGGTTTCCCCAATATCAGTACCTGGGAGTCTGGATTGATGACAGGTGTGAGCCCACATTGAGCTGGTTTCCCCAATATCAGTACCTGGGAGTCTGGGTTGATGACCAGTGTGAGCCCACATTGAGCTGGTTTCCCCAATATCAGTACCTGGGAGTCTGGCTTGATGACAAGTGTGAGCCCACATTGAGCTGGTTTCCCAATATCAGTACCTGGGAGTCTGGATTGATGACAAGTGTGAGCCCACATTGAGCTGGTTTCCCCAATATCAGTACCTGGGAGTCTGGATTGATGACCAGTGTGAGCCCACATTGAGCTGGTTTCCCAATATCAGTACCTGGGAGTCTGGATTGATGACAAGTGTGAGCCCACATTGAGCTGGTTTCCCCAATATCAGTACCTGGGAGTCTGGGTTGATGACCAGTGTGAGCCCACATTGAGCTGGTTTCCCCAATATCAGTACCTGGGAGTCTGGGTTGATGACCAGTGTGAGCCCACATTGAGCTGGTTTCCCCAATATCAGTACCTGGGAGTCTGGATTGATGACAAGTGTGAGCCCACATTGAGCTGGTTTCCCAATATCAGTACCTGGGAGTCTGGATTGATGACAAGTGTGAGCCCACATTGAGCTGGTTTCCCCAATATCAGTACCTGGGAGTCTGGATTGATGACCAGTGTGAGCCCACATTGAGCTGGTTTCCCAATATCAGTACCTGGGAGTCTAGATTGATGACAAGTGTGAGCCCACATTGAGCTGGTTTCCCAATATCAGTACCTGGGAGTCTGGATTGATGACAAGTGTGAGCCCACATTGAGCTGGTTTCCCCAATATCAGTACCTGGGAGTCTGGATTGATGACAAGTGTGAGCCCACATTGAGCTGGTTTCCCCAATATCAGTACCTGGGAGTCTGGATTGATGACAAGTGTGAGCCCACATTGAGCTGGTTTCCCAATATCAGTACCTGGGAGTCTGGATTGATGACAAGTGTGAGCCCACATTGAGCTGGTTTCCCAATATCAGTACCTGGGAGTCTGGATTGATGACAAGTGTGAGCCCACATTGAGCTTGTTTCTCAATATAAGTACCTGGGAGTCTGGTTGATGACAAGTTGTCCTTCGAGCTGATATAAAACATCTGACTAAGAAGCTATCCGTACAGCGCCCCCTATTCCGTACAGCGCCCCCTATTCCGTACAGCGCCCACTATTCCGTACAGCGCCCACTATTCCGTACAGCGCCCCCTATTCCGTACAGCGCCCCCTATTCCGTACAGCGCCCCCTATTCCGTACAGCGCCCACTATTCCGTACAGCGCCCACTATTCCGTACAGCGCCCCCTATTCCGTACAGCGCCCACTATTCCGTACAGCGCCCACTATTCCGTACAGCGCCCACTATTCCGTACAGCGCCCCCTATTCCGTATAGCACTCACTATTACATACTGTATACCACTGGTGGGAGTGACCAAAGCACCAACGCCGTTTATCAAACTCCAGGTGTTTATATTAGTTGAATAACATGATAAGAGCTCTTTGACCAGTTGGATAACATGATAAGAGCTCTTTGGCCAGTCAGACCAGTTGGATAACATGGTAATAGAGCTCTTTGACCAGTTGAATAACATGGTAAGAGCTCTTTGGCCAGTTGAATAACATGGTACTAGAGCTCTTTGGCCAGTCAGATAACATGATAATAGAGCTCTTTGACCAGTCAGACCAGTTGGATAACATGATAAGAGCTCTTTGGCCAGTTGGATAACATGGTAATAGAGCTCTTTGGCCAGTCCGATAACATGGTAATAGAGCTCTTTGGCCAGTCAGACCAGTTGGAGAACATGATAAGAGCTCTTTGGCCAGTCATACCAGTTGGATAACATGGTAATAAAGCTCTTTGACCAGTCAGACCAGTTGGATAACATGATAATAGATCTCTTTGGCTAGTCAGACCAGTTGGATAACATGGTAATAGACCTCCCGATCACTAGGCTTCAGTAGCAGAGATGTTCTGTTACCTACTGTACAGACACTAGGCTACAGTAGCAGAGATGTTCTGTTACCTACTGTACAGACACTAGGCTTCAGTAGCAGAGATGTTCTGTTACCTACTGTACAGACACTAGGCTACAGTAGCAGAGATGTTCTGTTACCTACTGTACAGACACTAGGCTACAGTAGCAGAGATGTTCTGTTACCTACTGTACAGACACTAGGCTTCAGTAGCAGAGATGTTCTGTTACCTACTGTACAGACACTAGGCTACAGTAGCAGAGATGTTCTGTTACCTACTGTACAGACACTAGGCTACAGTAGCAGAGATGTTCTGTTACCTACTGTACAGACACTAGGCTACAGTAGCAGAGATGTTCTGTTACCTACTGTACAGACACTAGGCTACAGTAGCAGAGATGTTCTGTTACCTACTGTACAGACACTAGGCTACAGTAGCAGAGATGTTCTGTTACCTACTGTACAGACACTAGGCTACAGTAGCAGAGATGTTCTGTTACCTACTGTACAGACACTAGGCTACAGTAGCAGAGATGTTCTGTTACCTACTGTAGACACTAGACTACAGTAGCAGAGATGTTCTGTTTGACCCCTCCTATCAGTACACCTTGATGGAACCAGGAAGTTAGCAACGTTTGACCCCTCCTATCAATACACCTTGATGGAACCAGGAAGTTAGCAACGTTTGACCCCTCCTATCAGTACACCTTGATGGAATAAGGAAGTCAGCAACGTTTGACTAGTTTCTGTATAACTGCATGTTTTGGTTGTTCACCTCATGTTAGTTATAGTGACAAACCTGCTGGTCTGATCTGACCAGGTTCTCTCCCGATGGACTGATCTGACCAGGTTCTCTCCTGCTAGACTGATCTGACCAGGTTCTCTCCTGCTGGAAGCCTTGTATTTATAAACACATGTTGTACAGGGGTTTGGGTGTATATGGATTTAATAAACATCGATGAATCATTTTCTATCTGTTACTAGATGTGCTGGTCCATGCATTCAGGTTCAGCCAGTTCCCCCAGACACAGATTAAGACCTGGACTGAAGATTCTACATTGAACTTGTTTTTCAGTCCAGGGATGAATCTGTGTCTGGGAAACAGGCCCTGAATGTTTTAAACATTTCTGCAAGTACAAGTATTTTCCAAAATGCTTAAATACCAGTAAAAAAATAGTCTTCATACAACAACATTAAGCATGTTACAAGACAGATGGCTGGACCCCTGCAGTCCATGATGGTACGGTCCTGTTCATATTCTTCGAGCCTTGCGAGGGCGACAACCATTGTGTGGTACGGGGGTGTTGTCTGTGATGGACACAACCTCCAATCCTCCCATGGTCAGACCCTTGATGGCAGACTGCACACAGAGAGAAATGCATCAGAACTGAGTCAAATTACTTTTCCTCATCTCTACAAGATTCTGACAGATTCAAAACCAGATGTTTAATTAACCAGGTAAATTGACTGAGAACACATTCTAATTTGGGATACAGGGTGGTCTGCTGCTGGTTAAAACAGTGGGATACAGGGTGGTCTGCGGCTGGTTAAAGCCAGCAGTGGGATACAGGGTGGTCTGCTGCTGGTTAACACAGTGGGATACAGGGTGGTCTGCTGCTGGTTAAAGCCAGCAGTGGGATACAGGGTGGTCTGCTGCTGGTTAAAGCCAGCAGTGGGATACAGGGTGGTCTGCTGCTGGTTAAAGCCAGCAGTGGGATACAGGGTGGTCTGCTGCTGGTTAAAGCCAGCAGTGGGATACAGGGTGGTCTGCTGCTGGTTAAAGCCAGCAGTGGGATACAGGGTGGTCTGCTGCTGGTTAACACAGTGGGATACAGGGTGGTCTGCTGCTGGTTAACACAGTGGGATGCAGGGTGGTCTGATGCTGGTTAAAGCCAGCAGTGGGATGCAGGGTGGTCTGCAGCTGGTTAACACAGTGGGATGCAGAGTGGTCTGCTGCTGGTTAAAGCCAGCAGTGGGATACAGGGTGGTCTGCTGCTGGTTAAAGCCAACAGTGGGATACAGGGTGGTCTGCTGCTGTTTAAAGCCAGCAGTGGGATACAGGGTGGTCTGCTGCTGTTTAAAGCCAGCAGTGGGATACAGGGTGGTCTGCTGCTGGTTAAAGCCAGCAGTGGGATACAGGTTGGTCTGCTGCTGGTTAAAGCCAGCAGTGGGATACAGGGTGGTCTGCTGCTGGTTAAAGCCAGCAGTGGGATACAGGGTGGTCTGCTGCTGGTTAAAGCCAGCAGTGGGATACAGGGTGGTCTGCTGCTGTTTAAAGCCAGCAGTGGGATACAGGGTGGTCTGCTGCTGGTTAAAGCCAGCAGTGGGATACAGGGTGGACTGCTGCTGGTTAAAGCCAGCAGTGGGATACAGGGTGGTCTGCTGCTGGTTAAAGCCAGCAGTGGGATACAGGGTGGTCTGCTGCTGGTTAACACAGTGGGATACAGGGTGGTCTGCAGGGTGGGCTGATGCTGGTTAAAGCCAGCAGTGGGATGCAGGGTGGTCTGCAGCTGGTTAACACAGTGGGATGCAGAGTGGTCTGCTGGTTAAAACAGTGGGATACAGGGTGGTCTGCGGCTGGTTAAAGCCAGCAGTGGGATACAGGGTGGTCTGCTGCTGGTTAAAGCCAGCAGTGGGATACAGGGTGGTCTGCTGCTGGTTAAAGCCAGCAGTGGGATACAGGGTGGTCTGCTGCTGGTTAAAGCCAACAGTGGGATACAGGGTGGTCTGCTGCTGGTTAAAGCCAACAGTGGGATACAGGGTGGTCTGCTGCTGTTTAAAGCCAGCAGTGGGATACAGGGTGGTCTGCTGCTGGTTAAAGCCAGCAGTGGGATACAGGTTGGTCTGCTGCTAGTTAAAGCCAGCAGTGGGATACAGGTTGGTCTGCTGCTTGTTAAAGCCAGCAGTGGGATACAGGGTGGTCTGCTGCTGGTTAAAGCCAGCAGTGGGATACAGGTTGGTCTGCTGCTGGTTAAAGCCAGCAGTGGGATACAGGTTGGTCTGCTGCTGGTTAAAGCCAGCAGTGGGATACAGGGTGGTCTGCTGCTGTTTAAAGCCAGCAGTGGGATACAGGGTGGTCTGCTGCTGGTTAAAGCCAGCAGTGGGATACAGGGTGGTCTGCTGCTGGTTAAAGCCAGCAGTGGGATACAGGGTGGTCTGCTGCTGGTTAACGCCAGCAGTGGGATACAGGGTGGTCTGCTGCTGGTTAAAGCCAGCAGTGGGATACAGGGTGGTCTGCTGCTGGTTAAAGCCAGCAGTGGGATACAGGGTGGTCTGCTGCTGGTTAAAGCCAGCAGTGGGATACAGGGTGGTCTGCTGCTGGTTAACACAGTGGGATGCAGGGTGGTCTGCTGCTGGTTAAAGCCAGCAGTGGGATACAGGGTGGTCTGCTGCTGGTTAAAGCCAGCAGTGGGATACAGGGTGGTCTGCTGCTGGTTAAAGCCAGCAGTGGGATACAGGGTGGTCTGCTGCTGGTTAACACAGTGGGATACAGGGTGATCTGCTGCTGGTTAAAGCCAGCAGTGGGATGCAGGGTGGTCTGCAGCTGGTTAACACAGTGGGATACAGGTTGGTCTGCTGCTGGTTAAAACAGTGGGATACAGGGTGGTCTGCTGCTGGTTAAAGCCAGCAGTGGGATACAGGGTGGTCTGCTGCTGGTTAAAGCCAGCAGTGGGATACAGGGGGGTCTTCTGCTGGTTAAAGCCAGCAGTGGGATACAGGGTGGTCTGCTGCTGGTTAAAGCCAGCAGTGGGATACAGGGTGGTCTGCTGCTGGTTAAAGCCAGCAGTGGGATACAGGGTGGTCTGCTGCTGGTTAACACAGTGGGATACAGGGTGGTCTGCTGCTGGTTAACACAGTGGGATGCAGGGTGGTCTGATGCTGGTTAAAGCCAGCAGTGGGATGCAGGGTGGTCTGCAGCTGGTTAACACAGTGGGATGCAGAGTGGTCTGCTGCTGGTTAAAGCCAACAGTGGGATACAGGGTGGTCTGCTGCTGGTTAAAGCCAACAGTGGGATACAGGGTGGTCTGCTGCTGTTTAAAGCCAGCAGTGGGATACAGGGTGGTCTGCTGCTGTTTAAAGCCAGCAGTGGGATACAGGGTGGTCTGCTGCTGGTTAAAGCCAGCAGTGGGATACAGGTTGGTCTGCTGCTGGTTAAAGCCAGCAGTGGGATACAGGGTGGTCTGCTGCTGGTTAAAGCCAGCAGTGGGATACAGGGTGGTCTGCTGCTGGTTAAAGCCAGCAGTGGGATACAGGGTGGTCTGCTGCTGGTTAAAGCCAGCAGTGGGATACAGGGTGGTCTGCTGCTGGTTAAAGCCAGCAGTGGGATACAGGGTGGACTGCTGCTGGTTAAAGCCAGCAGTGGGATACAGGGTGGTCTGATGCTGGTTAAAGCCAGCAGTGGGATACAGGGTGGTCTGCTGCTGGTTAAAGCCAGCAGTGGGATACAGGGTGGTCTGCTGCTGGTTAAAGCCAGCAGTGGGATACAGGGTGGTCTGCTGCTGGTTAAAGCCAGCAGTGGGATACAGGGTGGTCTGCTGCTGGTTAACACAGTGGGATACAGGGTGGTCTGCAGGGTGGGCTGATGCTGGTTAAAGCCAGCAGTGGGATGCAGGGTGGTCTGCAGCTGGTTAACACAGTGGGATGCAGAGTGGTCTGCTGGTTAAAACAGTGGGATACAGGGTGGTCTGCTGCTGGTTAAAGCCAGCAGTGGGATACAGGGTGGTCTGCTGCTGGTTAAAGCCAGCAGTGGGATACAGGGTGGTCTGCTGCTGGTTAAAGCCAGCAGTGGGATACAGGGTGGTCTGCTGCTGGTTAAAGCCAACAGTGGGATACAGGGTGGTCTGCTGCTGGTTAAAGCCAACAGTGGGATACAGGGTGGTCTGCTGCTGTTTAAAGCCAGCAGTGGGATACAGGGTGGTCTGCTGCTGGTTAAAGCCAGCAGTGGGATACAGGTTGGTCTGCTGCTGGTTAAAGCCAGCAGTGGGATACAGGTTGGTCTGCTGCTTGTTAAAGCCAGCAGTGGGATACAGGGTGGTCTGCTGCTGGTTAAAGCCAGCAGTGGGATACAGGGTGGTCTGCTGCTGGTTAAAGCCAGCAGTGGGATACAGGTTGGTCTGCTGCTGGTTAAAGCCAGCAGTGGGATACAGGGTGGTCTGCTGCTGGTTAAAGCCAGCAGTGGGATACAGGGTGGTCTGCTGCTGGTTAAAGCCAGCAGTGGGATACAGGGTGGTCTGCTGCTGTTTAAAGCCAGCAGTGGGATACAGGGTGGTCTGCTGCTGGTTAAAGCCAGCAGTGGGATACAGGGTGGTCTGCTGCTGGTTAAAGCCAGCAGTGGGATACAGGGTGGTCTGCTGCTGGTTAAAGCCAGCAGTGGGATACAGGGTGGTCTGCTGCTGGTTAAAGCCAGCAGTGGGATACAGGGTGGTCTGCTGCTGGTTAAAGCCAGCAGTGGGATACAAGGTGGTCTGCTGCTGGTTAACACAGTGGGATACAGGGTGATCTGCTGCTGGTTAAAGCCAGCAGTGGGATGCAGGGTGGTCTGCAGCTGGTTAACACAGTGGGATACAGGTTGGTCTGCTGCTGGTTAAAACAGTGGGATACAGGGTGGTCTGCTGCTGGTTAAAGCCAGCAGTGGGATACAGGGTGGTCTGCTGCTGGTTAAAGCCAGCAGTGGGATACAGGGGGGTCTGCTGCTGGTTAAAGCCAGCAGTGGGATACAGGGTGGTCTGCTGCTGGTTAAAGCCAGCAGTGGGATACAGGTTGGTCTGCTGCTAGTTAAAGCCAGCAGTGGGATACAGGTTGGTCTGCTGCTTGTTAAAGCCAGCAGTGGGATACAGGGTGGTCTGCTGCTGGTTAAAGCCAGCAGTGGGATACAGGTTGGTCTGCTGCTGGTTAAAGCCAGCAGTGGGATACAGGTTGGTCTGCTGCTGGTTAAAGCCAGCAGTGGGATACAGGGTGGTCTGCTGCTGTTTAAAGCCAGCAGTGGGATACAGGGTGGTCTGCTGCTGGTTAAAGCCAGCAGTGGGATACAGGGTGGTCTGCTGCTGGTTAAAGCCAGCAGTGGGATACAGGGTGGTCTGCTGCTGGTTAACGCCAGCAGTGGGATACAGGGTGGTCTGCTGCTGGTTAAAGCCAGCAGTGGGATACAGGGTGGTCTGCTGCTGGTTAAAGCCAGCAGTGGGATACAGGGTGGTCTGCTGCTGGTTAAAGCCAGCAGTGGGATACAGGGTGGTCTGCTGCTGGTTAACACAGTGGGATGCAGGGTGGTCTGCTGCTGGTTAAAGCCAGCAGTGGGATACAGGGTGGTCTGCTGCTGGTTAAAGCCAGCAGTGGGATACAGGGTGGTCTGCTGCTGGTTAAAGCCAGCAGTGGGATACAGGGTGGTCTGCTGCTGGTTAAAGCCAGCAGTGGGATACAGGGTGGTCTGCTGCTGGTTAAAGCCAGCAGTGGGATACAGGGTGGTCTGCTGCTGGTTAACACAGTGGGATACAGGGTGGTCTGCAGGGTGGGCTGATGCTGGTTAAAGCCAGCAGTGGGATGCAGGGTGGTCTGCAGCTGGTTAACACAGTGGGATGCAGAGTGGTCTGCTGGTTAAAACAGTGGGATACAGGGTGGTCTGCTGCTGGTTAAAGCCAGCAGTGGGATACAGGGTGGTCTGCTGCTGGTTAAAGCCAGCAGTGGGATACAGGGTGGTCTGCTGCTGGTTAAAGCCAGCAGTGGGATACAGGGTGGTCTGCTGCTGGTTAAAGCCAGCAGTGGGATACAGGTTGGTCTGCTGCTGGTTAAAGCCAGCAGTGGGATACAGGGTGGTCTGCTGCTGGTTAAAGCCAGCAGTGGGATACAGGGTGGTCTGCTGCTGGTTAAAGCCAGCAGTGGGATACAGGGTGGTCTGCTGCTGTTTAAAGCCAGCAGTGGGATACAGGGTGGTCTGCTGCTGGTTAAAGCCAGCAGTGGGATACAGGGTGGTCTGCTGCTGGTTAAAGCCAGCAGTGGGATACAGGGTGGTCTGCTGCTGGTTAAAGCCAGCAGTGGGATACAGGGTGGTCTGCTGCTGGTTAAAGCCAGCAGTGGGATACAGGGTGGTCTGCTGCTGGTTAAAGCCAGCAGTGGGATACAGGGTGGTCTGCTGCTGGTTAAAGCCAGCAGTGGGATACAGGGTGGTCTGCTGCTGGTTAACACAGTGGGATACAGGGTGATCTGCTGCTGGTTAAAGCCAGCAGTGGGATGCAGGGTGGTCTGCAGCTGGTTAACACAGTGGGATACAGGTTGGTCTGCTGCTGGTTAAAACAGTGGGATACAGGGTGGTCTGCTGCTGGTTAAAGCCAGCAGTGGGATACAGGGTGGTCTGCTGCTGGTTAAAGCCAGCAGTGGGATACAGGGGGGTCTGCTGCTGGTTAAAGCCAGCAGTGGGATACAGGGTGGTCTGCTGCTGGTTAAAGCCAGCAGTGGGATACAGGGTGGTCTGCTGCTGGTTAAAGCCAGCAGTGGGATACAGGGTGGTCTGCTGCTGGTTAACACAGTGGGATACAGGGTGGTCTGCTGCTGGTTAACACAGTGGGATGCAGGGTGGTCTGATGCTGGTTAAAGCCAGCAGTGGGATGCAGGGTGGTCTGCAGCTGGTTAACACAGTGGGATGCAGAGTGGTCTGCTGCTGGTTAAAGCCAACAGTGGGATACAGGGTGGTCTGCTGCTGGTTAAAGCCAACAGTGGGATACAGGGTGGTCTGCTGCTGTTTAAAGCCAGCAGTGGGATACAGGGTGGTCTGCTGCTGTTTAAAGCCAGCAGTGGGATACAGGGTGGTCTGCTGCTGGTTAAAGCCAGCAGTGGGATACAGGTTGGTCTGCTGCTGGTTAAAGCCAGCAGTGGGATACAGGGTGGTCTGCTGCTGGTTAAAGCCAGCAGTGGGATACAGGGTGGTCTGCTGCTGGTTAAAGCCAGCAGTGGGATACAGGGTGGTCTGCTGCTGGTTAAAGCCAGCAGTGGGATACAGGGTGGTCTGCTGCTGGTTAAAGCCAGCAGTGGGATACAGGGTGGACTGCTGCTGGTTAAAGCCAGCAGTGGGATACAGGGTGGTCTGATGCTGGTTAAAGCCAGCAGTGGGATACAGGGTGGTCTGCTGCTGGTTAAAGCCAGCAGTGGGATACAGGGTGGTCTGCTGCTGGTTAAAGCCAGCAGTGGGATACAGGGTGGTCTGCTGCTGGTTAAAGCCAGCAGTGGGATACAGGGTGGTCTGCTGCTGGTTAACACAGTGGGATACAGGGTGGTCTGCAGGGTGGGCTGATGCTGGTTAAAGCCAGCAGTGGGATGCAGGGTGGTCTGCAGCTGGTTAACACAGTGGGATGCAGAGTGGTCTGCTGGTTAAAACAGTGGGATACAGGGTGGTCTGCTGCTGGTTAAAGCCAGCAGTGGGATACAGGGTGGTCTGCTGCTGGTTAAAGCCAGCAGTGGGATACAGGGTGGTCTGCTGCTGGTTAAAGCCAGCAGTGGGATACAGGGTGGTCTGCTGCTGGTTAAAGCCAACAGTGGGATACAGGGTGGTCTGCTGCTGGTTAAAGCCAACAGTGGGATACAGGGTGGTCTGCTGCTGTTTAAAGCCAGCAGTGGGATACAGGGTGGTCTGCTGCTGGTTAAAGCCAGCAGTGGGATACAGGTTGGTCTGCTGCTGGTTAAAGCCAGCAGTGGGATACAGGTTGGTCTGCTGCTTGTTAAAGCCAGCAGTGGGATACAGGGTGGTCTGCTGCTGGTTAAAGCCAGCAGTGGGATACAGGGTGGTCTGCTGCTGGTTAAAGCCAGCAGTGGGATACAGGTTGGTCTGCTGCTGGTTAAAGCCAGCAGTGGGATACAGGGTGGTCTGCTGCTGGTTAAAGCCAGCAGTGGGATACAGGGTGGTCTGCTGCTGGTTAAAGCCAGCAGTGGGATACAGGGTGGTCTGCTGCTGTTTAAAGCCAGCAGTGGGATACAGGGTGGTCTGCTGCTGGTTAAAGCCAGCAGTGGGATACAGGGTGGTCTGCTGCTGGTTAAAGCCAGCAGTGGGATACAGGGTGGTCTGCTGCTGGTTAAAGCCAGCAGTGGGATACAGGGTGGTCTGCTGCTGGTTAAAGCCAGCAGTGGGATACAGGGTGGTCTGCTGCTGGTTAACGCCAGCAGTGGGATACAGGGTGGTCTGCTGCTGGTTAACACAGTGGGATGCAGGGTGGGCTGATGCTGGTTAAAGCCAGCAGTGGGATGCAGGGTGGTCTGCAGCTGGATAACACAGTGGGATGCAGAGTGGTCTGCTGCTGGTTAAAACAGTGGGATACAGGGTGGTCTGCTGCTGGTTAAAGCCAGCAGTGGGATACAGGGTGGTCTGCTGCTGGTTAAAGCCAGCAGTGGGATACAGGGTGGTCTGCTGCTGGTTAAAGCCAGCAGTGGGATACAGGGTGGTCTGCTGCTGGTTAAAGCCAGCAGTGGGATGCAGGGTGGTCTGCTGCTTGTTAAAACAGTGGGATACAGGGTGGTCTGCTGCTGGTTAAAGCCAACAGTGGGATACAGGGTGGTCTGCTGCTGGTTAAAGCCAACAGTGGGATACAGGGTGGTCTGCTGCTGTTTAAAGCCAGCAGTGGGATACAGGGTGGTCTGCTGCTGGTTAAAGCCAGCAGTGGGATACAGGGTGGTCTGCTGCTGGTTAAAGCCAGCAGTGGGATACAGGTTGGTCTGCTGCTGGTTAAAGCCAGCAGTGGGATACAGGGTGGTCTGCTGCTGGTTAAAGCCAGCAGTGGGATACAGGGTGGTCTGCTGCTGGTTAAAGCCAGCAGTGGGATACAGGGTGGTCTGCTGCTGTTTAAAGCCAGCAGTGGGATACAGGTTGGTCTGCTGCTGGTTAAAGCCAGCAGTGGGATACAGGGTGGTCTGCTGCTGGTTAAAGCCAGCAGTGGGATACAGGGTGGTCTGCTGCTGGTTAAAGCCAGCAGTGGGATACAGGTTGGTCTGCTGCTGGTTAAAGCCAGCAGTGGGATACAGGTTGGTCTGCTGCTGGTTAAAGCCAGCAGTGGGATACAGGTTGGTCTGCTGCTGGTTAAAGCCAGCAGTGGGATACAGGGTGGTCTGCTGCTGGTTAAAGCCAGCAGTGGGATACAGGGTGGTCTGCTGCTGGTTAAAGCCAGCAGTGGGATACAGGGTGGTCTGCTGCTGTTTAAAGCCAGCAGTGGGATACAGGGTGGTCTGCTGCTGGTTAAAGCCAGCAGTGGGATACAGGGTGGTCTGCTGCTGGTTAAAGCCAGCAGTGGGATACAGGGTGGTCTGCTGCTGGTTAAAGCCAGCAGTGGGATACAGGTTGGTCTGCTGCTGGTTAAAGCCAGCAGTGGGATACAGGTTGGTCTGCTGCTGGTTAAAGCCAGCAGTGGGATACAGGTTGGTCTGCTGCTGGTTAAAGCCAGCAGTGGGATACAGGGTGGTCTGCTGCTGGTTAAAGCCAGCAGTGGGATACAGGGTGGTCTGCTGCTGGTTAAAACCAGCAGTGGGATTCAGGGTGGTCTGCTGCTGGTTAAAGCCAGGGTGGTCTGCTGCTGGTTAAAGCCAGCAGTGGGATACAGGTTGGTCTGCTGCTGGTTAAAGCCAGCATTGGGATACAGGTTGGTCTGCTGCTGGTTAAAGCCAGCATTGGGATACAGGGTGGTCTGCTGCTGGTTAAAGCCAGCAGTGGGATACAGGGTGGTCTGCTGCTGGTTAAAGCCAGCAGTGGGATACAGTGTGGTCTGCTGCTGGTTAAAGCCAGCAGTGGGATACAGTGTGGTCTGCTGCTGGTTAAAGCCAGCAGTGGGATACAGGGTGGTCTGCTGCTGGCAAACTGCTGGGATAACGTCAGAGTGGGGGGAGATGCATCATGTGAACACTATCTCTACGGTATGAATTCTGCATTTCATCAAAAAGGTTCTCACCAGGCGTCCAGGACCCAGACCTTTCACCAACACGCGGACAAACGTCACCCCCACCGCTGTGGCCTTCTGCCCAGGAGAAGAAGAATACAGGACCATTCATCAGGAAACACAAATTCATCTTTTTGCCAGTTTGTTTTAGGCTCTAGTGCCATCTAGTGGAGAACCGATGTCTCTGTCGTCTGTAGCAGCCAGACTACAACTATTAACTATACGTCTACATGATCTATATTTTCCATGTGGTCTCATCTCACCGCTGCAGCTGAGATGCCTGCTGTCTGAGCAGCGATGGGAGTGGACTTCTTGACGTTCTTGAACCCCTCGGTTCCACACGATGTTCTGACCATGAACTGGCCCTCACAGTCTGTCACCTGGACATGTGTACTGGAGGGGGACAATATATATCACCTGGACATGTGTACTGGAGGGAGACATTAATATACAGTGCATTGCGAAAGTATTTGGCCCCCTTGAACTTTGAGACCTTTTGCCACATTTCAGGCTTCAAACATAAAGATATAAAACTGTATTTTTTTGTGAAGAATCAACAACAAGTGGGACACAATCATGAAGTGGAACAACATTTATTGGATATTTCAAACTTTTTTAACAAATCAAAAAATGAAAAATTGGGCGTGCAAAATTATTCAGCCCCTTTACTTTCAGTGCAGCAAACTCTCTCCAGAAGTTCATTGAGGATCTCTGAATGATCCAATGTTGACCTAAATGACTAATGATGATAAATACAATCCACCTGTGTGTAATCAAGTCTCCGTATAAATGCACCTGCACTGTGATAGTCTCAGAGGTCCGTTAAAAGCGCAGAGAGCATCATGAAGAACAAGGAACACACCAGGCAGGTCCGAGATACTGTTGTGAAGAAGTTTAAAGCCTGATTTGGATACAAAAAGATTTCCCAAGCTTTAAACATCCCAAGGAGCACTGTGCAAGCGATAATATTGAAATGGAAGGAGTATCAGACCACTGCAAATCTACCAAGACCTGGCCGTCCCTCTAAACTTTCAGCTCATACAAGGAGAAGACTGATCAGAGATGCAGCCAAGAGGCCCATGATCACTCTGGATGAACTGCAGAGATCTACAGCTGAGGTGGGAGACTCTGTCCATAGGACAACAATCAGTCGTATATTGCACAAATCTGGCCTTTATGGAAGAGTGGCAAGAAGAAAGCCATTTCTTAAAGATATCCATAAAAAGTGTTGTTTAAAGTTTGCCACAAGCCACCTGGGAGACACACCAAACATGTGGAAGAAGATGCTCTGGTCAGATGAAACCAAAATTGAACTTTTTGGCAACAATGCAAAACGTCATGTTTGGCGTAAAAGCAACACAGCTCATCACCCTGAACACACCATCCCCACTGTCAAACATGGTGGTGGCAGCATCATGGTTTGGGCCTGCTTTTCTTCAGCAGGGACAGGGAAGATGGTTAAAATTGATGGGAAGATGGATGGAGCCAAATACAGGACCATTCTGGAACAAAACCTGATGGAGTCTGCAAAAGACCTGAGACTGGGACGGAGATTTGTCTTCCAACAAGACAATGATCCAAAACATAAAGCAAAATCTACAATGGAATGGTTCAAAAATAAACATATCCAGGTGTTAGAATGGCCAAGTCAAAGTCCAGACCTGAATCCAATCGACAATCTGTGGAAAGAACTGAAAACTGCTGTTCACAAATGCTCTCCATCCAACCTCACTGAGCTCGAGCTGTTTTGCAAGGAGGAATGGGAAAAAATTTCAGTCTCTCGATGTGCAATACTGAGAGACATACCCCAAGCGACTTACAGCTGTAATCGCAGCAAAAGGTGGCGCTACAAAGTATTAACTTAAGGGGGCTGAATAATTTTGCACGCCCAATTTTTCAGTTTTGATTTGTTAAAAAAGTTTGAAATATCCAATAAATGTCGTTCCACTTGTTGTTGATTCTTCACAAAAAAATACAGTTTTATATGTTTGAAGCCTGAAATGTGGCAAAAGGTCGCAAAGTTCAAGGGGGCCGAATACTTTCGCAATGCACTGTATATCACCTGGACATGTGTACTGGAGGGGGACATCAATATATATATCACCTGGACATGTGTACTGGAGGGAGACATTAATATATATATCACCTGGACATGTGTACTGGAGGGAGACATTAATATATATATCACCTGGACATGTGTACTGGAGGGGGACATTAATATATATCACCTGGACATGTGTACTGGAGGGGACACGTTAAAATATCAGCTATTCACATCAGTCTGTCACCTGGACATTAAAATATATCAGTTATTCACATCACTGTCTCTCAGCTTACTTGTTATATGTGGCTTTGATATGTGCTATTGGCAACTCCTCGTACTTCTTCCCAGCCCATCTCAGCACACTGTCCTGGCCAGGCATCGGGGGGAGGTGACTTAGAGAGGAGGAAGAAACATGGGCAAACTGTTGGAAACGTGACAATATTGAGCAAAGACTGTTGTCAACACGTCTCGGTGAAACATATTACTAGTTTGAATGTCCCGTTGGTAGGAGTCTTAAATCGTAGATGGCCCAGTTTGTTTTCCAATGAGCACGTTGGCCAATAATACGGAGGGGAGTCGTGGTTTACCTACTCGTCTACAAATTTGTAGACTTAGGTTGTAAAGATGGGGAGAGGTCTGTCTGCTTTTCTGACACCACCCTCCAAAAAGCAAGTCCTGCAGGCTCTAGTTTGATCTTATCGTGAGTGTTGTCCAGTCATATGGTCAAGTCCTGCAGGCTCTAGTTCGATCTTAGCTTGATTATTGTCCAGTCATATGGTCAGGTGCAACAAAGAAGGACCTAGTTAAGATGCAGCTGGCCCAGAACAGAGCAGCACGTCTTGTCATCAGAAGGCTAAGATCAATACAGTCTCTCTGGGCTGGAAGTAGAGGAGAGACTGATTGCAACATTATAAGAAACAGTCGTTAAATACCAAATTGTTTGCACAGTCAACTTACACAAATCTCTGACACACACACACTTACCCCACCAGACATGCCACCAGGGGTCTTTTCACAGTCCCCAAATCCAGAACAACTTCCAGAAAGTGGACAGTATTACATAGAGCCATGATTGCATTGAGCTCCCATCTGAGATCGCTCAAGTGAACAGCAAACCGGGTTTAAAAAACCCTAAAGCAACACCTCACAACACCTCTCCCCTATTTGACCTGGATATTGTGTGGGTACTGATATACAGGGATCCTATTAAAATACCCCAGGTACCCAATAAGTCATTGGACAAAGGTGTCTTCTGTACGACGCTCGGGCTGAACATTAACAGGCATCGCTTGCAGTACGGTTTTGGAGGCATATGGACCTTATCTTTCAAATCAGAGAGAAATCTTTTTTTTTTTTACTAAAAGGTTAAAATTACAACACATCTTTATAGGGTTAGTGTTCCCACACGGCCATATCTCCATGGTTCATTGCTTGTTTACGAAGACAGATGGAACTACCTGTGTTAATTAGCTATCGAGCATGCTCTGTACACCTGTGTGTCAGCGAAACTCAGGAAGTGGAGCTGAATTATAGTTTTGCTGGATGGATCTGGGCAAAATTGACTTTTATTTTGAAGGATTGTTTCTCGCTGATGACACAGAGTTGGGATTGTAGCTCACATGAGCCAGTTGTGAGCGAAGCGAATGGCTGAGAGCTGTAGGGAGAAGGCAGAATGGCTGAGAGCTGTAGGGAGAAGGGCACCTAGAGAGAGTCAGAGCTGTAGGGAGAAGGGCACCTAGAGAGAGTCAGAGCTGTAGGGAGAATGGCACCTAGAGAGAGTCAGAGCTGTAGGGAGAAGGGCACCTAGAGTCTGAGAGCTAGTGTTACCTGAAGTCTTTGGATATTTTCCCAGGTGTGGCTGAGACACTGGCATCCTCTTGCAACCTGACAGCACTGGAGCACACTGCTCTCTGCAGACCGCCGGTTCCACAACTACAACAGAGAATAAACCAATCAGCACACTGCAGACTGCTGGTTCCACAACTATAACAGAGAATAAACCAATCAACACACTGCTCTCTGCAGACCGCTGGTTCTACAACTATAACAGAGAATAAACCAATCAGCACACTGCTCTCTGCAGACCGCTGGTTCTACAACTATAACAGAGAATAAACCAATCAGCACACTGCTCTCTGGAGACCGCAAATCAACTGGTTCATTTTGAGACAGTCCAGTAACTGCCCAGATCATCTAGTGAACAGGAATAGAAACACCACATGTGAAGGTGTTCGTTTCATGAGCTGAAATAAACAATCCCAGAAAAAGCTTATTTCTCTCAAATTTGTTTTTACGTCCCTGTTAGTGAGCATTTCTCCTTTGCCAAGATAATCCATCCACCTGACAGGTGTGGCATATCAAGAAGCTTTTTGAGTTGGAGGCGTGCGTGGCCATGCAGTCATGGGTTAACAGGGAGTACAGGAGGGGCCCCAGGGTGTTGAGGATCAGCGAAGTGGAGGTGTTTCCTACATTCACCATCTGGGGGTGACCCATCAGGAAGTCCAGGACCCAGTTGCACAGGGCGGGGTTGAGACGCAGGGTCTCAAGCCTAACGATTAGCTTGGAGGGTACTGTGGTGTTAAATGCTGAGCTGTAGTCAATGAACAGCATTCTCACATGAATATTCCTCTTGTCCAGATGGGATAGGACAGTGTGCAGTGAAATCACCATCACAGGAGGACGATTGCACTGCACAACCAGCCATGATTGGGAGTCCCATAAGGCGACGCACAATTGGCCCAGCGCTGTCCGGGTTTGGCCAGTGTAGGCCATCATTGTAAATAAGAATTTGGTCTGACTTGCCTAGTTGAATAAAAGTTTATAAAAAAATAAATATAAAGGCCCCACCCAGTCATGTGAAATCCATAGATTAGGGAATAATTCATTTCAATTGACTATTCTCCTTATATGAACTGTAACTCTGAAATTGTCACACACACACACACACACACAGAAATTGTTACATGTTGCGTTATAATTTTGTTTAGTATAGATATATAACTAAGGTAGCTGATCGGTTGAATGAAGTGTAGCAAGCTGGCAGTATAATTAAATCGGTAAAGGTCTTTGTCGAGTTTAAAGTACCACACTACCAGTTCTCAAACTAGCATCGTAAAATAACGTTAACTAGCTGTCAATTGCATGCATGGAATTTCGTATAAAAAACGAGATACTTACATTGAGCCTCCTGCATTGAAGGAACCAGCAACCTGTTGGCAGGCACTCCTGACAGAATTAGATAATATACAATGTAATTTATGCATGATTAGCTAATACAATTTAGCTACTAGAAACCAACAAGTCAACTAGCGTTACACAACAACATGTGTGACATTGAGGAGGTTTCCAATAGATAGCACAGTCACAAAGTCAAAATTAGCCATTTAGTATGACGCGTTTCCTGGAATAGTACATTATTAATAATGTAGGGGAGCGATTCAAATTATTAGAAAATATTTAGTTCTAAAATCTTATGCATAAACGTTTTTATTTCTACACTAAATGTATCTAAGATCAATTAAAAAAAGATATGTTTCAATGAATGATCTTAATGTTAAATATTTTATATTTCAAACTACATTTATCTTAATTTCCTCTACCCTTTTTTCCTTAGCATAATCTCTCCCTTCTTCGCAGAGGATTGTGGGTGGAAACTGGAGAATCAAGATGGCAGCGCCCTGCTCGAGGATGGCGAGTCGCCCTTTATGGCAATTTATTACAAATGTCAGACGGACAGGGCTAAAACATACAGGAGTTCGTCAAATTTCTCTCGGTTCTGCTTGTCGAGCTGCAACTCAGACCAGAAGTAAAACGGAAAGCGTCGCGTCGCCATGGAAGCTGTACGGGGCGGTGTGTCTCCAGAGGCTGCCTGTCATATCACAGGAGCGGAACCCGATCGAAGACCAATTCGCTGAGCTCATGCATCAGGTAAATGTGTTTCCATTCACTTGTCAATGGCTGTAGTCACTAGTGAATACTCAGAGATGGTTTGCTGACCGTGGTCCTGAAGTGGATGTGCAAGCCAATGCAGGTCTTTGCTTCAAGCCTTGCGCTAACACATATTCAACCAATCAACTTCCAAGACTTCATTGAGTTGAATCAGTAGTGTAAGGCTAGAATAAATCCCTGCGCCCTGTTGCTCTCCACTGCTCTGCTACAAGGTTCGGAATACGGATGAGCTGGGGGGGGGGGTGCTCCTCTGAATGAAGAGTTAGCTCCTCAATATGGAACAAACTATGGTGTTGCCCTAAATAATGCTAATTTAACCATTCTTCTTTTTGTTTAAAATGCAATGGTAAATATGATTTAGACCCCAACATCACTAGACAACTAGCCTACAGCTCGACACCAATATCACTAGCCTACAGCTCGACACCAATATCACTAGCCTACAGCTCGACACCAATATCACTAGACACCAACATCACTAGACAACTAGTCTACAGCTCGACACCAATATCACTAGACACCAACATCACTAGACAACTAGTCTACAGCTCGACACCAATATCACTAGACAACTAGTCTACAGCTAGACACCAGTGCGCATCCAAATCCATCCAACAAGTAAATTAATGCCAGTAGGCCTATAGTTGACTATTTTGGTTAGAAGCATTTGCATAGGCCTACATTATTTTAGATCTATGTGCCCATGAGGACAGTTTTTTAATTACATGTTACTCCTGAACCAGGGTGTAAAACATGTTTTTCAACTGTAATATATTGAATGTAGACTACCTGTCCTGCGTGTGTTCATGTGTGTAAAATGCTTTTGCTGGGAGGGTAGACTACCGGCAGTACTGTAGTCCTAGTGGAGGGTAGACTACCGGCAGTACTGTAGTCCTAGCGGAGGGTAGACTACCGGCAGTACTGTAGTGGAGGGTAGACTACCGGCAGTACTGTAGTGGAGGGTAGACTACCGGCAGTACTGTAGTGGAGGGTAGACTACCGGCAGTACTGTAGTGGAGGGTAGACTACCGGCAGTACTGTAGTGGAGGGTAGACTACCGGCAGTACTGTAGTGGAGGGTAGACTACCAGCAGTACTGTAGTCCTAGTGGAGGGTAGACTACCAGCAGTACTGTAGTCCTAGCGGAGGGTAGACTACCGGCAGTACTGTAGTGGAGGGTAGACTACCGGCAGTACTGTAGTGGAGGGTAGACTACCGGCAGTACTGTAGTGGAGGGTAGACTACCGGCAGTACTGTAGTGGAGGGTAGACTACCGGCAGTACTGTAGTCCTAGTGGAGGGTAGACTACCAGCAGTACTGTAGGGGAGGGTAGACTACCGGCAGTACTGTAGTGGAGGGTAGACTACCGGCAGTACTGTAGTGGAGGGTAGACTACCGGCAGTACTGTAGTGGAGGGTAGACTACCGGCAGTACTGTAGTGGAGGGTAGACTACCGGCAGTACTGTAGTGGAGGGTAGACTACCGGCAGTACTGTAGTCCTAGTGGAGGGTAGACTACCAGCAGTACTGTAGGGGAGGGTAGACTACCGGCAGTACTGTAGTGGAGGGTAGACTACCGGCAGTACTGTAGTGGAGGGTAGACTACCGGCAGTACTGTAGTGGAGGGTAGACTACCGGCAGTACTGTAGGGGAGGGTAGACTACCAGCAGTACTGTAGTTCTCGTGGAGGGTAGACTACCAGCAGTACTGTAGTGGAGGGTAGACTACCAGCAGTACTGTAGGGGAGGGTAGACTACCGGCAGTACTGTAATGGAGGGTAGACTACCAGCAGTACTGTAGTCCTCGTGGAGGGTAGACTACCAGCAGTACTGTAGGGGAGGGTAGACTACCGGCAGTACTGTAATGGAGGGTAGACTACCAGCAGTACTGTAGTCCTAGTGGAGGGTAGACTACCAGCAGTACTGTAGGGGAGGGTAGACTACCGGCAGTACTGTAGTGGAGGGTAGACTACCGGCAGTACTGTAGTGGAGGGTAGACTACCGGCAGTACTGTAGTGGAGGGTAGACTACCGGCAGTACTGTAATGGAGGGTAGACTACCAGCAGTACTGTAGTCCTAGTGGAGGGTAGACTACCGGCAGTACTGTAGGGGAGGGTAGACTACCGGCAGTACTGTAATGGAGGGTAGACTACCGGCAGTACTGTAGTCCTAGTGGAGGGTAGACTACCGGCAGTACTGTAATGGAGGGTAGACTACCAGCAGTACTGTAGTAGAGGGTAGACTACCGGCAGTACTGTAATGGAGGGTAGACTACCGGCAGTACTGTAGTCCTAGTGGAGGGTAGACTACCGGCAGTACTGTAGTCCTAGCGGAGGGTAGACTACCAGCAGTACTGTAGTCCTAGCGGAGGGCAGACTACCAGCAGTACTGTAGTCCTAGTGTAGGGTAGACTACCAGCAGTACTGTAGCAGAGGGTAGACTACCGGCGGTCCTGTAGCACAGGGTAGACTACCAGCAGTACTGTAGTCCTAGCGGAGGGTAGACTACCAGCAGTACTGTAGCAGAGGGTAGACTACCGGCGGTCCTGTAGCACAGGGTAGACTACCAGCAGTACTGTAGTCCTAGCGGAGGGTAGACTACCAGCAGTACTGTAGTCCTAGCGGAGGGTAGACTACCAGCAGTACTGTAGCAGAGGGTAGACTACCGGCGGTCCTAGCAGAGGGTAGACTACCGGCGGTCCTAGCAGAGGGTAGACTATTTCCATGTACCAACTCACACCAGTATACATGCAGTTTGGAAGCTGGAATTGATTTTGGAGGGGATGAACAGGTAATCTACTTCTTGAAGTGATTTGTTTGACAATATCATGACTGGTTCTGTTCATGCTACATTTTTAAAAGGTAATTTCTTTTTCCAGTATAAATGTTGTTGTTTTTTTGCTAAGCTCTTAACAGCATGTAGACCTGAATGTCCTGGTGTAATTCACTCTGGGCTCCTTTATATCTACGTATTACATGATATTATAAAGTCCTTGTCTCCAATAGGCCTCCTCTCCTCGGAAGATGTATTACTAGTGTGTGATAGAAATGAGAGGATGACATGTCTGTGATATCCTAGGAATGAGAGGGTGACGTCTCTGTGATATCCTAGGAATGAGAGGGTGACGTCTCTGTGATATCCTAGGAATGAGAGGGTGACGTCTCTGTGATATCCTAGGAATGAGAGGGTGACGTCTCTGTGATATCCTAGGGGTTGAGAGGGTGACGTCTCTGTGATATCCTAGGGGTTGAGAGGGTGACGTCTCTGTGATATCCTAATCCCAGATGGAGCTGGAGAGAAGCTTGCTGTCGGATCATGAACAGAGGCTCCTTGAGGACTCAGAACGTATGACTCGTAAACAGGCAGACAACTATGATTCAGATGAGGAGGAGGCAGACTACGGTGGCCAGGAGACCATCACCGCTCAGGACCAGGAGGACACCTGGGAACAGAAACTCAAACACTTCCAACCTGCTCTCAGAGACAGAGGTAGGAGTCAGAGAGGTTGTCCTAAATGGCACCCTATTCCCTATGCACTGACTAGACAAAACATTAGGAACAAATCAAATAATAAATCACGTTATTGGTCACGTGCTTCATGAACAACAGGTGGAGACTAACAGTGAAATGCTTCACGACCAACAGGTGGAGACTAACAGTGAAATGCTTCACCACCAACAGGTGGAGACGAACAGTGAAATGCTTCACCACCAACAGGTGGAGACGAACAGTGAAATGCTTCATGAACAACAGGTGGAGACTAACAGTGAAATGCTTCATGACCAACAGGTGGAGACTAACAATGAAATGCTTCATGAACAACAGGTGGAGACTAACAGTGAAATGCTTCATGACCAACAGGTGGAGACTAACAATGAAATGCTTCATGAACAACAGGTGGAGACTAACAGTGAAATGCTTCATGACCAACAGGTGGAGACTAACAGTGACATGCTTCCTAGACAACAGGTGGAGACTAACCGTGAAATGCTTCATGAGCAACAGGTGGAGACTAACAGTGACATGCTTCCTAGACAACAGGTGGAGACTAACAGTGAAATGCTTCACGACCAACAGGTGGAGACTAACAGTGAATTGCTTCATAAACAACATTGACATGTTAGTCATTCAGCAGACGCTCTTATCCAGAGACACCTACAGTTAATGAGGTGATCTCAAGATAGCTGGGTGGGACAACAGCTCAGTCGTAGTAACAACATTTTCCCTCAAGGTAGTTATCAGTCAACACAGTCAGTGATAGTAGGAAAATACATTGACTGTCAAACTGACCTGTAACTCTGTGTTTCAGATGTAGGTGGGACACCGCTGGGCTCAGTGGAGAGGTGTCTAGGAGACAGCCTGGTCCTGCTGGTCCAGCAGACTGTCAAACTGACCTGTAACTCTGTGTTTCAGATGTAGGTGGGACACCGCTGGGCTCAGTGGAGAGGTGTCTAGGAGACAGCCTGGTCCTGCTGGTCCAGCAGACCGTCGGTAAAGAGACCATCTGGCTGCTCCCTCAGGCCCAGTGGGAGGCAGGGGAGACTCTCCGACAGACAGCAGAGAGAGGCCTCAGCAGCCTGCCAGGTCAGCTGTGTAGTGGTACTGGAGCCCTATCTAGTGCACTACTTTATAGGCCCTGGTCAAAAGTAGTGCTCTGAATTAGGGGGCCAATTTCGGGTGATGCAGTGTTTCCTCTGTCAGACATTTTCATCAGGTTTCCAACACCTTCTCTAGTGCTGGACTCTGGAAGGTTCCAGAAATATCTACACGGCACATGCTTGAGCAGGAGATCTATGCAATGTTCTTGATCAGGGCTCTATATCTAACTATTCTAGTTCTGTATCATGATAGAGCCCTTCACCTGCACACTGTACTGGTACATCAGTAAAGACTCTAAATTCTGTGTTCTCCAACTCCGTTCTAACGCCAAGTTTGTTCTTCGTTCCAGAGGCTGATTTCAAGGCTACGTTCCTTGGCAACACCCCCTGTGGAGTGTACAGGTACACATTCCCCAAAGAGGTCCGGACAGAGCGCTGCGTGGGAGCCAAGGTCTTCTTTTTCAAAGCTTTCCTGTCTGCTGGTTCAGCCAGTCAGAAAGAACCTTTCCTGTCTGCTGGTTCAGCCAGTCAGAAAGAACCTTTCCTGTCTGCTGGTTCAGCCAGTCAGAAAGAACCTTTCTTGTGGGTGAAGAAGACTGAACTGCAGGGATACCTGAAGCCAGCTTACTTGGAGAAGGTTGACCGCTTCATACTCAACCTGTGATGGAGCGGATGAGAGCTGATGAAGAAGGTTGACTGCTTCATACTCAACCTGTGATGGAGCGGATGAGAGCTGATGGAGAAGGTTGACTGCTTCATACTCAACCTGTGATGGAGCGGATGAGAGCTGATGGAGAAGATGTGATGGTTACGGATGTCTTTTTTCGAAACGTCCTCGTTGAGTCCTGGAAGTCATATTTCTGTCACAGCAACTGTTGTTTTCTCCTGCCCGTCCACTTGGTGTATAAGCGAGCATGATTAAAGTTTATAATTTGTTCCAACATATAAACCATTCAGTGTTGTCTGTAGGCCTATATCCCAGAGGATAGAAAGCCAGTCTCTTTGCCTGTGTGTTGTTCTATGCAAACAGTGTATTTTCCTGTCCTCCACTAGATGGCAGTAGTGAGACAGGAGAGGCTGGTCAGAACCGTGTATTGTCCTGTCCACTAGATGGCAGTAATGAGACAGGAGAGGCTGGTCAGAACAGTGTATTGTCCTGTCCACTAGATGGCAGTAGTGAGACAGGAGAGGCTGGTCAGAGAGTGTCTCTGAAGTCGTGGCCAAAAGTTGAGAATGACACAAATATACATTTTCACGAAGTCTGCTGCCTCAGTTTGTATGATGGCAATTTGCATATACTTCAGAATGTTATGAAGAGTGATCAGTTGAATTGCATTTTATTACAAAGTCCCTCTTTGCCATGCAAATGAACTGAATCCCCCAAAAAACATTTCCACTGCATTTCAGCCCTGCCACAAAAGGACCAGCTGACATCATGTCAGTGATTCTCTCGTTAACACAGGTGTGAGTGTTGACGAGGACAAGGCTGGAGATCACTCTGTCATGCTGATTGAGTTTGAATAACAGACTGGAAGCTTCAAAAGGAGGGTGGTGCTTGGAATCATTGTTCTTCCTCTGTCAAGCATGGTCAACTGCAAGGAAACACGTGCCGTCATCATTGCTTTGCACAAAAAGGGCTGCACAGGCAAGGATATTGCTGCCAGTAAGGTTGCACCTAAATCAATCTTTTATCGGATCATCAAGAACTTCAAGGAGAGCGGTTCATTTATTGTGAAGAAGGCTTCAGGGCGCCCAAGAAAGTCCAGCAAGCACCAGGATCGTCTCCTAAAATGGATTCAGCTGCAGAATCGGGGCACCACTAGTACAGAGCTTGCTCAGGAATGGCAGCAGGCAGGTTGCATCTGCACGCACAGTGAGGAGAAGACTTTTGGAGGATGGCCTGGTGTCAAGAAGGGCAGCAAAGAAGCCACTTCTCTCCAGGAAAAACATCAGGGACAGACTGATATTCTGCAAAAGGTACAGGGATTGGACTGCTGAGGACTGGGGTAAAGTCATTTTCTCTGATGAATCTCCTTTCCGATTGTTTGGGGCATCCGGAAAAAAGCTTGTCTGGAGAAGACAAGGTGAGCGCTACCATCAGTCCTGTGTCATGCCAACAGTAAAGCATCCTGAGACCATTCATGTGTGGGGTTGCTTCTCAGCCAAGGGCTCACTCACAATTTTGCCTAAGAACACAGCCATGAGTAAAGAATGGTACCAACACATCCCCGAGAGCAACATCTCCCAACTATCCAGGAACAGTTTGGGGATGAACAATGCTTTTTCCAGCATGATGGAGCACCTTGCCATAAAGCAAAAGTTATAACTAAGTGGCTCGGGGAACAAAACATAGTTATTTTGGGTCCATGGCCAGGAAACTCCCCAGACCTTAATTCCATTGAGAACTTGTGGTCAATTCTCAAGAGGCGGGTGGACAAACTAAAACCCACAAATTCTGACAAACTCCGAGCGTTGATTATGCAAGAATGGGCAGCCATCAGTCAGGATGTGGCCCAGAAGTTAATTGACAGCATGCCAGGGCGGATTGCAGAGGTCTTGAAAAAGAAGGGTCAACACTGCAAATATTGACTCTTTGCATCAACTTCATGTAATTGTCAATAAAAGCCTTTGACACTTATGAAATGCTTGTAATTATACTTCAGTATTCCATAGTAACATCTGACAAACATATCTAAAGACACTGAAGCAGCAAATTTTGTGAAGATTAATATGTTTGTCATTCTCACATCTGTTGGACACAACTGTATATTAGGCCCAGAGAACATAGTGATGCACATTGACCCTCTCAGATTCAACTGTCCTTTCACTAGAAATATCCCCTTTCCCACTGGTGTAAAGTACTTCAGTAAAAATGCTTTAAAGTTCTACTTAAGGGTATCTGTACTTTAATATTAATATTTTTGACTTTTACTTCACTATATTGCTAAAGAAAATAATATAGTTTTTTCTCCATACATTTTCCCTGACACCTAAAAGTACTTGTTACATTTGGAATGTTTAGCAGGACAGGAAAATGGTCCAATTCACACACTTATCAAGATAACATGTGGTCATCCTTACTGCCTCTGATCTGGAGGACTCACTAAACAGAGAACATCCCTGGTCATCCCTACTGCCTCTGATCTGGAGGACTCACTAAACAGAGAACATCCCTGGTCATCCGTACTGCCTCTGATCTGGAGGACTCACTAAACAGAGAACATCCCTGGTCATCCCTACTGCCTCTGATCTGGAGGACTCACTAAACAGAGAACATCCCTGGTCATCCCTACTGCCTCTGATCTGGAGGACTCACTAAACAGAGAACATCCCTGGTCATCCCTACTAGCCTCTGATCTGGAGGACTCACTAAACAGAGAACATCCCTGGTCATCCCTACTGCCTCTGATCTGGAGCACTCACTAAACAGAGAACATCCCTGGTCATCCCTACTGTCTCTGATCTGGAGGACTCACTAAACAGAGAACATCCCTGGTCATCCCTACTGCCTCTGATCTGGAGGACTCACTAAACAGAGAACATCCCTGGTCATCACTAGGAATGATCTATCAATGCATTTCCAGCAAATATTGACATAATAAAGGGTCTCAATGAATGATGTGCAGTGTCACATGTTTATTGTAAATTGTCACATGACCAGAGCTGTTTACTTCCTGGTTGCACCATGAGAAGAGGATGGCTGCATCAAAGCTCCCAAACAGAAGGTTAGTAAAGTATATTAACTTAAATTTAGGACAAAGATCTATGGTACACATCTTTAAGGTGTCTCGTATTGATATATGCATTTGCAATTACTCAACATTGTTCAGTGTGGTCACAGAATGTGCAAACATGTTGATGGCAACAATAGTGACCGGGGGGACAACACAGTGCATCCAGGTGTACACATACTTATACTTATACACATACATAGTTCTTGTTATACCTAACTTTCTACTCTGTTCTTTCTTTAAGTTTCCCTTTGAGTCCAGTTCTGGATATGTTGGATCTAGGTGACTGCCCAGACAAGGCAACATTGCAGTTATCCCTCAAAATGAGAAATCAGGCAAGATATGACAAAGCTTCTCACTGGCCAATCAGCACGATGCACCGGTTCCAGAGAAGTCGTCATGGTGACAAACACACTACCTATGCATGTGAGAAATGCAAAGCGCCACGGCACACTGAGTGCTTCAAGATATACCATGGGCAGTAGAAAAGGAGATCAGAGCGAATGAAAGGGCTGAAAAAGACAAAAGAAAAATAGAAAAGTCAATAAAGGGTGAGGAGAAGCAGTACAACGGACTCTAGGAAGAAAAGAAAAGTTTATGAAAAAGACAAAATGACTGAAATGTTTTTGGAAAAGAAGGTCAATTGATTCAAGACGTCCTGTCAGTAGGATACATGACAGTAGGTCTGACTGATCGTAGTTCAAAACAGTGATGCACAAACTAATCTTGCACTTGGTTCTGAAGCCTAGCTCTATGATATAGATATATATATATATATATATATGTGTGTATATATATATATGTGTGTATATATATGTGTGTGTATGTATATATATGTATATTGGGGCGGCAGGGTAGCCAAGTGGTTAGAGCGTGTGACTAGTAACCGGAAGGTTGCGAGTTCAAACCCCCGAGCTGACAAGAAAAAAGTCAATAAAGGGTCTTTAGTTCTGCCCCTGAACAGGCAGTTAACCCACTGTTCCCCTGAACAGGCAGTTAACCCACTGTTCCCCTGAACAAGGCAGTTAACCCACTGTTCCCCTGAACAAGGCAGTTAACCCACTGTTCCCCTGAACAGGCAGTTAACCCACTGTTCCCCTGAACAAGGCAGTTAACCCACTGTTCCCCTGAACAAGGCAGTTAACCCACTGTTCCCCTGAACAGGCAGTTAACCCACTGTTCCCCTGAACAGGCAGTTAACCCACTGTTCCCCTGAACAGGCAGTTAACCCACTGTTCCCCTGAACAAGGCAGTTAACCCACTGTTCCCCTGAACAAGGCAGTTAACCCACTGTTCCCCTGAACAAGGCAGTTAACCCACTGTTCCCCTGAACAAGGCAGTTAACCCACTGTTCCCCTGAACAAGGCAGTTAACCCACTGTTCCCCTGAACAAGGCAGTTAACCCACTGTTCCCCTGAACAGGCAGTTAACCCACTGTTCCCCTGAACAGGCAGTTAACCCACTGTTCCCCTGAACAGACCCACTGTTCCCCTGAACAGGCAGTTAACCCACTGTTCCCCTGAACAGGCAGTTAACCCACTGTTCCCCTGAACAGGCAGTTAACCCACTGTTCCCCTGAACAGGCAGTTAACCCACTGTTCCCCTGAACAGGCAGTTCAGTAGGTTCAGTTCCGCTGAACAGGCAGTTAACCCACTGTTCCTAGGCCGTCATTGAAAATAAGAATTTGTTCTTAACTGACTTGCCTGGTTAAATAAAGGTAAAATAAAAATAAAAATGTGACCAGACCTGCTGGAGCGCGTGCTACAGGTGGGTGATGCTATGGTGACCAGCGAGCTGAGATAAGGGGGGACTTTACCTAGCAGGGTCTTGTAGATGACATGGTGGGTTTGGCGACGAGTAGGAAGCGAGGGCCAGCCAACGAGAGCGTACAGGTCGCAATGGTGGGTAGTGCCTCTGATCTGGAGGACTCACTAAACAGAGAACATCCCTGGTCATCCCTACTGCCTCTGATCTGGAGGACTTACTAAACAGAGAACATGTTGGTGACAAAACGGATGGCACTGTGATATACTGCATCCAATTTGTTGACTAGGGTATTGGAGGCTGTATTGTAAATGACATCGCCGAAGTCAAGGATTGGTAGTATGGTCAGTTTTACAAGGGTATGTTTGGTAGCATGAGTGAAGGATGCTTTGTTGCGAAATAGGAAGCCAATGCTAGATTTAACTTTGAATTGGAGATGTTTGATGTGGGTCTGGAAGGAGAGTATACAGTCTAAACAGACATCTAGGTATTTGTAGTTGTCCACGTATTCTAAGTCAGAGCCGTCCAGAGTAGTGATGTTGGACAGGCGGGCAGGTGCAGGCAGCGATCGGTTGAAGAGCATGCATTTAGTTTTACTTGTATTTAAGAGCAATTGGAGGCCACGGAATGAGAGTTGTATGGCATTGAAGCTTGCCTGGAGGGTTGTTAATAACACAGTGTCCAAAGAAGGGCCAGAAGTATACAGAATGGTGTTGTCTGCGTAGAGGTGGATCAGAGACTCACCAGCAGCAAGAGCGACATCATTGATGTATACAGAGAAGAGAGTCGGTCCAAGAATTGAACCCTGTGGTACCCCCATAGAGACTGCCAGAGGTCCGGTCAGCAGACCCTCCGATTTGACACACTGAACTCTATCAGAGAAGTATTTGGTGAACCAGGCGAGGCAATCATTTGAGAAACCAAGGCTGTCGAGTCTGCCGATGAGGATGTGGTGATTGACAGAGTCGAAAGCCTTGGCCAGATCAATGAATACGGCTGCACAGTAATGTTTCGTATCGATGGTGGTTAAGATATCGTTTAGGACCTTGAGCGTGGCTGAGGTGCACCCATGACCCTCTCTGAAACCAGATTGCATAGCAGAGAGGGTATGGTGAGATTTGAAAGGGTCGGTAATCTGTTTGTTGACTTGGCTTTCGAAGACCTTAGAAAGGCATGGTAGGATAGATATAGGTCTGTAGCAGTTTGGGTCTAGAGCGTCCCCCCCTTTGAAGAGGGTGATGACCGCAGCTGCTTTCCAATCTTTGGGAATCTCAGACGACACGAAAGAGAGGTTGAACAGGCTAGTAATAGGGGTGGCAACAATTTTGGCAGATAATTTTAGAAAGAAAGGGTCCAGATTGTCTAGCCCGGCTGATTTGTAGGGGTCCAGATTTTGCAGCTCTTTTAGAACATCAGCTGACTGGATTTGGGAGAAGGATAAATGGGGAAGGCTTGGACAAGGTTTGGGCGAGTTGCTGTGGGGGGTGCAGTGCTGTTGACCGGGGTAGGGGTAGCCAGGTGGAAAGCATGGCCATTCGTAGAAAAATGCTTATTGAAATTCTCAATTATAGTGGATTTATCAGTGGTGACAGTGTTTCCTGTCTTCTTCAGTGCAGTGGGCAGCTGGGAGGAGGTGTTCTTATTCTCCATGGACTTTACAGTGTCCCAGAACTTTTTTGAGTTAGTGTTGCAGGAAGCAAATTTCTGCTTGAAAAAGCTAGCCTTGGCTTTTCTAACTGCCTGTGTATAATGGTTTCTAGCTTCCCTGAAAAGCTGCATATCACGGGGGCTGTTCAATGCTAATGCAGAACGCCATAGGATGTTTTTGTGTTGGTTAAGGGTAGTCAGGTCTGGGGAGAACTAAGGGCTATATCTGTTCCTGGTTCTAAATTTCTTGAAAGGGGCATGCTTATTTAAATGGTTAGGAAGGCATTTAAAAAATACCCAGGCATCCTCTGCTGACGGGATGAGATCAATATCCTTCCAGGATACCCTGGCCAGGTCGATTAGAAAGGCCTGCTCGCTGAAGTGTTTCAGGGAGCGTTTGACAGTGATGAGTGGAGGTTGATTGACCGCTGACCCATTACGGGTGCAGGCAGTGATCGCTGAGATCTTGGTTGAAAACAGCAGAGGTGTATTTAGAGGGCAAGTTGGTTAGGATGATATCTATGAGTGGGCCCGTGTTTACGGCTTTGGGGTTGTACCTGGTAGGTTCATTGATCATTTGTTTGAGATTGAGGGCATCAAGCTTAGATTGTATGATGGCTGGGGTGTTAAGCATGTTCCATTTTAGGTCGCCTAGCAGCACAAGCTCTGAAGATAGATGGGGGGCAATCAGTTCACATATGGTGTCCAGAGCACAGCTGGGGGCAATGGTGAGAGACTTGTTTTTAGAGAGGTGGATTTTTAACAGTAGAAGTTCAAATTGTTTGGGTACAGACCTTGATAGTAGGACAGAACTCCGAACTACCCTAACTAAATGATTATACACCATAACTACCCTAACTAAATGATTATATACCATAACTACCCTAACTAAGTGATTATATACCCTAACTACCCTAACCCAACTAAATGATTATACACCATAACTACCCTAACTACCCTAACTAAATGATTATACACCATAACTACCCTAACTACCCTAACCTAAATGATTATATACCCTAACTACCCTAACTACCCTAACTAAATGATTATACACCATAACTACCCTTGTACGCCCAACTCCACTTTCCCAAAGCTGCAGAACCACAGTTTATGCAAGATGTAAACAGTCTTTTTCTAAAAACACCACTGTAAGCACTTCTTCCAAGGGCTTTCCTTAGATAATGCTTCCCAATATTATCTTTCTCTCTGTCAACGATGGTATTGAGTAGACCTCTTAACATCTCATAGGTTTGCATCCAAAATGGCACTCTATTCCCTATATAGTGCACTACTACCCTATGGGCCCTGGTTTAAAGTAGTAGTAGTACAGGGAATAGGGTGCCATTTGGGATTCATACATAGTGCTATTACCAGAAGGAGGTAGAGTGCATGGATCCATCTTTATTTACTTGTCTATTATAGTGTTTACATGTGACCCGATGGAGATATTAGTTGTTGTGAGGTTGCTGAGCAAGACACTCCTAACACAATCCCTTTCCAAATTAAATTTAAATGGCCTCTCACCTCATAAACAGGGGCTGTTAATTCATAATTCAGTGCTGAGCCAGGGGAAGAGAGAGAGATGTGAGAGAGAGAGATCCACTGATTCTGTCCATCCTGGGCCCTCATCCATATATGCCCAGCTATGTAAACTTTAACATTGATTTACAATGCAGTAGATGTTGTTCAATTGGTAACATACATTCGTCTTCTTCTAATGCCTTAACAACTTCTTACGGCTGAAATCCCGTCAACGGGATCGATTTGACAACAGCCAGTGAAAGTGCAGGACGCCAAATTCAAACAACAGAAATCTCATCATTAAAATTCCTCAAACATACAAATATTAAACACCATTTTAAAGATAATCTTCTTGTTAATCCAGCCACAGTGTCTGATTTCAAAAAGGCTTTGATGAAAGCAAACCATGCGATTATGTTAGGTCAGCACCTAGTCACAGAAAAACACAGCCATTTTTCCAGCCAAAGAGAGGAGTCACAAAAAGCAGAAATAGAGATAAAATGAATCACTAACCTATGATGATCTTCATCAGATGGCACTCATAGCACTTCATGTTACACAATACATGTACAGTGGGGCAAAAAAGTATTTAGTCAGCCACCAATTGTGCAAGTTCTCCCACTTAAAAAGATGAGAAGCCTGTAATTTTCATCATAGGTACACTTCAACTATGACAGACAAAATGAAACAATGAAAATCACGTTGTAGGATTTTTAATGAATTTATTTGCAAATTATGGTGGAAAACAAGTATTTCGTCACCTACAAACAAGCAAGATTTCTGGCTCTCACAGACCTGTAACTTCTTCTTTAAGAGGCTCCTCTGTCCTCCACTCGTTACCTGTATTAATGGCACCTGTTTGAACTTGTTATCAGTATAAAAGACACCTGTCCACAACCTCAAACAGTCACACTCCAAACTCCACTATGGCCAAGACCAAAGAGCTGTCAAAGGACACCAGAAACAAAATTGTAGACCTGCACCAGGCTGGGAAGACTGAATCTGCAATAGGTAAGCAGCTTGGTTTGAAGAAATCAACTGTGGGAGCAATTATTAGGAAGTGGAAGACATACAAAACCACTGATAATCTCCCTCGATCTGGGGCTCCACGCAAGATCTATTGTTTAACATTATGGGGTGTTTAGCATTATGGGGTATAGTTTAACATTATGGGGTGTTTAACATTATGGGGTGTTTAACATTATGTGGTGTTGTTTGGTGGATCTGTTCTATGTGTTCTATTTCTATGCCTTCCATTCTTAAGTTTTAGTTTTTTTGCGTCTTTTAATTGGGGGTTTTGTCCACCAGTTTAAAACTGCTGAAAACAAAATGTTTAGTTATTGAAAAGATACAGTGGTTTATATGGTGCAGTGATTCTCTACCTGCTTGTTTTTACAGTTATATATCACTACCTGTTATAGTACAGTTGTATATCACTACCTGTTATATATAGTACAGTTATATATCACTACCACTGTACAGTGGTTTATATGGTGATTCTCTACCTGCTTGTTTTGTCACTAAAACTGAAATTACTATTAGAACTATTAGCCAACAACCAGGAAATGGCGGAGCGTCTATGAGGTAAGATTTGAACGGAGAAAGCTGATCCGACAGCAGCGTTGCCTTTCTTTCCATCCTGTCAGTATGGACACATGCCTCAACGACACACTGAGCCAACGTTCTCTCTGCATGGGGTTTTATGTAACGTTACGTCTTTTGGCCGTAGTAGGAAAGATGTATAGGTAAAAAAAACTCTTAAGTCTAAATTCCATCGCTTTCGGGAAACCGGGCCCATGGCAATTATCTGAGCCCTGGCTTTTAGCCATCCCAGGGACGGATTGGGACCAGAAATCAGTTTAACTTTCTACTTTTAAATTCGGACAAAACAGAGATGCTTGTTCTAGGTCCCAAGAAACAAAGAGATCTTCTGTTGAATCTGACAATTAATCTTAATGGTTGTACAGTCGTCTCAAATAAAACTGTGAAGGACCTCGGCGTTACTCTGGACCCTGATCTCTCTTTTGAAGAACATTTCAAGACCATTTCAAGGACAGCTTTTTTCCATCTACGTAACATTGCAAAAATCAGAAACTTTATGTCCAAAAATGATGCAGAAAGATTAATCCATGCTTTTGTCACTTCTAGGTTAGACTACTGCAATGCTCTACTTTCCGGCTACCCGGATAAAGCACTAAATAAACTTCAGTTAGTGCTAAATACAGCTGCTAGAATCCTGACTAGAACCACAAAATTTGATCATATTACTCCAGTGCTAGCCTCCCTACACTGGCTTCCTGTCAAAGCAAGGGCTGATTTCAAGGTTTTACTGCTAACCTACAAAGCATTACATGGGCTTGCTCCTACCTATCTCTCTGATTTGGTCCTGCCGTACATACCTACACGTACGCTACGGTCACAAGACGCAGGCCTTCTAATTGTCCCTAGAATTTCTAAGCAAACAGCTGGAGGCAGGGCTTTCTCCTATAGAGCTCCATTTTTATGGAATGGTCTGCCTACCCATGTCAGAGACGCAAACTCGGTCTCAACCCTTAAGTCTTTACTGAAGACTCATCTCTTCAGTGGGTCATATGATTGAGTGTAGTCTGGCCCAGGAGTGGGAAGGTGAACGGAAAGGCTCTGGAGCAACGAACCGCCCTTGCTGTCTCTGCCTGGCCGGTTCCCCTCTTTCCACTGGGATTATCTGCCTCTAACCCTATTACAGGGGCTGAGTCAATGGCTTACTGGGGCTCTCTCATACCGTCCCTGGAAGGGGTGCGTCACCTGAGTGGGTTGATTCACTGATGTGGTCATCCTGTCTGGGTTGGCGCCCCCCTTGGGTTGTGCCGTGGTGGAGATCTTTGTGGGCTATACTCAGCCTTGTCTCAGGATGGTAAGTTGGTGGTTGAAGATATCCCTCTAGTGGTGTGGGGGCTGTGCTTTGGCAAAGTGGGTGGGGTTATATCCTTCCTGTTTGGCCCTGTCCGGTGGTGTCCTCGGATGGGGCCACAGTGTCTCCTTACCGCTCCTGTCTCAGCCTCCAGTATTTATGCTGCAGTAGTTTATGTGTCGGGGGGCTAGGGTCAGTTTGTTATATATGGAGTTCTTCTCCTGTCCTATTCGGTGTCCTGTTTGAATTTAAGTGTGCTCTCTCTAATTCTCTCTTTCTCTCTCTCTCTCGGAGGACCTGAGCCCTAGGACCATGCCCGAGGACTACCTGACATGATGACTCCTTGCTGTCCCCAGTCCACCTGGCCGTGCTGCTGCTCCAGTTTCAACTGTTCTGCCTTATTAATATTCGACCATGCTGGTCATTTATGAACATTTGAACATCTTGGCCATGTTCTGTTATAATCTCCACCCGGCACAGCCAGAAGAGGACTGGCCACCCCACATAGCCTGGTTCCTCTCTAGGTTTCTTCCTAGGTTTTGGCCTTTCTAGGGAGTTTTTCCTAGCCACCTAGGATCTACACCTGCATCGCTTGCTGTTTGGGGTTTTAGGCTGGGTTTCTATACAGCACTTTGAGATATCAGCTGATGTACGAAGGGCTATATAAATACATTTGATTTGATTTGAAATCAGTCCAGGCCCCGGCCCGTTGTCCCCCTTGAGGCCCCCATTATTATCCAGACAATGTTTATTCTGAGGAAAACCCCAATTTAGACCGGCCCAAAACACAACAGCAATTTACAGTTCTGCCATTTTTCCAGAACTGCCCTATGGCTGGTCTGTTTCTGCCCCTACAGTCATGTGACTGATCTATCATAAACATTAATATCCCTGAGCTTTGAAAGCCCTGATCTATCATAAACATTAATATCCCTGAGCTTTGAAAGCCCTGATCTATCATAAACATTAATATCCCTGAGCTTTGAAAGCCCTGATCTATCATAAACATTAATATCCCTGAGCTTTGAAAGCCCTGATCTATCATAAACATTAATATCCCTGAGCTTTGAAAGCCCTGATCTATCATAAACATTAACATCCCTGAGCTTTGAAAGCCCTGATCTATCATAAACATTAATATCCCTGAGCTTTGAAAGCCCTGATCTATCATAAACATATCCCTGAGCTTTGAAAGCCCTGATCTATCATAAACATTAATATCCCTGAGCTTTGAAAGCCCTGATCTATCATAAACATTAATATCCCTGAGCTTCGAAAGCCCTGATCTATCATAAACATTAATATCTCTGAGCTTTGACAGCCCTGATCTATCATAAACATTAATATCCCTGAGCTTTGAAAGCCCTGATCTATCATAAACATTAATATCCCTGAGCTTTGAAAGCCCTGATCTATCATAAACATTAATATCTCTGAGCTTTGACAGCCCTGATCTATCATAAACATTAATATCTCTGAGCTTTGAAAGCCCTGATCTATCATAAACATTAATATCTCTGAGCTTTGAAAGCCCTGATCTATCATAAACATTAATATCTCTGAGCTTTGAAAGCCCTGATCTATCATAAACATTAATATCTCTGAGCTTTGAAAGCCCTGATCTATCATAAACTGTCAGGACTTTCAAAGCTCAGGGATATGTTTATCCCTGAGCTTAAACACAACCACACAGACACAACCACACAGACACAACCACACAGACACAACCACACACACACAACCACACAGACACAACCACACAGACACAACCACACAGACACAACCACACAGACACAACCACACACACACAACCACACAGACACAACCACACAGACACAACCACACAGACACAACCACACACACACAACCACACACACACAACCACACAGACACAAACACACCCACACACAGACACAACCACACACAGACAACCACACAAACACAACCACACAGACACAACCACACAGACACAACCACACAGACACAACCACACAGACACAATCACACAGACACAACCACACACACACAACCACACAGACACACAGACACAACCACACACACACAACCACACACACACAGACAACCACACAGATAACAACACAACCACACAGACACAACCACACAGACAACCACACAGACACAACCACACACACACCTGTCTGCTGAAAACAAATGACTCGAGGGGTTTAGTCTATCAGGGTCCAAACTGCCTGTCCTGTCATCGTGTGCCGTTACCCATTTTAATAACCAGTGATTTGTCGCAGCGCTGATGTAGGTGTGTGACTGAGCTCCATTAAATAGTAGTTAAAGCCCGGAAAAAGCAAGGCAGGCCCTGACCCTCTCGGCTAAAGGAAATTGCCCCATCCGTCATAATTACAGGTAGGGCCAGAGAGGAACCAGACAGAGACCAGAGGGGCAACCTCCACCCTGACCTGTCTGAGGGACTGGATCTGGAAGGGGGGGTGGATCTTACAGACACCCCTGGAGGGTAAGAGTGGGACGGATTTAGAAGTGAGGAGAGGGAAGGGTTTAGAGGTGAGGGAGGGAGTGGGAAGGGTTTAGAGGTGAGGGAGGGAGTGGGAAGGGTTTAGAGGTGAGGGAGGGAGTGGGAAGGGTTTAGAGGTGAGGGAGAGAGTGGGAAGGGTTTAGGGGTGAGGGAGGGAGTGGGAAGGGTTTAGGGGTGAGGGAGGGAGTGGGAAGGGTTTAGGGGTGAGGGAGGGAGTGGGACGGGTTTAGGGGTGAGGGAGGGAGTGGGAAGGGTTTAGGGGTGAGGGAGGGAGTGGGAAGGATTTAGGGGTGAGGGAGGGAGTGAGTGGGAAGGGTTTAGAGGTAAGGAGAGGGAAGAGTTTAGGGGTGAGGGAGGGAAGGAGTGGGAAGGGTTTAGGACTGTGTCTCTGTAGGGACACTTCTCACCCCTGACCTCTGTAGGGACACTTCTGACCTAATCCTGGCTGCCCTGCCGTAACCCTGGCTGCCCTGCCCTAACCCTGGCTGCCCTGCCCTAACCCTGGCTGCCCTGCCCTAAACGTGGCTGCCCTGCTGTAACCCTGGCTGCCCTGCCCTAACCCTGGCTGCCCTGCCCTAACCCTGGCTGCCCTGCCTTAACCCTGGCTGCCCTGCCTTAACCCTGGCTGCCCTGCCCTAACCCTGGCTGCCCTGCCGTAACCCTGGCTGCCCTGCCCTAACCCTGGCTGCCCTGCCCTAATCCTGGCTTCCCTGCCCTAACCCTGGCTGCCCTGCCCTAACCCTGGCTGCCCTGCCGTAACCCTGGCTGCCCTGCCGTAACCCTGGCTGCCCTGCCCTAACCCTGGCTGCCCTGCCCTAACCCTGGCTGCCCTGCCCTAACCCTGGCTGCCCTGCCCTAACCCTGGCTGCCCTAACCCTAACCCTGGCTGCCCTGCCGTAACCCTGGCTGCCCTGCCCTAACCCTGGCTGCCCTGCCCTAACCCTGGCTGCCCTGCCCTAACCCTGGCTGCCCTGCCGTAACCCTGGCTGCCCTAACCCTAACCCTGGCTGCCCTGCCCTAACCCTGGCTGCCCTGCCGTAACCCTGGCTGCCCTGCCGTAACCCTGGCTGCCCTGCCCTAACCCTGGCTGCCCTGCCCTAACCCTGGCTGCCCTGCCCTAACCCTGGCTGCCCTGCCGTAACCCTGGCTGCCCTGCCGTAACCCTGGCTGCCCTGCCGTAACCCTGGCTGCCCTGCCCTAACCCTGGCTGCCCTGCCCTAACCCTGGCTGCCCTGCCCTAACCCTGGCTGCCCTGCCCTAACCCTGGCTGCCCTGCCCTAACCCGGGCTGCCCTGCCCTGGAATTAATACAAATATTAATACAATTCCACTCATAAGGCCACTAGAGGATGCTTTGGTCATTCGATTTCCAAAAAGGGCTACTAAATGCATCGACGACGTCGTCCCCACAGTGACCGTATTTCCATATCCCAACCAGAAGCCATGGATTACAGGCAACATCCACACTGAGCTGAAGGCTAGAGCTGCCGCTTTCAAGGCGCGGGACACTAATCGGGACGCTTATAAGAAATCCCTCTATGACCTCTGACGAAAAACCTTTTCCCCTTTTTCTCCCCAATTTCGCGGTATTCTAATTGATAGTTACAGTCTTGTCTCATCCTGATCGTGGCCGGCTGATCGTGGCCGGCAACTCTAACCAGGAACTCTAGTGGCAAGGCTAGCAACTGCAATGCAGTGCCTAAGACCAGCCCGCCACTCGGGAGCTAAATGCCTTCTTTGCTTGCTTCGAGGCAAGCAACACTGAACCCCGCATGAGAGCACCAGCTGTTCTAGATGACTGTCTGATCTCGCTCTCCGTAGACGATGTGAGTAAGACCTTTAAACAGGCTAACATTCGCAAGGGCGCAGGGCCAGACGGAATACCAGGATGTGTACTCCGAGCATGCGCTGACCAGCTGGCAAGTGTCTTCACTGACATTTTCAATCCATTTTTTCCCTGACCTGGTCTGTAACAATAACATGTTTCAAGCTCACCACCATAGATCCCATGCCCAAGAACGCCAAGGTAACCTGCCTAAATGACTATTGGCCCGCCCGTATCACTCACATCTATAGCCATGAAATGCTTTGAAATACTGGTCATGGCTCACATCAACCTGGACCCACTCAAATTCGCATACCGCCCCAACAGATAATGCGATGTCTATTGCATTCCAGAGTGCCCTCACCCACCTGGACAACAATAATAACTTTGTTAGAATGACTTTCATTGACTACAGCTCAGCATTCAACACCATAGTCCCCTCCAAGCTCATCACTAAGCTAAGGAGCCTGGGACTGAACACCTCCCTTTGCAACTGGATCCTGGACTTCCTGACAGGCCTCCCCCAGGTGGTGAGGGTAGGCAACAACAGATCTGCCACGCTGACCCTCAAAACGAGGCCCCTCAGGGGTACATGCTTAGTCCCCTCCTGCCCTCCCTGTTCAGCCAAGACTGCGTGGCCGCGCACAACTCCAACACCATCATCAAGTTTGCTGACGTCATGACGGTGTTTGGACTGATCACTGACAACAATTAGGCAGCCTATATTAAGAGACCTGGCAGTGTAGTGCCAGGACAGCAACCTCTCCATCAACGTCAGCAAGACAAAGGAGCTGATGGTGATGATGACTACAGAAAACGGAGGTGCGAGCATGCTCCACATTGATGGGAGTGGAATCGAGAGCGTCAAGTTCCTCGGTGTCCACATCACTAAGGCTCTGTCCTGGTCCAAACACACCAGCACAGTCGTGAAGAGGGCATGACAACACCTCTTCTCCCCCAGGAGGCTGAAAACAATTTGACATGGGCCCTGAGATCCTCAATAAGTTATATTTATCTATCTAGCCATTGAGAACCTCTTGACTGGCTGCATCAACACTTGGTACGGCGGTGCAAGATGCAGGACACGTCCAACATCTCATTCCAACATCATGGGCATTAATATGGAGTTGGTCCCCCCTTTGCTGCTATAACAGCCTCCACTCTTCTGGGAAGGCTTTCCACTAGATGTTGGAACATTGCTGCTATAACAGCCTCCACTCTTCTAGGAAGGCTTTCCACTAGATGTTGGAACATTGCTGCTATAACAGCCTCCACTCTTCTAGGAAGGCTTTCCACTAGATGTTGGAACATTGCTGCTATAACAGCCTCCACTCTTCTAGGAAGGCTTTCCACTAGATGTTGGAACATTGCTGCTATAACAGCCTCCACTCTTCTAGGAAGGCTTTCCACTAGATGTTGGTACATTGCTGCTATAACAGCCTTCTAGGAAGGCTGGAAGCTGGAAGCACAGAATAGTCTAGAATGTCATTGTATGTTGTAGCATTAAGATATCCCTTCACTGGGGCCTAAACCATGAAAAACAGCCCCAGACCATTATTCTCCTCCACCAAACTTTACATTTGCCACTATGCATTGGGGCAGGTAGGGTTCTCCTGAAATCCGCCAAACCCAGATTCGTGTGTTGAACTGACAGATGGTGAAGTGTGATTAATCACTCCAGAGAACGTGTTTCCACTGCTCCAGAGTCCAATGGCGGCGAGCTTCACACCACTCCTGCCGACGGTTGACATTGCATATGGTGATCTTAGGCTAGTGTGTGCCTGCTCGGCCAAGGAAACCTATTTATTGAAGCTCCTGAATGAACAGTTATTGTGCTGATGTTGCTTATACAGGCAGTTTGGAACTTGGTAGTGACTGTTGCAAACGAGGGCAGACTATTTTTACGCGGTACGCCCTCAGCACTCGGCGGTCTTCTTCTGTGAACTTGTATGGCCTACCACTTCGCGACTGAGCCGTTGTTGCGCCCAGACATGTCCACTTCACAATAACAGCACTTACTGGGGCAGCTCTGGGGCAGCTCTAGCAGGACAGCTCTGGGGCAGCTCTAGCAGGGCAGCTCTGGGGCAGCTCTAGCAGGGCAGCTCTGGGGCAGCTCTAGCAGGACAGCTCTGGGGCAGCTCTAGCAGGGCAGCTCTGGGGCAGCTCTGGGGCAGCTCCAGCAGGGCGGATTTTTTGACGAACTGACTTCCTGGAAAGGGGGCATCCTATGACGGAGCCACGTTGAAAGTCACTTAGCTCTTCAGGAAGGCCATTTTACTGTCAATGTCTGTCTATGGAGATCGCATGTCTGTGTGCTCGATTAATACACCTGTCAGCAACGGGTGTGGCTGAAATAGCCGAATCCACTCATTTGAAGGGGTGTCCACATACGTTTGTATATATAGTGTAGCTAATCAAATGGCTTCCTGGACTACCTGCATTGACCCTTTTTTGTTGCGGGTTGAAGGAGATGTGAGTCTGGACCTCCAGTCTAGAGAAATTACCCAGCGAGAAGCAGAGAGAATACAAACTGGCTCAGTGGGCCCCGATAGCCTGGCTGCAGTCAGTGGTTTCCATAGCACCACATGCTATTTATCTAACGTATTGACCCATTACCCACCCCTGTGTTACATCCAACTGCCGAGGGATATCATGCAGTCCCCCAGCAGGCACAGAGGAGGATGGGGATGGGAGGAGGACGGGGCTGGGAGGAGGACGGGGCTGGGAGGAGGACGGGGCTGGGAGGAGGACGGGGCTGGGAGGAGGACGGGGCTGGGAGGAGGACGGGGCTGGGAGGAGGACGGGGCTGGGGCTGGGAGGACGGGGCTGGGAGGAGGACGGGGCTGGGGCTGCGAGGAGGATGGGGCTGGGAGGAGGATGGGGCTGGGAGGAGGATGGGGCTGGGGCTGGGAGGAGGATGGGGCTGGGGCTGGGAGGAGGACGGGGCTGGGAGGAGGATTGATTTGGGAGTTATTCTATTTCTGCAGACAGACTCCTAATCAACCTGCAGGTTGTGTGTCTCTGTCTCTCTCCTTCTCTCTCTCTCTCTCTCTCTCTCTCTCTCTCTCTCTCTCTCTCTCTGTGTTTCTCTCTCTCTCTCTCTCTCTGTGTTTCTCTCTCTGTTTCAATCCAATTCTAATGGCTTTATTGGCATGGGGAAACATATGTTTACATTGCCAAAGCAAGTGAAATAGATAAATAATCTATTTTCTCGCTCTCTTGCTCTCTCTCCCTTTCTCTCCCTCTCTCCCCCTCCCTCCTTCCTTCCTTCCCTCCCTGAGGGTCAGCAGCACAAACAAGCATTGTCAGGCAGTTCCTACAGTTTGGTAACATACTTCTAACTCTAGATGAAATCAAAGGCTCAGCTCTCTGGTTAAACATTTCTCCATAAATACAACCAATATTTCCCCCCGGTGCTTGTTTTGGTTTCTTTGTCTCTATTACCTTCCCAGAGAGTTTGTGTGGATACAATTGGTTTCTTTGTCTCTATTACCTTCCCGGAGAGTTTGTGTGGATACAATTGGTTTCTTTGTCTCTATTACCTTCCCGGAGAGTTTGTGTGGATACAATTGGTTTCTTTGTCTCTATTACCTTCCCAGAGAGTTTGTGTGGATACAATTGGTTTCTTTGTCTCTATTACCTTCCCGGAGAGTTTGTGTGGATACAATTGCCCAATGTGTTTGAAATGGATATTTAATTGTCTCATTTAGAGACTTAAATTCTATCAATTCTGTACTGATAAATAAGGCTATGTGTTGTCATCAGAAAGAGACAGGCCTCTAACTGAATCACACCTGTTATTAAGTCATAACCAGGATATGGGAAGTGATTATTGTGTTGTCATCAGAAAGAGACAGGCCTCTAACTGAATCACACCGGTTATTAAGTCATAACCAGGATATGGGAAGTGATTATTGCATCTCAGAAACAAAGTGTTTTTCAGAACGATGCTAATGACAGGAAACACAGCGGATCGTTTTAAGTAGCTTTAAGTGACTCTGTTTATTCCAGGTTTCATTTAGGAATCATTTAGGACCTTGAGCGTGTGGCTGAGGTGCACCCATGACCAGCTCTGAAACCAGATTGCATAACGGAGAAGGTACGGTGGGATTTGAAATAGTCGGTAATCTGTTTGTTGACTTGGCTTTCGAAGGCAGGGTAGGATAGAATAGGTCTGTAGCAGTTTGGGTCTAGAGTTTCCCCACCTTTGAAGAGGGGGATGACCGCAGCTGCTTTCCAATCTTTGGGAATCTCAGATGATACGAAAGAGAGGTTGAATAGGCTAGTGATAGGGGTTGCAACTATTTCAACAGATAATTTTAGAAATAGAGGGTCCATATTGTCTAGCCCGGCTGATTTGTAGGGGTCCAGATTTTGCAGCTCTTTCAGAACATCAGCTGTCTGGATTTGGGTGAAGGAGTTGCGGGGAGTGCAGGGCCGTTGACCGGGGTAGGGGTAGCCAGGTGGAAAGCATGGCCAGCCGTAGAAAAATGCTTATTGAAATTCTCAATTATCGTGTATTTATCAGTAGTGACAGTGTTTCCGAGCCTCAGAGCAGTGGGCAGCTGGGAGGAGGTGATCTTATTTTCCATGGACTTTACAGTGTCCCAGAACTTTTTTGAGTTTGTGCTACAGGATACAAATATCTGCTTGAAAAAGCTAGCCTTTGCTATCCTAACTGCCAGTGTATATTGGTTCCTAACTTCCCTGAAAAGTTGCATATCACGGGGGCTATTCGATACTAATGCAGAACGCCACAGGATGTTTTCATGCTGGTCAAGGGCAGTCAGGTCTGGAGAGAACCATGGGCTCTATCTGTTCCTGGTTCTACATTTTTTGAAAGGGACATGCTTATCTATGATGGTGAGGAAGGCACTTTTAAAGAATGACCAGGCATCCTCTACTGACGGGATGAGGTCAATACCCTTCCAGGATACCCGGGCCAGGTCGATTAGAAAGGCCTGCTTGCTGAAGTGTTTTAGGGAGCGTTTGACAATGGTTAGAGGTAATGGTTAGAGGTAATGTTTGGAGGTAATGGTTGAAGGTAATGGTTGGAGGTAGTGGTTGGAGGTAGTGGTTGGAGGTAGTGGTTGGAGGTAGTGGTTGGAGGTAGTGGTTGGAGGTAGTGGTTAGAAGTAATGGTTGGAGGTAGTGGTTGGAGGTAATGGTAGGGAGGTAATGGTTAGAGGTAATGGTTGGAGGTAATGGTTGGAGGAAGTGGTTGGAGGTAGTGGTTGGTGGTAATGGTTGGAGGTAGTGTTTGTCGGTAATGGTTAGAGGTAGTGTTTGGAGGTAATGGTTGGAGGTAGTGTTTGGAGGTAATGGTTAGAGGTAGTGTTTGTCGGTAATGGTTGGAGGTAGTGTTTGGAGGTAATGGTTGGAGGTAATGGTTGGAGGTAATGGTTGGAGGTAATGGTTAGAGGTAATGGTTAGAGGTAATGGTTAGAGGTAATGGTTGGAGGTAATGGTTGGAGGTAATGGTTGGAGGTAATGGTTAGAGGTAATGGTTAGAGGTAATGGTTAGAGGTAATGGTTAGAGGTAATGGTTAGAGGTAATGGTTAGAGGTAATGGTTAGAGGTAATGGTTAGAGGTAATGGTTAGAGGTAATGGTTGGAGGTAATGGTTGGAGGTAATGGTTAGAGGTAGTGGTTGGAGGTAGTGGTTAGAGGTAGTGGTTGGAGGTAGTGGTTGGAGGTAGTGGTTGGAGGTAGTGGTTGGAGGTAGTGGTTGGAGGTAGTGGTTGGAGGTAGTGGTTGGAGGTAGTGGTTGGAGGTAGTGGTTGGAGGTAGTGGTTGGAGGTAGTGGTTGGAGGTTGTGGTTGGAGGTTGTGGTTGGAGGTAGTGGTTGGAGGTAATGGTTGGAGGTAATGGTTGGAGGTAGTGGTTGGAGGTGGTGGTTGGAGGTAGTGGTTGGAGGTGGTGGTTAGAGGTAGTGGTTGGAGGTAATGGTTGGAGGTAGTGGTTGGAGGTAGTGGTTGGAGGTAATGGTTGGAGGTAATGGTTGGAGGTGGTGGTTAGAGGTAATAGTTGTAGGTAGTGGTTGGAGGTAATGGTAGGGAGGTAATGGTTAGAGGTAATGGTTGGTGGTAATGGTTGGTGGTAATGGTTGGTGGTAATGGTTGGAGGTAATGGTTGGTGGTAATGGTTGGAGGTAATGGTTGGAGGTAATGGTTGGTGATAATGATTTGTGGTAATGGTTGGTGGTAATGGTTGGAGGTAATGGTGAGGCAATGGTTGGTGGTAATGATTTGTGGTAATGGTTGGTGGTAATGGTTGGAGGCAATGGTGAGGTAATGGTTGGTGGTAATGGTGAGGTAATGGTTGGTGATAATGATTTGTGGTAATGGTTGGTGGTAATGGTTGGAGGTAATGGTGAGGTAATGGTTGGAGGTAATGTTAGGGGCAGGTATAATCAGGGATTCTGACATGCCTTTTAGTCACCTCAGCACTCCCATGATCAGGAGTTCATTATTTAGCCTGTCAGCTTCCTACTGGGAGGGGTGACTCTGTAGTCAATTTCTCCCTCCGGTAGCGTGACCTCATCTCTACCTGGCTGAGTCCCAAGTGGTACTGAGCCCTAGTCCCACCTCTCTGACTCAGCAATACTCACCCTGTACTCTATAAAGTGGTACTGAGCCCTAGTCCCACCTCTCTGGCTCCCAACACTAGGAGAGAGGATAGAGGGGGAGGGATGGAGGTATGCTCTCTCCAGTCTTCTGCTTGTCCCAACACTAAGAGAGAGGATAGAGGGAGAGGGATGGAGGTATGCTCTGTCCAGTCTTCTGCTTGTCCCAACACTAGGAGAGAGGATAGAGGGGGAGGGATGGAGGTATGCTCTTTCCAGTCTTCTGCTTGTCCCAACACTAGGAGAGAGGATAGAGGGGGAGGGATGGAGGTATGCTCTGTCCAGTCTTCTGCTTGTCCAAACACTAGGAGAGAGGATAGAGGGGGAGGGATGGAGGTATGCTCTGTCCAGTCTTCTGCTTGTCCCAACACTAGGAGAGAGGATAGAGGGGAGGGATGGAGGTATGCTCTGTCCAGTCTTCTGCTTGTCCCAACACTAGGAGAGAGGATAGAGGGGGAGGGATGGAAGTATGCTCTCTCCAGTCTTCTGCTTGTCCCAACACTAGGAGAGAGGATAGAGGGAGGGATGGAGGTATGCTCTCTCCAGTCTTCTGCTTGTCCCAACACTAGGAGAGAGGATAGAGGGGGAGGGATGGAGGTATGCTCTCTCCAGTCCTCTGCTTGTCCCAACACTAGGAGAGAGGATAGAGGGGGAGGGATGGAGGTATGCTCTCTCCAGGCTTCTGCTTGTCCCAACACTAGGAGAGAGGATAGAGGGGGAGGGATGGAGGTATGCTCTGTCCAGTCTTCTGCTTGTCCCAACACTAGGAGAGAGGATAGGGATGGAGGGATGGAGGTATGCTCTCTCCAGTCCTCTGCTTGTCCCAACACTAGGAGAGAGGATAGAGGGGGAGGGATGGAGGGATGGAGGTATGCTCTCTCCAGTCTTCTGCTTGTCTCAACACTAGGAGAGAGGATAGAGGGGGAGGGATGGAGGTATGCTCTCTCCTGTCTTCTGCTTGTTCCAACACTAGGAGAGAGGATAGAGGGGGAGGGATGGAGGTATGCTCTCTCCAGTCTTTTGCTTGTCCCAACACTAGGAGAGAGGATATAGGGGGAGGGATAGAGGTATGCTCTCTCCAGTCCTCTGCTTGTCCCAACACTAGGAGAGAGGATAGAGGGGGAAGGATGGAGGTATGCTCTCTCTAGTCCTCTGCTTGTCCCAACACTTGGAGAAAGGATAGAGGGGGAGGGATGGAGGGATGGAGGTATGCTCTCTCCAGTCCTCTGCTTGTCCCAACACTAGGAGAGAGGATAGAGGGGGGGATGGAGGTATGCTCTCTCCAGTCCTCTGCTTGTCCCAACACTAGGAGAGAGGATAGAGGGGGAGGGATGGAGGCATGCTCTATCCAGTCTTCTGCTTGTCCCAACACTAGGAGAGAGGATAGAGGGGGAGGGATTGAGGTATGCTCTCTCCAGTATTATGCTTGTCCCAACACTAGGAGAGAGGATAGAGGGGGAGGGATGGAGGTATGCTCTGTCCAGTATTCTGCTTGTCCCAACACTAGGAGAGAGGATAGAGGGGGAGGGATGACGATATGCTCTGTCTAGTCTTCTGCTTGTCCCAACACTAGGATAGAGGGGGAGGGATGGAGGTATGCTCTGTCCAGTCTTCTGCTTGTCCCAACACTAGGATAGAGAGGGAGGGATGGAGGTATGCTCTGTCCAGTCTTCTGCCTGTCCCAACACTAGGAGAGAGGATAGAGGGGGAGGGATGGAGGTATGCTCTATCCAGTCTTCTGCTTGTCCCAACACTAGGAGAGAGGATAGAGGGGGGGAGAGGGGGGGGGGGGGGGGGGAGGCAGCTGCTGGTAAACATCCAGTGATTTTGCAGAGAGCCACCTCAATTTACAAAAATTCTCATAATACATTTTGGTGAAAATACAAGTGTTACGCATGGAACTTTAGATACTCTTCTCCTTAATGCAACCGCTGTGTCAGATTTCAAAAAAGCTTTACGGAAAAAGCAAACCATGCAATGATCTGAGTACGGCTCTCTCTCCAGTATTCTGTTTGTCCCAACACTAGGAGAGAGGATAGAGGGGGAGGGATGGAGGTATGCTCTGTCCAGTATTCTGCTTGTCCCAACACTAGGAGAGAGGATAGAGGGGGAGGGATGACGATATGCTCTGTCTAGTCTTCTGCTTGTCCCAACACTAGGATAGAGGGGGAGGGATGGAGGTATGCTCTGTCCAGTCTTCTGCTTGTCCCAACACTAGGATAGAGAGGGGGGGATGGAGGTATGCTCTGTCCAGTCGGCGGCAGGGTAGCCTAGTGGTTAGAGCATTGGACTAGTAACCGAAAGGTTGCAAGTTCAAATCCCCGAGCTGACAAGGTACAAAATCTGTCGTTCTGCCCCTGAACAGGAAGTTAACCCACTGTTCCTAAGCCGTCATTGAAAATAAGAATTTGTTCTTAACTGACTTGCCTAGTTAAATAAAGGTAAAAAAAATAAAAAAAATAAAAAAACGGCTCTCAGAGAACAAACCAGCCAAAGAAATATCCAGTCAGAAATAACATTATAAATATGGGATGTGGGATGAAATGGGATATGGGATGAAATATGGGATGATCTTCATCAGAATGCACTCCCAGGAATCCCAGTTCCACAATAAATGTTTGTTTTGTTCGATAAAGTCCATCATTTATGTCCAAATAGCTACTTTTGTTAGCGCTTTTGGTAAACAAATCCAACCTCACGAAGCGTGTTCACTAGGAGCTGACGAAATGTCAAAAAGTTCCGTTACAGTACGTAGAAATATGTCAAATGACGTATAGAATCAATCTTTAGGATGTTTTTAACATAAATCTACAATAATGTTCCAACCGGAGAATTCCTTTGTCTGTAGAAAAGCAATGGAACGCGAGCTACCTCTCTCATGACCGCGCGTCACGAGCCCGTGGCTCTCTGCCAGACCACTGACTCAAAGAGCCCTTATGAGCCCCTCCTTTACAGTAGAAGCCACAAACAAGTTTCTAAAGGCTGTTGACATCTAGTGGAAGCCTTAGGAAGTGCAACATGACCAATATCCCACTGTATCTTCAATAGGGAATGAGTTGAAGAACAACCATCCTCAGATTTCCTACTTCCTGGTTGGATTTCTTCTCAGGTTTTCGCCATATGAGTTCTGTTATACTCACAGACATCATTCAAACAGTTTTAGAAACGTCAGAGTGTTTTCTATCCAAATATACTATAATATGCATATATTAGCAACTGGTACTGAGTAGCAGGCTGTTTACTCTGGGCACCTCGGGGAACCTTATTCATCCAAGCTACTCAATACTGCCCCCAGCCATAAGAAGTTAAATATTGACTGGCTACATCAGAGAATCATAGGCTGAGTACTGATGCCCGACTTTGACTGGCTTACATCAAGCTGCCCACTCAAGAAAAAGCTTCAAACTGTAACCAGTGGTTCAGGTTATCAGTCAACCTACCAGGGTATTTACAAACAGCACAGGAATGAAATCATCAACATGTATTGATCACATCTTTACTAATGCTGCAGACATCTGCTCTAAGATCCATAGGATGTAGTGATCACAATATAGTAGCCATATCTAGGAAAACCACAGTTCCAAAGACTGGGCCTGTTATAGTGTATAAGAGGTCATACAATATGTTCTGTAGTGTTTCCTATGTTGATGTAAATAATATATGCTGGTCTGTGGTGAGTAATGAGGAGCAACCAGACGCTGCTGGTCTGTGGTGTGTAATGAGGAGCAACCAGACGCTGCTGGTCTGTGGTGTTTAATGAGGAGCAACCAGACGCTGCTGGTCTGTGGTGTGTAATGAGGAGCAACCAGACGCTGCTGGTCTGTGGTGTGTAATGAGGAGCAACCAGACGCTGCTGGTCTGTGGTGTTTAATGAGGAGCAACCAGACGCTGCTGGTCTTTGGTGTGTAATGAGGAGCAACCAGACGCTGCTGGTCTGTGGTGTGTAATGAGGAGCAACCAGACGCTGCTGGTCTGTGGTGTGTAATGAGGAGCAACCAGACGCTGCTGGTCTGTGGTGTGTAATGAGAAGCAACCAGACGCTGCTGGTCTGTGGTGTTTAATGAGGAGCAACCAGACGCTGCTGGTCTGTGGTGTGTAATGAGGAGCAACCAGACGCTGCTGGTCTGTGGTGTGTAATGAGGACCAACCAGACGCTGCTGGTCTGTGGTGTGTAATGAGGAGCAACCAGACGCTGCTGGTCTGTGGTGTGTAATGAGGAGCAACCAGACGCTGCTGGTCTGTGGTGTGTAATGAGGAGCAACCAGCCGCTGCTGGTCTGTGGTGTGTAATGAGGAGCAACCAGACGCTGCTGGTCTGTGGTGTGTAATGAGGAGCAACCAGACGCTGCTGGTCTGTGGTGTGTAATGAGGAGCAACCAGACGCTGCTGGTCTGTGGTGTGTAATGAGGAGCAACCAGACGCTGCTGGTCTGTGGTGTTTAATGAGGAGCAACCAGACGCTGCTGGTCTGTGGTGTGTAATGAGGAGCAACCAGACGCTGCTGGTCTGTGGTGTGTAATGAGGAGCAACCAGACGCTGCTGGTCTGTGGTGTTTAATGAGGAGCAACCAGACACTGCACATTTATGAAATTGCTTATCCCAGTTACTAATAAGCACCCATTAAGAAAATGACTGTAAAAACTGTTAAATCCCTGTGGATTGATGAGGAATTGAAGAATTGTATGGTTGAGAGGGAAGAGGCAAAAGGAATGGCAAGTAAGTCTGGCTGCACAACCGATTTGGCAAACGAACTGCGAACTGAGAAATCATGTGACTAAACTGAGTAAAAATAAGAAGAAACTACACAATGAAACAAAGAAACATGACACAAAGAATGATAGTTAAAAAGCTTTGGAGCACCTTGAATTAAAGTTTGGGAAAGAAAGGCAAACTCTGCTCCATTATTCATTGAATCAGATGGCTCATTCATCACAAAACCCACTGATATTGCCAAGTACTTTGTAATAGGGACAGCCCCATTTTTTCAATGTTCGCCTGAAATGACCCAAATCTAACTGCCTGTAGCTCAGGCCCTGAAGCAAGGATATGCATATTCTTGGTACCATTTGAAAGGAAACACTTTGAAGTTTGTGGAAATGTGAATTGAATGTAGGAGAATATAACACAATAGATCTGGTAGAAGAAAATACAAAGAAAAACAACCAATCTTTTTCTACCACCATCTTTGAAATGCAACAGAAAGGTCCCAGTTCCAGCCATCACTCTGGTTGTAGTTCTAGCCATCACTCTGGTTGTAGTTCTAGCCATTACTCTGGTCAAACATCTAGCCATCACTCTGGTCCCACATCTAGCTATCACTCTGGTCCCACATCTAGCCATCACTCTGGTCCCACATCCAGCCATCACTCTGGTCCCACATCTAGCCATCACTCTGGTCCCACATCTAGCTATCACTCTGGTCCCACATCTAGCCATCACTCTGGTCCCACATCTAGCCATCACTCTGGTCCCACATCTAGCCATCACTCTGTTCCCACATCTAGCCATCACTCTGTTCCCACATCTAGCCATCACTCTGGTCCCACATCTAGCCATCACTCCGGTTCGTAGTTCAGATAGTGTCCACAAGATGGCAGCAGTGTATGTGCAACGTTTCAGACGGATGACTTGAAGTATGAGTGAACTACATGACATTTAGTGTGAAGTCACCCAGGTACATTTGGGCAAATCGTGACGGAGACATTCGCATTCATATAATATTTTTCTGCAAGAATATCGTCAAATCTGTGTACTTGGACTTTGATTCAGCTTTTCCAGTATTAGTAGATAGTAGACATATTATAAGTTCAACATTTCCAAAACAACCAGTTTTCATTACTTCATAACTCTTCTTATAATTGTTGTCCGAAAGGAAAAGGCATGCTGTCGCACAAGGTTAGTAGCTACATTTTACGACAGATACAGGGTTTCCTGATACTCCCGTAAAGCCCAGCTCATTGGCTATCTAGCTAGCTTTGTTTGATCCCATTTGGTTTATTTGACAAAGATACAGTCGATCAAATGAAGACCGGCCACCTCATCAAATTATTTTTGTCTATCAACAATGACAAGCCACCGAGGTCTGACAACTTGGATGGAAAATTACTGAGGATAATAGCAGACGATATTGCCGCTCCTATTTGTCACATCTTCAATCTAAGCCTACTAGAAAGTGTCTCAGGCCTGGAGGGAAGCTAAATCATTCCGCCCCCTAAGAATAGTAAAGCATTTACTGGCTCAAATAGCCGACCAATCAGCCTGTTACCAACCCTTAGTAAAAAAATGATGTTTGACCAGATACAATGCTATTTTACAGTAAACAAATTGACAACAGACTTTCAGCATGCTTTTAGGGAAGTAATTCAACAAGCACAGCTCTTACACAAATGACTGATTGGCTGAGATACATTTATGATAACATTTTGTGGGGGCTGTTTTGTTAGACTTCATTGCTGCTCTTGACCTATGGATCATAGTCTGCTGCTGGAGAAACGTCTGTGTCACGGCTTTACACCCCCTGCTATAATGTGGATAAAGAGTTACCTGTCTAACAGAACACAGAGGGTGTTCTTTAATGGAATCCTCTCCAACATAATCAAACCAAACCAAATCTAATTGTATCAGTCACATATGCCCCGAATACAACAGTGAAATTATTACTTACAAGCCCTTAACCAACAATGCAATGTTCAGAAAATATTTACTAAATAAACTGAAGTAAAAAAAAACAGTAACACAATAAAACATACATCTCCTGTGTGTTTGGACCATGATAGTTTGTTGATGATGTGAACACCAAAGAACTTACAACTCTCAACCCGCTACACTACAGCCCCGTCAATGTGAACGGGGTCGTGTTCAGCCTTCCTTTTCCTGTAGTCCACGATCATCTCTTTTGTCTTGCTCACGTTGAGGGAGAGGTTGTTGTCCTGGCACCACACAGCTAGGTCTCTGACCTCCTCCCTATTGGCTGTCTCATTGTTGTCGGTGATCAGGCCTACCACCGTTGTGTCATCAGAAAACTTAATGTTGAAGTCGTGCTTGGCCACGCAGTCGTGGGTGAACTGGGAGTACAGGAGGGGTCTGAGCACGCACCCCTGAGGGACCCCTGTGTCGAGGATCAGCATGGCAGATGTTTTGTTGCCTACCCTTTTCACCTGGGGGCGGACCGTCAGGAAGTCCAGGATCCAGTTGCAGAGGGAGGTGTTTAGTTCCAGGGTCCTTAGCTTAGTGATGAGATTTATGGGCATTATGGTGTTGAACGCTGAGCTGTAGTCAATGAACAGCATTCTCACATAGGTGTTCCTTTTGTCCAGGTTGGAAAGGGCAGTATGGAGTGCGATTGAGATTGTGTCATTTGTGGATCTGTTGGGGTTTTATGCGAATTGTTGTTGGGGTGGTATGCACTTCATGGATACAGACGTGAGTGCTACGGGGCGGTAATCATTTAGCCAGATTACCTTCGGTTTCTTGGGCACAGGGACTGTGATGGTCTGCTTGAAACATGTTGGTATTACAGACTCAGTCAGGGAGAGGTTGAAAATGTCTCTGCATGCTCTGAGTACACGTCCTGGTAATCCGTCTGGCCCCCACGGCCTTGTGAATGCTGACCTATTTAAAGGTCTTGTCCACATCGGCTACAGAGAAACCAGGTAGAATCAGGAATTCCCCAGGGCAGATGTGTAGGCCCCTTACTTTTTCAATCTTTACTAACGACATGCCACTGGCTTTGAGTAAAGCTTGTGTGTCTATGTATGCTGATGACTCAACACTATACACGTCAGCGACTACAGCGACTGAAATGACTGCAACACTCAACAAAGAACTGCAGTTAGTTTCAGAATGGGTGGCAAGGAATAAGTTCATCCTAAATATTTCAAAAACGAAATCATTCACAGATCATAAACTAAACCTCAACTAAGTATTGTAATAAATACGTTGAGGAGAGTGAACCACATGGAGTAAACCTGGATTGTTAACTGTCATGGTCAAAACATATAGATACAACTGTAGCTAAAATGGGGACAAGTCTGTCCATAATAAAACGCTGCTCTACCTACTACCTCTGCCTACTACCTCTACCTACTACCTCTGTCTACTACCTCTACCTACTACCTCTACCTACTACCTCTACCTACTACCTCTGTCTACTACCTCTACCTACTACCTCTGCCTACTACCTCTACCTACTACCTCTGCCTACTACCTCTACCTACTACCTCTGTCTACTACCTCTGTCTACTACCTCTGCCTACTACCTCTACCTACTACCTCTACCTACTACCTCTACCTACTACCTCTGTCTACTACCTCTACCTACTACCTCTGCCTACTACCTCTACCTACTACCTCTGTCTACTACCTCTACCTACTACCTCTGCCTACTACCTCTACCTACTACCTCTGTCTACTACCTCTACCTACTACCTCTACCTACTACCTCTACCTACTACCTCTGTCTACTACCTCTACCTACTACCTCTGCCTACTACCTCTACCTACTACCTCTGTCTACTACCTCTACCTACTACCTCTGTCTACTACCTCTACCTACTACCTCTGCCTACTACCTCTACCTACTACCTCTACCTACTACCTCTACCTACTACCTCTGTCTACTACCTCTACCTACTACCTCTGTCTACTACCTCTACCTACTACCTCTACCTACTACCTCTACCTACTACCTCTGTCTACTACCTCTACCTACTACCTCTGCCTACTACCTCTGTCTACTACCTCTGTCTACTACCTCTGCCTACTACCTCTACCTACTACCTCTGTCTACTACCTCTACCTACTACCTCTACCTACTACCTCTACCTACTACCTCTACCTACTACCTCTACCTACTACCTCTGTCTACTACCTCTACCTACTACCTCTACCTACTACCTCTACCTACTACCTCTACCTACTACCTCTGCCTACTACCTCTACCTACTACCTCTACCTACTACCTCTACCTACTACCTCTGCCTACTACCTCTGCCTACTACCTCTACCTACTACCTCTACCTACTACCTCTGCCTACTACCTCTACCTACTACCTCTGCCTACTACCTCTGCCTACTACCTCTGCCTACTACCTCTGCCTACTACCTCTACCTACTACCTCTACCTACTACCTCTGCCTACTACCTCTGCCTACTACCTCTGGCCATATTAATCTTGTATTTTTATTGGCCAGTCTGAGATGTGGCTTTTACTTTACAACTCTGTCTAGAAGGCCAGCATCCCGGAGTCGCCTCTTCACTGTTGACGTTGAGATGGGTGTTTTGCGGGTACTATTTAATGAAGCTGCCAGTTGAGGACTTGTAAGGCGTCTGTTTCTCAAACTAGACACTATAATCTACTCTTGCTCAGTTGTGCACCAGGGCCTCCCACTCCTCTTTCTATTCTGGTTAGAGCCAGTTTTCGCTGTTCTGTGATATATCTCATACAGCGTTGTATGAGAGATTTAGTTTTTTGGCAATTTCTCACATGGAATAGCCATCATTTCTTTGAACAAGAATAGACTGAAGACTTTCAGAAGAAAGTCTTTGTTTCTGGCCATTTTGAGCCTGTAATCGAACCCACAAATGCTGATGCTCCAGATACTCAACTAGCCTAAAGAAGGCCAGTTTTATTGCTTCTTTAATCAGAACCACAGTTTTCAGCTGTGCTAACATAATCTCAAAAGGGTTTTCTAATGATCAATTATCCTTTTAAAATGATAAACTTGGATTAGCTAACACAACGTGCCATTGGAACACAGGAGTGATGTTTGTTGATAATGAGCCTCTGTACGCCTATGTAACGGATGTGAAACGGCTAGCTTAGTTAGCGGTGCGCGCTAAATAGCGTTTCAATCGGTGACATCACTTGCTCTGAGACCTTGAAGTAGTAGTTCCCCTTGCTCTGCAAGGGCCGCGGCCGTTGTGGAGCGATGGGTAAAGATGCTTCGAGGGTGACTGTTGTTGATGTGTGCAGAGGGTCCCTGGTTCGCTCCCGGGTATGGGAGAGGGGACGGTCTAAAGTTATACTGTTACATTGGTGCCGTGACCCGGATTCAAACCGGGGTTGCTGCGGAAAAAGGAGGAGATCAAAAGGGGGGTGAGTGGAACGGATGTGAAACGGCTAGCTTACTTAGCGGTGCGCGCTAAATAGCGTTTCAATCGGTGACGTCACTTGCTCTGAGACCTTGAAATAGTAGTTCTCCTTGCTCTGCAAGGGCCGCGGCTGTTGTGGAGCGATGGGTAACGATGCTTCGAGGGTGACTGTTATTGATGTGTGCAGAGGGTCCCTGGTTCGCGCCCGGGTATGGGCGAGGGGATGGTCTAAAGTTATACTGTTACACCTATATAGATATTCCATAAAATAATCAGCCGTTTCCAGCTACAATAATCATTTACACTGTATTTCTAATCAATTTCATGTTATTTTAATGGACGAAAAAAAAGTGCTTTTCTTTCAAAAAAAGGACATTTCTAAGTGACCCTAAACTTTTGAACGTCGGTGTGTACAGTACAGTCTGTATGTCTGGATTTGATTTGATTTGAGTGGTGGTCTGTACAATACCAGTCTGTGTGGATTTGATTTGATTTGAGCGGTGGTCTGTACAGCACCAGTCTGTGTGGATTTGATTTGATTTGAGCGGTGGTCTGTTACATATCAAACACCTTTTACATCTCAAACACCTTTTACATCTCCTACACCTTTTACACCTCAAACACCTTTTACATCTCAAACACCTTTTACATCTCCTACACCTTTTACATCTCCTACACCTTTTACATCTCCTACACCTTTTACATCTCCTACACCTTTTACATCTCCTACACCTTTTACATCTCCTACACCTTTTACATCTCCTACACCTTTTACATCTCCTACACCTTTTACATCTCCAACACCTTTTACATCTCCTACACCTTTTACATCTCAAACACCTTTTACATCTCCTACACCTTTTACACCTCAAACACCTTTTACATCTCAAACACCTTTTACATCTCCTACACCTTTTACATCTCCTACACCTTTTACATCTCCTACACCTTTTACATCTGCTACACCTTTTACATCTCCTACACCTTTTACATCTCCTACACCTTTTACATGTCAAACACCTTTTACATCTCCTACACCTTTTACATCTCCTACACCTTTTACATCTCCTACACCTTTTACATCTCCTACACCTTTTACATCTCCTACACCTTTTACATCTCCTACACCTTTTACATCTCAAACACCTTTTACATCTCCTACACCTTTTACATCTCAAACACCTTTTACATCTCAAACACCTTTTACATCTCCTACACCTTTTACATCTCCTACACCTTTTACATCTAATACACCTTTTACATCTCAAACACCTTTTACATCTCAAACACCTTTCACATCTCCTACACCTTTTACATCTCAAACACCTTTCACATCTCCTACACCTTTTACATCTCAAACACCTTTCACATCTCCTACACCTTTTACATCTAATACACCTTTTACATCTCAAACACCTTTTACATCTCAAACACCTTTTACATCTCAAACACCTTTTACATCTCCTACACCTTTTACATCACAAACACCTTTCACATCTCCTACACCTTTTACATCTCAAACACCTTTTACATCTCCTACACCTTTTACATCTCCTACACCTTTTACATCTCCTACACCTTTTACATCTCCTACACCTTTTACATCTCCTACACCTTTTACATCTCCTACACCTTTTACATCTCCAACACCTTTTACATCTCAAACACCTTTTACATCTCCTACACCTTTTACATCTCAAACACCTTTTACATCTCCTACACCTTTTACATCTCAAACACCTTTCACATCTCCTACACCTTTTACATCTAATACACCTTTTACATCTCCTACACCTTTTACATCTCCTACACCTTTTACATCTCCTACACCTTTTACATCTCCTACACCTTTTACATCTCAAACACCTTTTACATCTAATACACCTTTTACATCTCAAACACCTTTTACATCTCCTACACCTTTTACATCTCAAACACCTTTTACATCTCCAAAACCTTTTAAATCTCCAAAACCTTTTAAATATCCTACAGGGGAGTAGACATGATGAGAGGGGAGGGCAAGGGAGGAGACATGATGAGAGGGGAGGGCAGGGGAGGAGACAAGAGGAGAGGGCAGGGGAGGAGACATGATGAGAGGGGAGGGCAGGGGAGGAGACAATAGGAGAGGGGAGGGCAGGGGAGGAGACAAGAGGAGAGGAGGGCAGGGGAGGAGACAATAGGAGAGGGGAGGGCAGGGGAGGAGACAAGAGGAGAGGGGAAGGCAGGGGAGGAGACATGATGAGAGGGGAGGGCAGGGGAGGAGACAAGAGGAGAAGAATGGACAGAATAGAAGAGAGGTTGATTTTAGGTAGGTAGAGTGCAGCTCTATCTGCTGCTGTCTATCAGAAAGAAGAGGAGGGGAGAGAAGAGAGGAGAGGAGAGGAGGGGTGGAGAGGGGAGAAGAGAAGAGAAGAGGAGGGGAGAAGAGGAGAGTAGGGGAGGCGAGAGGGGAAGAGGAGAGGAGGGGAGGCGAGAGGGGAAGAGGAGAGGAGGGGAGGCGAGAGCGGAAGAGGAGAGAGAGCGAGAGATCCTCTCTAGATAAGATGAATCACTGTACGTACAGTCCTCTGACTCACTGTTATGTAACCTCATACATTCAAACCAGATGCAGAGGAGGGAGAGAGGAAGGAAGCTGCATCTAAACAGAGTTTCACGCCTGTCTCCCAAATGACTCCTTATTCCCTATATAGTGTGTTACTTTAGCCCAGGGCCCTATGGAGGGATTAGAGTGCCATTTGGGACTCATCACCTCGTGATCTGCATAAAGTTACCATGGATACTACGTTACGATTAGTGAGGTGAGACCATGTATACAACGTTACCATGGATACTACATTACCATTAGTGAGGTGAGACCACGGACACTACGTTACCATGGATACTACGTTACGATTAGTGAGGTGAGACCATGGACACTACGTTACGGTTAGTGAGGTGAGACCATGGACACTACGTTACCATGGATACTGCGTTACGATTAGTGAGGTGAGACCATGTATACTACGTTACCGTGGATACTACATTACGATTAGTGAGGTGAGACCATGTATACAACATTACCATGGATACTACGTTACGATTAGTGAGGTGACGCCATGGACACTATGTTACGATTAGTGAGGTGAGACCATGGACACTACGTTACCATGGATACTACATTACGATTAGTGAGGTGAGACCACGGACACTACGTTACCATGGATACTACGTTACGATTAGTGAGGTGATGCCATGGACACTATGTTACGATTAGTGAGGTGAGACCATGGACACTACGTTACGATTAGTGAGGTGACACCATGGACACTACATTACCATGGATACTACATTACGATTAGTGAGGTGACACCATGGATACTACGTTACGATTAGTGAGGTGATACTATGTTACCATGGATACTATGTTACGATTAGTGAGGTGACACCATGGATACAACGTTGTGATTAGTGAGGTGATACTACGTTACCATGGACACTACGTTACGGTTAGTGAGGTGAGACCATGGACACTATGTTATCATGGATACTACGTTATGATTAGTGAGTGAACACCGTGGACACTAGGTTACTATTAGTGAGGTGACACTACGTTACCATGGACACTACGTTATGATTAGTGAGGTGATACTACCTTACAATGGACACTACGTTATGATTAGTGAGGTGATACTACGTTACAATGGACACTACGTTATGATTAGTGAGGTGATACTACGTTACCATGAACACTACGTTATGATTAGTGAGGTGACACTACGTTACCATGGACACTACGTTATGATTAGTGAGGTGATACTACGTTACAATGGACACTACGTTATGATTAGTGAGGTGATACTACGTTACCATGGACACTACGTTATGATTAGTGAGGTGATACTACGTTACAATGGACACTACGTTATGATTAGTGAGGTGATACTACGTTACAATGGACACTACGTTATGATTAGTGAGGTGATACTACGTTACCATGGACACTACGTTATGATTAGTGAGGTGATACTACGTTACCATGGACACTACGTTATGATTAGTGAGGTGATACTACGTTACCATGGACACTACGTTATGATTAGTGAGGTGATACTACGTTACAATGGACACTACGTTATGATTAGTGAGGTGATACTACGTTACAATGGACACTACGTTATGATTAGTGAGGTGATACTACGTTACCATGGACACTACGTTATGATTAGTGAGGTGATACTACGTTACAATGGACACTACGTTATGATTAGTGAGGTGATACTACGTTACAATGGACACTACGTTACGGTTAGTGAGGTGAGACCATGTATACTACATTACCATGGATACTACGTTACGATTAGTGAGGTGAGACCATGGACACTACGTTACCATGGATACTGCGTTACGATTAGTGATGTGAGACCATGGACACTACGTTACCGTGGATACTACGTTACGATTAGTGAGGTGAGACCATGTATACTACATTACCATGGATACTACGTTACGATTAGTGAGGTGAGACCACGGACACTACGTTACCATGGATACTACGTTACGATTAGTGAGGTGACACCATGGATACTACGTTACGATTAGTGAGGTGATACTACGTTACCATGGATACTACGTTATGATTAGTGAGGTGACGCCATGGACACTATGTTATCATGGATACTACGTTATGATTAGTGAGTGAACACCGTGGGCACTAGGTTACCATGGACACTACGTTACGATTAGTGAGGTGACGCCATGGACACTGCGTTATCATGGATACTACGTTATGATTAGTGAGTGAACACCATGGATACTACGTTCCGATTCGTGCTAACTGGAGCCAAAGGGGAGGGATGCCATCTTATCGGCTCTTGACCAACCACGCCATTTGTTTTTTGTTTTTTGCCTTGTTCGTAACTTGTTTTGTACATAATGTTGCTGCTACCGTCTCTTATGAGTGAAAAGAGCTTCTGGCTCACCTCCAACTGGACGAAGAGTTCTTCTTCAACGTGTCAGATGGGAGGGAGATACTACAGACACCCGACCAGGCCCAGATCCCTGTGATTTGCTGGAGAATGAAACTGAGATTTTGAGGCAAAAGATCAGGATGCCTTGTGAGGATCAGGCAACAGGTGGCTAATCTGCCCTCCGTCCTGCTAGCTAACGTTCAATCGCTGGAAAATAAATGGGACCAACTGAAAGCATGTATCCTACCAACGGGGCATTAAAAACGGTCATATCTTATGTTTCACTGAGTTGTGGCTAAACGAACGCATTACGAACATACAGCTGGCGGGTTATACACTCTATCAGCAGGATAGAACAGCAGACACTGGTAAGACACGGGGCGGGGGCCTGTGCATATATGTAAACAACAGCTGGTGCACGATATCTAAGGAAGTCTCGAGGTCTTGCTCGCCTGAGGTAGAGTATCTCGTGATAAACTGTAGACCACACTGTCTACCTGGAGAGTTTTCATTTGTATTTTTTGCAGCTGTCTACATACCACGACAGACCGATGCTGGCACTAAAACCACATTCAAAGAGCTGTATTCCGCCATAAGCAAACAGGAAAATGCTCATCCAGAGGCGGCGCTCCTAGTGGCCGGGGACTCCACAGGGGTGCGTGCTCAGTCCCCTCTTGTACTCCCTGTTCACCCACGACTGCATGGCTCCTTCCTGTCAGAGAGACACAGTGTGACTGTCAAACTGACTCCTTCCTGTCAGAGAGACAAGGTGTGACTGTCAAACTGACTCCACCAGACTCCTTCCTGTCAGAGAGACAAGGTGTGACTGTCAAACTGACTCCACCAGACTCCTTCCTGTCAGAGAGACAAGGTGTGACTGTCAAACTGACTCCTTCCTGTCAGAGAGACAAGGTGTGACTGTCAAACTGACTCCACCAGAATCCTTCCTGTCAGAGAGACAAGGTGTGACTGTAAATCAGAGAGAGACCTCCATGACAGGTGGTTGTTTTATCAGAGAGACATCCATGACAGGTGGTTGTTTTATCAGTGACCTCCATGACATGTGGTTGTTTTATCAGAGAGAGACCTCCATGACAGGTGGTTGTTTTATCAGAGAGACCTCCATGACAGGTGGTTGTTTTATCAGAGAGAGACCTCCATGACAGGTGGTTGTTTTATCAGAGAGACCTCCATGACAGGTGGTTGTTTTATCAGAGACCTCCATGACAGGTGGTTGTTTTATCAGAGAGACCTCCATGACAGGTGGTTGTTTTATCAGAGACCTCCATGACAGGTGGTTGTTTTATCAGAGAGAGACCTCCATGACAGGTGGTTGTTTTATCAGAGACCTCCATGACAGGTGGTTGTTTGGTCAGAGACATCCATGACTTCCTCCCTCTCTCTCTCTGTCCAAACCTGTCCTACCAGTACCCCCCACCACCCCACCACCACTCTCCACTCCGTCTTGAATAGAACTCAGAGATGTGACGTGGTTTTTTCCTTTCTGAAATGTAATTCCATTGGCAAAAGTTTTCATAACCCTTGACTTTAAAATGTTGTCAGTTTACAACCTTAATATAAAATGAATTAAATAATTGGTCCCCCTCATCAATCTACACACAATACCTCATAAAGACAAAGCTAAAACAGGTTTTCAGACATTTTTGCTAATTTATTACAATTAAAAACAGAAAAATTACATTTACATAAGTATTCAGACCCTTTACTCAGTACTTTGTTGTAGCACCTTTAGCAACGATTAGTCTTCTTGAGTCTTCTTGGGTATGATGCTACAAGCTTGGCACACCTGTATTTGGGGAGTTTCTCCCATTCTTCTCTGCAGATCCTCTCAAGCTCTGTCAGGTTGGATGGGGAGCGTCGCTGCAAAGCTATTTTCAGGTCTCTCCAGAGTCCCGGCTCTGGCTGGGCCACTCAGAGACATCAGAGACTTGTCCAGAAGCCACTCCTGCGTTGTCTTGGCTCTGTGCTTAGTGTCGTTGTCCTGTTAGAAGGTTAACCTTCGTCCTAGTCTGAGGTCCTGAGCGTTCTGGAGCATGTTTTCAACTCTACGGACAATTCCTTCGACCTCATGGCGTGATTTTTGCTCTTACATGAACCTTATATAAATAGGTTTGTGCCTT